>NC_143181.1:10605000-11205000 GCF_047325235.1 Durio zibethinus
AACAACAGAAAGATCAAAAAGTTGAATTACATCTTCACCGGCACTTTTATATAGCTGTAAAACACAAAGAATAAGCACAGTTCACTATGTAAATTTTAAGACATGCAAGAAATGGATTTTTTATATAAAAAGAAAAGATAATGATACCCAATAAGCACCAGGATCTTGCTTGCAGTTTTCTTGAAGAAACCTTAAAACAGAAAGGCCATTTTGCTGAACAACATGGGGATGAAAAGCAGGAGTACCATCTTCAGCAATGCCTTTTAACAAAAATATATCATCTGTCTTCAGAAGCTCATAACCCTGGACAACACCATTTTGATGATAACAGATGGCCAACTCAGGCACACTTGCCATGACATTGTCAAGCCAAGCTTCAAGCCAGGTTAATGGTGTAACCTGCAATGTTCGGAGAAAAACAATAAAAAAAATCCTCCAAAAATACAAACACAATTAAATTCCAGTTACTGGAAACAACCTGTCGTGTAACATCCCACAAGTGCAAGCTCACAGCAGCATACTTTTCATTACTAAATAAAAGCAAGTCACTACCAAGGAGCATTCGGAAATTGTGAAATTGCCAATATAACACTCTTAAGAATCCATTATTGCCAACTCTTCTGTGCTTTTCAGACTCTTGCACAGAGCATCTAGGCTTTTCACCAACATGTGTTGCCTTCTTGATAGGATCACGGCTCTTGTTTCTGTCACCCTTCTTACTACCCCAAAGGAACCCGTCCCGTTTAACCTCTGAGTACTCTGAACAGTGCTCAAATCTTTCTTTTCGAGCAATATCGTCATTCTCTGCCACAAATTTTGATGTCTCTCCCCCAGGAAAGACAGCAGAATCTGATTGCCTCTCCGGTGTTGCTTGATGAGTAGGTGGACAATCACAGGCCTCCACTCTAACTGAATGCATAGCAAAATTCAGAAACAAAGATTGATCTGTACATTTTGATTGATTGCTATGTCTTCTAACCAATTTCTCTCCCTCTTCCACATCAGGTCTGCAGTATGCCAAAACCTCATTACATCAAACTTTTAACAGAATGAAAAACGAAACAATTATAAAAAGATACAAACCCTGTATTCAGAACGAGAGTCTGTCCAACACGGTGGACTGCAATTGATAATCGAGCCTTAGAATATGGTATTTTAAACATTTGCTTTAGAATATCAGCTGGAGCAATCACATCTATCTCATCTCCATATTCCACCAAACCAGACACAGCAAGTGCTTCACACTTCCTACTGAGACTAGATGCAATAGCATCATCCTCCCATATTATATCTGCCGCAGAAAAAACTAAAATCAGATAAAAAAAAAATTAGACATTTCAAACTCAAGAAAGAAGAAATGCAGACGATGGAGCGAAAACAGTTTGAAATTGACAACAGGAACCAGGACATTTCTAGTGCAAGAACGAAGAAAAGTGGAAAATAGAGATATAATGATATTTCAAATTCAAGAAAGAAGGCAAGAAGAAAGGGTTTAATATGTTCCTCCTCTCTCATTGTCACACATGTGCATCATTTTTCAGTTTTTATGTAGTCATAACTAAGTTGAAACATTGGATCTATCATATAAAATTTTCTCAAAAACAGAACATGGGCTACACAATATAGGATTCAAATATCAGATAGTTTTGATTGATAGCACAGCTAACAAGTAGCATGAAGTAACTTACATAATCAGATATCCTATTCAATCAATAATTCATTTAAGAATTCCAATCAGAATTACAACAATAATAGTAGACCATTCTACTTCTGGAGCACCATAAACAGTTGTTGATTATTAAACTTACAAACAATTGACACAAGAAAGAGAAACAAAGAAAAAGCTCAGTGACCACAGCATTTCCTCTACTCTCTTATTACAGACGAGTCCAAGTTTCCGTCATATCAATAAGCTGCTACTATTGCCACATACTCTTTGATTGTTTAACTAAATCTAAATGCGGGGATTATCAAATCTCATCAGCTAACAAAAGAATATAGTTCTTATCAGTTTTATTTGCAGCCTTAATAGTTTTAAGATAGGTCCAAAGGAACCAGCAGGAAAAATGCACTTTAAGGAATGTATCATGCAGCCCAACTCTAGGTCTAAGATTAACATAAGTAACTATAAGTCTAATGCCAAGAATATCATCTTCAATACTTTTTATATTTACTTTAGTTTTGCCAACTTTATTTGAATTTTAAGACAACAGCAGGCAAGGAAGACCAATTTCAAACCACAAAGCAAATAAGATGCCATTTTGTTTTTCTTTTCTTTTTTTTTTATTTTTAAGCCTAATTTTGAACTCTTAACACCAAGAAACTAGGTTCCTTCAATAATCTCATCTCACTTTCCAGCAATCTCTTGCCTATCAAATCATAGTTAGAATGGCCTCAAAAGTCAAAACGACTATGCCGATAAGCTAAAGAACACTACCATCTAAACCCTAAACCCTAAATACAGTTAATTCGACTAATTTGGTTAATGCTTATACAGAAAACTTTTTGTCATATCTGTTATATAAATAATGTGTAATTTATCAATTCAGTTTTGTCAAAAACTCGACCAAATTAAGTAAACCAAAATGCACACCCATATCTCTTTGCCTTCAAGAAACCAATAATCGCAAGCTGCCCCTCATGTCAACCACCATTATACTAATTTTTTTATCACTAGAATCAAGAAAATATTTAATTAAGCACTCTTTAACAATCTTTATCTCATGCCACTAGCTTTGGATGTGCAAGTGCAAAAGCCCAAGAGACCAAACACAGATGAGCAAGTTATTGACACCTGTCCTATCCATCCTTCAACAAACACGTCCGGACACCTTTCCCCTTATTAAATTAATTTTAGAAGCCTCCTTTTTTTCCTATAGAAACTTTGTGTTTCTTTGTGGTCAGCCATTTACATGAACAAGAGATCCTATAATATAAGCCTAAGCCACATTATCAAAACGTGCACAAAACTAATACAAAAGATAGAAAGACAATCACTTATTAGTCTCCAAACCCAAACAAGCCCTATCAATAAGCAACTGAGATCATTCAATCTACTTCAACAAAGATTGGATGGACAAAAATCTATGCAGGGTAGAAACCATGTGCCGCCACTAAATGAAAGGCTTTAGATTGCCATCATTGTTTAAAAGATCATCCAATCCTAACTTAGAGAGTGAAATGCATTTGCTCAAATTCATTGAAAAGTTTTATAAGTATTGATTCATTCTCAAGTGAGGGAATTTATTGGTTGACCACATAGAAGTAGTGTTTCAACCAGACTATCTTTGATCATGTCAAATTTCAAGGAAACTATAGTAGCACAAGGAGTTAAACAAGAATTCTCATATCCAATGGTAAGCATTAGCTTCCACTAAAATGCTAACACTCCATTAGGGGCAAAAGTTCCCCTGCAACTTTGCACCTTGAACAAGCCTCGCACCTCGATTTAGACTAACTGGAAAGTTGTTTTTTGAATAATATCAAGAAATAATAGTATAACACCATCTAAGAACCAATATTCTGAAAATGGTTGCGATAGAATGTAAGAATGCTCTAATCGGAATATGTCACACCCATAGTGACCTGGAGGGTGCAATGGTTTCAAGTCACAAAAACAATCTATCCACAAAATAAGTTCAAAATTATGCATATTTGACAAATGCAATAGGCCGCCCTTTAGGTTTGTTCTACCACTCAAAAATAAGCATGGTTTTCTTGCTAAATGCTGCAATGTTTTCGTTTTCCACTTCTAATACTTTTTCTTCTTTTACAAAAGTTCAGAATTACAGCTAACATTTAAACTAGCAAGTCTCAAAAATAGAAAAAAAAAATACCTCCAGTAACCTTGGACTGTACGGCCCCAACTGGAAGCACTTTTTCAGGGCAATTAGTGACGAGCGGCGGCCTGTTTAAGTCGGTCTCCGTCGGCAGCATCCGATACCTCGGCGCACTTACTCTGACACCCAAAACAGAAGGAAAAAAACAAGTCAAACATAAAACTTATTATAAATCAATAAGAAAACATGAAAGAGAAATGGAAAATGGGTATATTTACGATTGGCGGGAGGAAGGGACGAGAGCGGAGTTGAAAGCATGGAAGGATTTATCAGTTGGAACAGGGATCGAACCGCAGAGAAAACCAGCGGGCTTCGGTTTTACGATTTCCATTTTGCCTACGCATTGTAGCTCCCTCGAGCTTTCTACCGACGGTGGTGCAGCTCCTCCTGATTTCTCCATCGGAACTGGCTTTTTCGATTTTTCTCAACGATTTTCCAAATTTTTTTCCTTTTTTTTTTCTCTTCACAGGCTCCCTTTATTTAACGATGTTTTCATTTTATTGTTTGTTTTTTTTTTTCTTATTGTTCTTCCAGAGTTGTCTAGAATACTGTTTGGATTTGACAACCGAATCGTAACTTTTGAAACAGAGGCAGTGTTTGGGTACAGGTTTTCTTTTGCTTTGTCCATTAAGGAGGTAAAAAATTATGAGAATAGTTTATGTACTTGAAATAATTTTAAATTTTAGTTTTTTATTATAATTTATAAAAATATAATTCTCACATTATTTTTATTTAATAATTTTAATTAAATTATTAATTTTTAAAAATTTTTATTATTAAAAATACTAACATAATCATCAGGCGTTAAAGATATGGATATTTTGTCTACTAAAATTTTTCATAAGAAGGTATTTAATTTTGAATAAAGGATTATAGTGTACTACAAAAATATTTACTTGGTTTTATTAAGTAATTTTAAGAGAATTTATTTGAAATATGAGTGTAATTAGTAAAAAAAATATGTACTGAGCAAAACTATGACTATAAATAAAATTTCCCTTTTTCTAAGCCTTTCAGTTTATGTTTGAAATTTTTGTACATTAATAATGCTAATAAAAATACGTTGTGTTTTGATTTATATTATTACAAAATTTTTCAAAACTCCAACACTTATTTAACTTTTTTTATATTATAACTTTTTTAAAAGAAATAATTATTACATTAATTAATTTTTATTAATTTCTTTATATAAAAGTGGGACTTAACTTTTTTTTTAATTAAGGTTGAACTTAGGCAAAAGTTGAGATTTGAATTATTAAGTTAGGCTTGATCATCATTTATTGCATTAAAAAAAATTTTATATATTAACACTTGATTATACTAATAGTCAAATTATGTCAGTAAAAAATATTTATATTGATAAATTTTTAATATTGTCAAAATATATAATACCTATACTAACACATTATACAATCATCAGTATAAATAAAATTTTTCTAATAGTATATGAATATCCATTAATATCCGATGTCTTAGATCAGTCTAACACTTGGATCAGTGCTCAAGCACTCAATACGCTAAGACCAGCCACTCGCGTTACTTTCAAACAAGGCTGCACATTAAGTGTTTGATAGAAATCTAAAGAGAAACAAGAGAAATAAGCAAGAATAAACTTATATTCCTTCAAGTTATGGAGTGTATAATGAAGGTCTCCCTTTATTTATAGGTGAAGCCCTTTTACATCTATGGCTAGATTAATCATATCCTAAGGCTTATAAAGAGTCTAGAGATTACAAGAGATTGCATAGGATTACAATAGGAGAGTTCAAAACTACAAGGACTCTATTAGATTAGGGTTGGAACCAGGTGGGACTTTTTCTTCAATAGTGCCCACAAGGGGCCCTTCTTTAGGCCCATGCTTGGATCTATTCTACCTACTTTTGGGCTAGCACTTGTGCCCATGGTGGGGTCTATTTCAAAGTTGCCTAACCAGATCCCTTGGCCTGAGCTCTTAGAGCTCGTTTTAGTGCCTATACACCCATTCTAAGTCATGGTCTTGCCTCTAAGACCTCTATTGAACCTTTGGGCCTATTTTCCCTCGCATTCTGACTTGGTCTTACTTGAATTAAATTACTCCTTATCTTGGAGAAAACCCCTAGGCCTAGTCTTTCTTGCAAATCGTGACATTCTCCCCCACTCATTGCTAAAGGGTTGCTATGCCCGAACTGCTCATTTCTATGCACATTAGCTCTATCTTCTAACCCATGAACCAGTTTTCCCACATTTCAATCCCATACCCAAAAAAGTATTTTATTTGATCTCCGTTGTTCTCAATCTAAGTATCATCAACCCTATGCTACGTCCATTTTACTCGTACAGCTGATGCTTCTTTCGTTTCTTCTAAGTTGCTCATTGCACACTCTTTTTTAAAAGATTTGGCTATACTTTAGGACTTATGCTATGGCACTCTACTGCTATTTTCTCTTTAACTCCTAAAGAGGTTTCACCCTTTTGATAAAATTGGATAGCACCGAGCCGTATCACCTTGGGCTCTTCTAGGTGTTCATCTCTACTACTATTGTTCTTTTAAGCCTTTCTTCAAGCATTTACTATACCTTGTTTTTTATAGCATTCTAAGTATCCAAGCCCTATAGTCTTAAGTGCCCGAGCACCATTTCGAGTTTAGGCTAGTTTGGGATGCAAAAAAGTTAATTCCTAAGTTTTAAAGTTGTGCGAGCCTGGAGTTTAAGTCTTGACTTATGACAAGTGGTATCAGAACTGGTTTAGATTTGGTAGTAAAAACTGGTCTAAAAATTATGCATCGAAGACATGTGAAGTTCAAAGAACATGATTTGGTATGGATTAACTTGCGAAAAGAAAGATTTGCTCTAGGGAAGTTTGGTAAATTACAACCTAAGATAGATGGTCCATTTAGAATCCTCCAATGCATTGGGAAGAATACCTACAAGATAGAGCTTCCTGATACTTATGAAGTATCTTTCACCTTTAATGTTGCTGAGTTGTCACCCTACCATGGCAAGAATATTAGTTTAAACTTGAATACAAGTTTTTTTCAACCAGAGAAGATTGATATCGGAGTGTCTGCATATCATACAATTTGGACTGAGATTAAGGTAGACTTTTCTAAAAATAAGATGGGTCAATCCTTGGTCCAAATATACTAAATAAATGCAAAAATAAGGTGGGCTAGACTAGAGAGATTGCATTCACATTAGCTAAAAAAGAAGATCATGAATATGAATGGAATTGTGGTTAGGTTTATTATCATATAATCTGCGGGAGTAAATGGACAGATTATGTTCACATGCAAATCTCATGATTTTAGGCATGATTCTAGCAATGCAATCTAAAAGTTTCCATGCTTAGGAAGATATTCCTAGCCTATATATTTTCTATTATTCTTTGGTAAAAGATAGAATAGAGTTTTCTTTGTCCTTAAGCAATCTTTTAGATTATTCTTCAAGTTCAGTATCTCTTAGGTGGATTTCCTAGAGTAATGAACTTTTATTATTCTATATCCTTGATTAGAATTGTTAGGGTGATGTTTCTGTATCCCTTAGTTTCTAGTCTTGGTGGTGAACTTTTATCTCTTTTAATCAAATAATCATATTCTACCATTATTCAAATCCTTATGAGTTGTTTTCTTTGTAAGTTTTTTTGTTTGTAGTTAATCTCCACATCTCAAACATCAATTCCCGGCATCAATTAGCCACCCAAAAAATTTATCCTTTTAATAAAACATTTAAAATGGATTTAAAGTTTACTAAATGATCATTTTTGTGGTTTGCAAAATCAAAGTAGGGTCTAAGAGTCGATTACACATAGGGAAAGATTAACACCCCTATAGCTCCCATCGAAGACGATACCAATTAATTACATGTTATTCTTAGATTTTGATAAATATGGTCCCACTTTAATGTTTATAGATTAATTCATTTGTTTATTCCAAAAATCAATTTTTTTAAAGCAAATCATTTTTAGTTTTTTTTTTAACAAAAACAATTTATTTTAGACATCCTAAGTATAAACACACTTTTCCCATTTTATTATATTTAGGTAGAGCTTCAAAAAATATCTTTAACTTTGAAGTTTTCAAATTGCCCCCCATAACCGAAATAATACCTTACATAAATAATAACTGTTGAGAGTCCCCATCTATTTAGGCTAGATCTCAAAGGTCATTCTTACTTGAAATATTATTTTATTTTAAAACACTTTCCTTTGAAAAACCTCATTTATAAAACCTATGCAATATGCATGAACATAATAACAATAAGAATAATATGATGTATATATGATAATTAAACATGAATGATAAAGTATGAATACATGATAATTAAAGAATGCATGTGACAACAAAATAAAATGAAATGCAAATGCATGAATGGGATCAAGTGGTTTTAAGATATAGAGGTGATTTAGGGTTTAGGTTAGGGTTTATGGTTTTAGGGTTTGGAATTAGGGTTTTGGTTTAGGGTCTAATGTTAGGGTTAGGGTTAGGTTTTGGGTTTAGGGTTTATGATTAGGGTTTGGGGTTTGATGTTTAGGGTTTATGATTAAGGTTTGGGGTTTGATTTAAAGTTAGATTTTAAGGTTTAGTGTTCAGTTTTAAAGTTTGATTTAGGGTTTAGTTTTAGGGTTCAAGTTTAAGGTTTAGGTTTTATGGTTTGCGATTAAGTTTTTAATTTGGGGTTTGGGATTTAGGGTTTTGATTTAGGGTTTAAAAATTGGGGTTTATGTGAAAAATGCATAATAACCAAAATGCCATTGATAAAAATGCAAACTTTGATGCATTTGACAAAATTACTAAAATGCCATTGATGAAAATACCAACTTTGATGTACGGGGGTAATGTAACAAAAATTACAAAAATGTCATTAATGAAAATACTAACTTTAATTCATGAACCATGTATGAAAACAAACATATTACAAACTTAGACATTTTTACAAAAATATAACAAACTAAACATGTATGTAAAAATATTGCAAAAATAGATCAAACACCAAGGGTTTTAGAATATTTAAAGACATGTTCCACCATTTTTTGGTTTGAATTAAAACTTATGCCAACAAACATAAAACCACTAAAAAGTCTACCAATCCAACACTTTTATTCATTGAAAATTTGATCAAACACATAGAAAATTTTATGAACAAACCAAAACACATGCAAACAAGTAAGATATGATGCAACATTTGGTCATAAGCAATGAAGGAAGGTTCAACCAAAGTATGGGGAAGCTTGGTCGAATACTCCCAAAGCTTTTTGCAATATGCTACCACTTATATTTAGCTAAATCATGCATGAAAAATTTGTAAAATCATCATATGAAGGCATTTATATCATGAGAGGAATTTTATCAAACATGTAATAAACTAAACGAAAAGGGATCCATTAAAACAAGAACATTAACCAAAACATTATACACAAACCACTAAACTAACCAACATACATGTAAATAACAAGTAAACCAATAACCCAAACATCCATATACATAATCTAAAGCAAGGAATCATCCAAAACAAGCCAAGGGAAGTTCGACTATGGGAGGAATGGAGGTTGGCCAAACCTCCCAAAAGCATATTAATGGTGGATTTGTTTTTTATTGCTTAATTTTTTTGGTTTCAATCAAATTATTGTTTAGTTGGACGAAATATTGATTCAAGCTTGGATTAAAATAGATGAAAAACTATAGATTTTCTAAAAAAAAAAAGAAAAATTAAAGGCTAAATGATATTAAAAATATGGATAATGTTATGGAAAGCTATGAAAATGCAAAGAAAAACAAGTAGTAGAAATTATACCTCCTTCAAGCTTTTCAAATTTTTTTCTCTTTTTTTTTTTCACTATTTTTTTCACACCACTTCTACCTCATTTTTCAAAAACCTTTCTCACCTAGCCCATAAGGATGAATAAATATCCAATGTAAAATCATGCAAGCCTTTCTATGAAAATTTCATCCGATAGTCGTTCTTTCTCCCTTGTGTCTTTTGCAAAGAATCACCTTTCACTATTGGATTTAATCCTTTAATATCATCCCATGGTTCAGTATGTTCATGGCCAAATGTTGCATATTTAATTTTGTTAGAATCAAGTGAAAATACCATTTTATCCTTTATTAAAAATTTTTAGTTTTTATGCGATTTTCTTGGAAAAACATGATCCCTTTCTCATTTTTATGATTTTAAAACACCAAAAATCCTAAAATAATATGAAATTATGATCTAAAAATTTTTGTGAAAAACCAACCTCGAGGAGTTCAAATTACAAAATTACCCCAAAAGGATATTTTGATAATTTCATACATTTTGAGATGTGATCAAAGTTTTAAATACATCAAAAATCATAAAATAAAATAAAAACCTAATCTAGAGCATTTTGCGAAAAACCAACCTTGGGAAAAGAAATTATAAAAATACCACTTAAAGGCATTTTAGTGATTTCACATCTTTTGAGATGTGATTAAGGTTTTTAGTGTACTAAAAATCATGAAATAAGATAAAACAATGAAATAATATTTAAATGTAATTGGAAAGTTTTCATGAAAATCCAACTTCGAGAAAATAAAATTAAAAAAATACCCCTGAAGGAAATTTCGATAATTGTACCTTTCCCGAAGTGCAATCATAATTTTTAGTGCGTTAAAATCACAAATATCATTTTCAAGCCCCATTAGTTTGATCATATTTGACAAAGTTTGACCTTAGGGCATTTAGGTCAAATTGGTCCTAAATTTAATTTTAAAAAGCTGTTAAAATTCCAAAAATATTGGATTTAAGCCAGGTTAGATTTTAAGAGCTTTACAATTGACCAAAATTTACCTGGACAAAATTAGGTATCTATAGCTACCTTTTTTTACATATTTTTTAATATAAAAAATAATGCAAAGACCAAGACATCATTTTTTTTAAGACCAATGGTGAAAGGTTTTCGATTGCTGCTTTTTTTTTTGTTTTGTTTTTTTTTTAGGCCAGTAGAGATTTTTAAAACTTGAAAAATCTTGAATCTTGAAAAACTTTAAACAAAGGCTTTGAAACTTTAAAAATGTAAACTTTTGAAAAACTCCTTTAAATACAAGATATGAAACTTTAAAATTGTAAACTTTTGAAAAATTCCACTAAACAAAGGCTATGAAACTTTAAAATCCCAATTTGGAAAAACTTTTCTAAATGGAGGTTATAAAACTTAAAAAAAACTCAATTTTAAAAAGCTTATTTAAAGAAAGGTTAGAAAACTTTAAAAACTTTAAAAACTTTAAAAATCTTAAATTCTGAAAAGGCTTATATAAAGATAATTTAAGAAACTTTAAAAATCTCATTTTAAAAAGGCTTATATAAAGTTAGGCTAAGAAACTTTAAAAATCTCATTTTGAAAGGCTTCTATAAAGATGGGCTAGGAAACTTTCAAAATCTCAGTTGAAAAAAGCTCATATAAAAATAGGCTAAGAAGCTTTAAAAATCTCATTTTGAAATAGTTCCTATAAAGATAGGCTAAGAAACTTTAAAAATCTCATTTCGGAAAAGGGTTCCTATAAAAATAGGCTAAAGAACTTAAAAAAAAATCTCCATTGGAATAAGGGAAGTTTGGTTGCATCTAAGGCTTTACCAAGGTTTCTCTTAAAAAAAAGGTTTTTTCTCTTTAGATTCTTCTTGAAAAGTGATTATTTTCCAATGGTGTATTCATATTTTCAAAAGTCAAATTCATTTTTCATGTAATGGATGCAATGAATGCAAGACACATAGTGCAGGTGATTCAAATAATTTTTTTCACATCATGCACTTATTTTTAATGAGAACATAGTTTTCATGGCCACGACTATCTTCAAACTTTTGGTTCTAGGTAAGTTATCAACACTCAAATCATACTCATCTAATTGAAATTTTCTTTCAATTCAAGCTTTTATTCGTTTTTTTTTTCTTTATTAACTTTTTTGCCCTTGATCTCTCTATCAACTGTCTAATGATTTTTATGAAAAATAGCTTATCACTTTTTCCTCCATCATCATTCATCCTTTATCTCCAATCATTTATTTTCCATTTCATCTATCATTATTGATCCACATTCTTTATTCTTCACTTTATTCATTCATTTCTCCCTCATCATTCTTATATTCATCATTTCATCATCTAACACTTCCATTTTTCATTCATTTATTCATTTTCCCACTTTCCCGTCCTTTTAATTTATCAATAATTTTCATTTATTTTTCCATTTTCATTTTTTCATTTTCCTTTTTCCATTTTTTTGGTTTTTTTGTGTCTTTTTGCTTTTTTTTTTTGCCTTTTTTTTGTTTTTTTAAAAAACAATATAAAAAAGTGAGATGACTTTTGTTATCACCATCAAAGAAAACTTAGATATCATCATCGAGTGGATGCGTATGACTTGGATACTCAAATATCATCATTGAGTAAATACAAAGGACTTCATATATCACAATCGAAGAATACTTAAATATCACCATTGAGTTAACGCAGATGGTTTCAGAGATCACCACCAAAGAAAACTTGAATATTTCTAATGAGAAAATACAAATGACTTCAGATATCATCATAAAAAAATACTCAAATATCACTATCAAGAAGAGATGCAAATTTAGACTTGGATACTCGGATATCGCCATTGAGTCAATGCAAATGATTTTGAATATCAGCACCAAAAAGAGCCTAGATATCACCACCGAGTGAATTGTACTAAAGCTCCCATTGAAAATTTTAATGAAATTCAAACAATGATACTCGGATATCACCAATGAGTGATTTTGAAAAAGCTCAAATATCACTATTAAGAAATTTTAAAGATATTCAGACATAAATACTCAAATATCACTATCGAGTGATTTTGAAAAATTCAAATATCATCACCAAGAGAGTTTTAATGAAAGGTTGAATTTCACCACTAAGAAAAAGTTGTAAGAAAAGGTCAGATTTTGCCATCGAGGAAATTTTAACAAATAGACTAGATTTTAACACCGAGAGAGTTTTAATGAAAAGTAAGATTTCACCATTGAGAGAGTTTTAAGAAAAGGTCAAATTTTGTCATTGAGAAAATTTTAATGAAATTCAAACTTGAATGCTCACTAAGAAAATTTTAATAAAATTCAAACTTGAATGCTCGAATATCACCACTAAAAAAATGCAAATAAAGTTTCGTTAGAAGATTTCAATGATGTTCGGATATCACCATCGAGAAGTATGACAAAGACTCAAATATCACTACCAAAATTTTGATTTTGAATACTTAAATATCACCATCAAGATTTGAAAACTTAGACTTTGAACACTCAGCTATCACCACTGAGATCTAACAACTAGAGTTTTAAATATTCAGATATCATCATCGAGAAGTTTTAGTAAAATCCATATATTATATCCAAAACATGTAGACAACTTAGATATCGACACCGAAATGATTTTATAAAAAATCCGCAAATCATTATAAAGCATGCAACAAACTCAGATATTACCATTGAGAAAAATGGATCATATAAAAACATGCAAAAAAACTCATATATCACCACTGAAAGAATTGAAAAAAAAGGTATCATCACCAAAAACTCTTACTCTTGACATATTTTTTTAAGAGTTTTTGTTCATTGTTTTTACATCCATTTTTATTCTTCTCAATTTCTCTTTCTTTTGTTTTGTTTTTTTCTTTTTTTTTTTTTTTTTTGTTTTCTCCATCTATTCAAATTTTCCTTTTTTTTTTTCTCAAAATTTTCAAATGTATTTATGATGCAAACATTTATAATAATGCAAATGTAAATGCCTTTATGCAAGTGTAAAAATCCCTAGTAACTTATGCAAATACAAGTGTCCTTTTCATGTTGCAAATGTTGTATGCAAAGATAAAAATGCAAAATCTCTTACCAATGAATTTCTTTTGTCAAATGAAATTGCAAAAGTATATGACTCTTACCAAAATGCAATTTCTAATGTTGCCCCAATGTAATAGATGCAAGAATTCTCAGAAGAGATACAAATACAAATATCTAACCCAATGAAGCATGATGTAAGCACTTATTCAAACATGCTAATACAAACCTTAACTTTAATAATATGAACGCATGAACTTTTGTAACTATCAAAATGCGAACACAAAACCCTATTCCAAGCAAGGAAATACAAATGATCAATCATTATGATGTGAAATATCAATGCCTTCTACCATAATGCAAATGCAATGTCCCTTGGCAAATGCAAATGTTTTTTCCAAGATGCACATGTAATAATGCAAATGCTTTTATAAGGACGCAAATACAAATATTTATCCCCAACGATGCAAATGTTTCCTGCAACTATGAAATTTCATTTTAAAAATGCCATGCCCATGTAAATGCAAAAACTTCATGAACATAAAAAATACTCCCTTTTTCAAAAGGAAATTCTTTTTCAATTCTGCTTATCTCTTGTTTCTCATCTAATTAGATCTTTCGTTTCTTCCCAAAATGATCTCAACTCAACATTTCATGTTTTTTCACCTATTCTATTTTGTTTCTTTACCATTTTCCATAGACTCTTTAATTTTTCTTTCTTTTTCAACATGTTTTCATTTTTATTTTCATTTTTAATATACAACATGCAACATACAAAATGCAACATGTGTTTTAGACTTGATTGCAAAAACTAGAAGACACATCATCATTCCTTGAAACATTTTTTTCTTTTCTTTTTTCCTTTTTAACAACATTAATTCTTTAGTGAAAAATATTTTTCCTTTTTCAATCTGAACTAGTTTAAAGATTCACAAACATGATTTTTATTATTTACAAAAATATTTGACTAGTTATTTAAAGTTTTTTCAAAATACTCAATAAGATTGCCCTACATAATTAAATTTCTTAATTAAAGAGAATGTAATATCTGAACAAATATGGCTTTAGAAATCTCTTAGGAATTGGCATTCTCTATTAGAAATGATAAAGGTGACAATTTTTTTTTCAACAAATTGGATGGTTCAACATGTGAAGGTTTTAGTTTATTAAAAAAGGGCTTCAATACTTGAACGGAATAAAAGAGGTGTATACGTTTTTCATGGAGGCTCGCAAATGAAATATTAACTTTTCTAAAAAGCATGAATCTCTTAAAAACTAAACATGTTCAATACTTTCTTTAGTATCCAAATGTGGCATTTTAATAGATGTCAAGGTCAATTGTGATGGGCTTCAAAATTTTGGAAGGTTATTTCGGGATGAGGAAAGAAGGCTCTAATTTTTAAAATTAATCTTTTTTGTGTATTTCAAACCTTTTGGGACTTTAAAGCTTTCAAGGTTTACTCTAGACTACCTTTTTACAAGGTTTTCACCCTAGAGCCACATTTATTCTTCTAATTTTTTTTTATTTCCTTTTTTGATTATTACATCATGCATTTTAGAATTCAAACTTGTTTAGAATGGGTTGCTAGTCCAAATAGCTAATTAAGTAGTAAAGGAGGATTAAAGGGTTCATAGGTTTTATAGTCATTCATGGAAGAGAAACTCTTCAATTTTAAGCATTTATACTTGATTCAATATAGACTTTTCTAAGGACATAATATAAGCCAAGGTTTGTGGTTTTCAAAGAAAGGAATAGATAAGCACAAAATAAGTGATTAAGGGTGATTAAACCAAGAAATGTTTTTCATTTAAGGGATTTACTTTAGGGTATTCTTTCATTTTCCCATGCTTTCCATTTAACCATTCATTTATTTTTTCTTTTTTTTTCTTTAGTTCTTGTTTTTCATTTCTTCATTTTCTTCTTTCTTTATTGTTCTTTCCTTTTCCTTACTTTTTCATTCTTTCAATTTTTTCCCTTTCTTTGAGCAGATTCAAAATTTTAGGAATCATATATTAGATTTTTGCCTTCAGCATATAGGGTCCCCCTTTTTAGACTTTACCATACTTAAACTGCTATATGCATTCCTTTTTGTCCTCTACTGTAAAGGGTAATTATTGGTTAAGGTTTATTTTAAAATAATTTTATTAGGCTCAAATGGATAATAAGGGATAAATTTTTATATTTATGAATGGGTGATGACAGTGGCCATTTATTATCTCAAGCATAGTTACTCAATTTTGAAAAGCAATTCTTTTTGGAAGAAAAAAATTGAAGAAAAGTTTTTCTTTTCCAAAATTTCTTTATTTGATATTTCTCTAGACTTTAATTTTCTTTAGACTCTCTGGTTTTTTCTTTACGATCTCTTTATTGAGATCCTTTTATTTTTTTGGATTCATTCAAATGTCTTTAAGTGCATGATGTCACAATAAAAAATTTTCATTCTTTTTCCCTTTCTTTTTCTTTCTTTCTTTTTTTCTTTGCTAGCCTCCCACCACAATTCAAGAAAGATGCTTTATTAATAAACCACCCCTAATGAAGGTTAATGCGAGAGAAAAAAATAAGGGTCATATTGAATGAACTCATTTAAGGTGTTAAAGAGTTCATGTCACTTCAAAATAAAAAACGAATTGACCATAGCTCAACTTTCCTTAAGGGCAATTAGGTCTTTCTTTTTGATTAATGATGCCCTAAGATACTGGATAAGGACAATTTTAAGGTAAAGAACTGGATGATTGGTGTGTTTGTGGTCATTTAAAAAAATTTAGGTGGCTATGATTTTTGAAAATTTTTAGAGCTACAGCGTAGCCTTGACACATCAAATTACCACATCCAAATTTTTAAAAATAATGTTGCATTTGCTTGATCTTCTAGGAATCCTAAATTTTTTTTTTATGTTTTGAAACTAGCTACTCATTGTTCATTGCCTAGGAAAAGATTATCACCCTTTTAATATTATCAAGTGAAGGCAAGGTTCATGAATTCAAGTTCATGTCTCTTTAAGGGTTATGGCTGATAAGTGCAATAAGCTAATTTGAAAAAAAGTGTGAAGATATTTGATGAGTTTATTTTTAATTGTGATTGCCAACACTTTCGAGACTCCCTTTTTTAAGGTATTTGATGAGTTTATTTCTAATAGTGATTGTTAACTTTTTTGAAACTTCCTTCACCTTTATTATAAAGGAAAATGCTCATCTTTTTTTTCTTTCTTTCTTTTTTATTTGTTTTTTAAGTTTTGGAAATTAATTATGTGGGGTTTTATTCAAAATTCAATAATTTTCCTTTTTACATTTTTTTTTTGGAAAAATCTTAAAAATCCAAAACTTTGAAAGAAAGTAAAAACCCAAATGACAAAGTTCATAAATTCATGAGACAATGCAATGTATCATAACTTAAATTTAAAGTCTATTAATTCAATGCAAACATTCAAACCCTTTCTAACATTCTCAAAGATATACAAACTTAAAATACTACCCTATTCTTAGAATTTTGATCCTTGACTCTCCCATTATTCAACTATCATAGCCACTAGCAATTTTTTTAAATCTTGTAAGATCTACATCGATAAAAGAATGAGGCTCATCCTTGAAAGCAGTGCAACTTTCTTTGGAATGTCTTTTGACCCTTGATTTTTTTGTTGTATCCTTGATGTTTTAATTGTTCAAGGTAGCACTGACATTCGATCCCTGGACTGCTACATCATAATCGTACTTACACAAGACTGCCTTGTTACTCTTGTTAGGAAACAACTTGGGCACATTCATGGCCACTGCTAATTTAGGGTAAGGAATTGACTAATTCATAATTAGTTTTAGCTCATCATAGAAAATCATCAAGGGTTTCAAAATGAAAGACCTCTTGAAGGCTGACTTGATATCATGCTCACCACATTCTTTTTTTCCCTTTTATAAAACTCCATTGTCCCAAAATTCATCAATTCTTGTACCACTTGCTTGAAATCTTCATCTTAAATTAGATGACCTATTACCATTATGTGATATTTGGATATTAGACCCACATCTTGATGATTGTCCTTAGTCTCAGAGATTAGGCCCAAATCTTGATGGTTGAATTATATAAGTTTTGATCAAGCAATTATACACTTTCTCTAAAGGGGTTCTCACCTCTTATACCCACTTTTTAATCTTTCTTCCTTTCTTTACTGCATTTGTAGTATCTCTAGCATGATTGGGCAATAGGTTACCACCAACATTTAACTTTGTTAAAGTGTTAAAATTTAGTAACGCAGTTTTCACCAATTCTTGCAACTTGTATTTTAGGGTTGTGCAGTCCTCAAAGAAATGGCCTACATTGCCAAAATGGTAGTCACATCGGTTATTAGGATTGTACCTTTTAGGATATGGTGATTTAAAAGGTTTAATGGGGATGAGAGCAATGAAGTTCAATCTTGTGCTTGTTTGTTTTTTGTTTAAGGGATTGACTAGAGGTGTAAAGGTAAGAAATCGAAACATTGATTGAGTGGGTGGTTGGGGAATTGCAGGCTGAATAAGTGGTTGTAGAATGTGAAGCCAAATAGGTGATTGAGAATATGGATTCAGGTGCGTGATAGTCAAAAGTTGTCTAAAATTCAAAGGTCTATTCCTAAACATCTGAAGAGGAGGTTGAAAATAGACATTAAGAGGATTTAAGTGTAGGTTTGGATTTGTGATAGTTGGTAAAGGTTGTTATAGACACCTAATTTTGTTCGGGACATTTTATCTTTTTTGTCTGATCTTGTTTTTACAATTAGGCGTGACTTTCATTTTTTAGATCCATTAACGATCCATTTTTAAATACATTAGTACGAGGCCCAATGTGGGCCTCATAATGAGACCCATTGCATAAGCTCGAATGAATGCCTAAATGATCGAATAAAATGCTTGATTAAAGACTCATCCTTAAAGCCTATTAATGGCCAACAATTGGTCATTAAACAAAAGCCAAAATCTCCAATCCAAGCATGCCCTAAAATAGAATTATGAGAGCCTATGAAACATGGCCTAATCAAAAGCCCAAGTTGGCCACAAAACATGGCCCAAACCCAAGAATTAAAAGAAGCCCATTTAGCATTCCTTAGAAGTAAAAGTCACGTGGAGAAAAAAGGAAACCATGCATCAAACAAGTGCATTTATAGGCCATTGCATGAAAAAACTACTACTATAAAAAAAAGTGGCCAATTAACGTAAGAGAAAAGGCCAATAGCAAGAAAGTAAAAAAATTGGAGAAAGTAGAAAAATGGTGAAACACCAAAGAAGTAAAAAGAAAACGAGTAGAAAAGATTGAGGATACCAGTAGTAAAAAAAAATAATAAAAGAGAAAGAAGAAGAGATTGGTGTGAACAAGAAAGAAAAAGAGAGCCATTTGAAAAGGATAAAACCAAAAAAAAGAAAGAAGCTTATGATTAACTAGGGAAATGGGAAGAGAAAAAAAACTTAATAGTAGGAAAATGAGGCAGAAAACCAAAAAATAAAAAGGAAATGTAAAAACCAATAGTAGTGAAAAAGAAAACACAAGCAAAAAAAAAGATAGCAATAAAAAAATAAAAAACTAACAGAAAAAATGCTAGTGGAGAGGACTTTAGGAGCAGAAGAGTAAAGAAAAAAAAAACAATAGAGAAACAAGAAAAATTTGGCAACAAGGCATAACCATAGCAAGCAAAAATACAAAAATTATAGTAGAAAAAGCAAAAGCAAGGGCAGAGAAAGAGGAAAAAAAACTAGAATCGTAAGTAGTCATAGAAAAAAACCTAAAGGAATGTCAAACCAGAAAAAACTAAAGGGAACATTCAACAGTACTAGAAGTGTGAACCCAAAAAAAAAAAGGAAGAAAAAACATTAACAAAGCAAAAACAAAAAAGATGAAGTAATTTATCATTTTTTTTTCTAAAATAGGTATCATACTTTTATGCTTTTTTTTTCTCATGCATTGCTAAACCCATGGTAAAAGTTAAAACCCTAGGTGAAACCCTAAACCTAGGTAAAACTTAAAACCCTAGGTAAAACCCTAAACCCTAGGTGAAACCCTAAATCTACCCAAAACTTTAAAATTATCCCAAAATTTAAGGATTTATGTAAAAATCTTTTATAAAATAATTTGTTCTCAAATGCCGCATAGATAGTGGCATATTTAAGAAATTTTATTTCATTTAGAATTTTCATATAATTTTGTAATCTAAAATAATAAAATTAAATAAAAAATAAAAAATAAAAATGGGATTTTAAATACAAAATGTCACACCTAAATTTTGCATAGAGGTTAGAGAGTCTATGTGGTCTTTTTATATTTAAGGACCCGATCTTAAATTCATATCTCATCATCATTTAGGACACATTTGCATGTATCCATTTTCTTGCACTTATTATGCATATAAATGTATTTTAATTATTGTTATCATAGTATTTTTTATTTTTTGCATAAAAAAAGGGTTCTTTAAAAAATTGATTTCAAACAAAAAAAAATAAAATTAAAATAACATTTCGTGGAATATAATTTTTGTACTGTACTTAGAAGTTGAAAAGTCATCAATAATTATCAATTGCAAAGAATATTATTTTTATTTTTAAAGGAATTTTGTGATGAATCTCATACAAAAAAGATTATCTTTGGATTCTACTTCGATGTTGGAGAATTATAAGATATTTTTTAATCTAAAAATTTTCACAATATTCCTAAATAAAGATTTTTAATTGATTTCTTTTTTAAAAAAAGGGAATTATTATTAAATCTTAAATAAAGACCATTTTTGTCCAAAACTATAAATAGCTTATGGTTAATTGGTACCATATTTTATAGGTGCTATGGGGCTACTAATCATTCCCTACATAACCGATTCTTGAATCTAATTCTATTTTCGTAGACCAAAATTATTTTTTTAATAATCTTTAAACCCGTTTTATTGTTTTAGTAAAAAGATAAAATTTTTTTGGATAGTTAATCATACCTTAAAAAAAATTAGTAGCAACTTCCTATCTTTTCACTATTTTAAGTTTTTATGTTTAGCGATCAAGTCTCTAGATTAATACGTTATGACAGCTTGGTGACTACACTAGGGACTTCGAAAGTCAGGCTAAAAATTTTAATTATGTGCTATCGAAGGTGTTGAATTTAATTAGTTTTATTTGATATTTAATTTAATTCCTTTTATTTTAATTTTTCAAAAAAATATATGAATAAATCCCATATTAATAATCATCTTGTTTTGATTTTATTATTTTGTAATTCATTCATTTTGTCTAGACTCAAGCTTCATCCTTATTAGGAGGAAGTAAAGTAACTACGCTATCGTGTGGTGATAACCGCCATATTTGCTAGTGAAACACTTCCACTCAAATCAAATTTTTTCTGTTTGTAGCTTGTAATGGGTGAGGATTGGTGTGCCTTATTAATTTGTAATGAATATGATGTAAGGTTTGATATGGGAACCTTTAAATGAATAAATCTTGACCTAACATATTGCGAGCCATAGGAAACTTGCCTAGGGTTAAGCCATGCCGCCTTTTTAGAAAATCACCAAAAGTTAAGACATTATATATATTATGTTACATTATATGATCTTTATGTTATTTCTAATATTTATTTGTTTTTGATTATTGATTCATTTTAATTATATAATCTTTAATTTTTTTGCGTACATCATATAGGTATCACAATTGCATTACATTACATTTATTTCATACATGCAAGTTAATAATAATAATAATAATAATCATGATATTATACCATATGTTCTAATTCATGAAAAAGGAATAGAGATTCAAGGATAATGAAGCCAAGGGAATTAAGTTTGCACAGGCATAATACCCAGTCTAATTCTTAAATCATGGAAGGAAAGAATACAACTAGGTTTGAAAGGGTTGAAAAGGCATAAGAAGAGATACGATAAAGGGTTATGAACATATGGTAGGATTTAGAAAGATAATTAATGAAGTTAAAGCAAATAGCAACGGGGCTTTCAAAAGGAAAAAAAACTGCTAAAACATCTAGAATAAGGGAAAAAAGTGTTGTTAAGGAACCATTGTACCCGCCTGTGTTCCTATATCCTCACGCTCAGAATTCTTATACTACATAAGCAACACTAGCAAATTACCAGCCTTACACTTATACTGGTACTTTTGCTAGACCATCTTCAGTTTAAATAAATGTTAATGTCATGAATACTCACTATGATCCCATAGTAATACCCAACTCGGATGACTCCAAAGAATGAGAGAAGTTGAAAAAGGTATTAAAATTGGTAGATGATATAGAGATGAAAAACAAGTATGACCTTCTGAAAGAGAGGTTAAAAGGCATTAAAGGGCATGATGTGTATGAAAATATTGATGCTAATGAGTTAAGTTTGGTGCTTGATTTAGTCATACTGACCAAGTTTAAGGTTTTAAACTTTGAAAAGTATGATGAGACCTAATGCTCTTTGGCTCATATCACCATATATTGTTGAAAGATGACGGGTCACACTCATAATAACAAATTATTGATTCATTATTTTCAAAATAGTCTCATTAGATCTGTAGCAATGTGGTATGCCTAATTAAATTAAAGTAAGATTCAATCTTAGAAAGATTTAGAAAGAGCCTTTCTAGCACAATACAAGCATGTTAAAGATAAAATGCCAGATAGGTTGTCCATGTAGAATATAGAGAAAAAATCAACCAAAACTTTCAAGTAGGATACACATAAATGGAGAGACATGATGGCCTAAGTACAAATCACCCCTGACAGAGAAAGAAATCACTGTTTTATTTGTCAATTTCTTAAACACTCCCTATTATGAAAAAATGATTGGAAATGTCTCCAAAAACTTTGCTGACATGGTGATTTCTGGTGAAATGATAGAAAATGCAATCAAGAATGGCAGGATTAAGTTGAAAGATACAATTGATGTTGAAAAGGGAAGTACATCAAAATAGAATGAAAGAGAGGTGCTAGTAGTCACACTTAAAAGGCATCTACCTAAGAACTTCATCATATGCAATCGTTATTCTTTTAATCAACTCATTTCCTTGTCATAGGTAATATATCTCAAAGCTCATATCTTTCTTAACCAATCTAACATTTGAGCTGTCAAGCAAATCCTTATCCTCAAATGACCATTCACGATCTTATCCTTACATTTAAGCCTACCACCCAACCAACAAAAAAATTAAAAAAAAACCAAGAAATGACTAAGAGAAACTTTCAATCGCTATTTTTCACCTTTTGCATTTGCTAATAAAAGGTTGGTCCCTCACTAATGTGCCTAAAAAAATAACACCAAATCCATTAGTAAGAAGTTATGATCCCAATGGTAAGTGTGATTATCATATGAGGCAATCAACCACTTGATTAAAAAATGTAGACAGCTGAAAGGAAAAAGTTGAAGATCTTATTAAGAATGGTGCTTTGACTCTAGAACTTATGGAACAATGGAAGTTAACATTATCCAATCATAAAATGTGAGAATTTGAAATGTGGAAAGAGGTCTCGAGTTTTGAAATATCAAGATAGGATGATTTTCTTTTAAACCTTTGACCTTTTATTTTGTATGGGACATGCTTATGGTATCCCTAAGGGTTATTTAGGTTAATCTTGTTAGAATTTATTTTGAAAGAAATGGATGTTTTGGAAGTTTTCTATGAAATTTTATTTTTATGAATAAAAGCCTCACATAACTAATTTTTGAAATCATAAAGTGAGAAGTGACTCGAAAAAAAGAGGGAAAGAAAAAAGAGAGTGAAGAAAAATGAAAAGAAAAAAAAGTTTTCTTTTGCAATAAAAGGGAAATTTTTAGTCTTAGAATGGTTGGTGATCACTATTAGGAATTTGTCAAATGCCTTAACGCCTTTTTTTAAATCATTTAGTTAATTCCATCCATCAGCCATAACCCTTCAAAATTCATAAATTTGAATTTGTGAGCATTGCCTTCACCTGATAATATTATGATATCAAAGGGTGATATTCTTTTCCAAGGCATTGAACAATGAAATAGCTAATTGAAAAAGGAAAAAAATTGGGATTTTTAGAAGATCAGGCATACAAGACATTTTCAAGAATTCATATGTGATAACTTGATTTGTCAATGTTATGTTGTAGCTATAAAATTTTCAAAATCAAAGCTATCCAAAGCCTTGTAAAATGACCTCAGACTTATTAATCTTTCAGCCTTTTACACCAAAATTAGCCTGGCCTATGTGTTTTAGGAGCACGTTGGTCAAAAATGAAAAAACTCATTGCCCTTAAGACAACTTGAGTTATGATCAACTGATTCGTCTCTTTTTGTGGAGCAACATGAACTATATGACACCTTAAATAGGTTCATTAAACATAACCCTTTTTTTAATAACTTTCATTAATGATGGTTTGTTAAAATAAAACATCTTTCATAAATTGCATTTCTAGCAAAGTGGATTAATGTATGAGTTATAGGGAGCATGTCAAAAAAAAAAAAGAGAAAAGATGAGGAAAAAAAGGAAAAAGATAAAAGATTATAGCATTATGCACTTAAGAAATTTGAATAAATTTAAGTAAAAGCCTGACAAATCTAAAAATTTTGTGAAAACAAAAAAAGAAAAACCTAAAAGCCTAAAATGAAAAAGCCAAAAAAAAAAAGTCCAAAAAGCCAAAATTGAAAAGCAAAAAAAAAAAAAAAGAAGAAGAAACCTTTTGAAATGAAAAACCTTTATTGAAGTTCATTTTCCTAAAAGAAACTACTCTTCAATTTAAGTGACCATGCTTGAAATGACAATTGGCTGTTTTTCATCATTCTTTCACAAACATAAAAATTTATCCTTTACTACCTCTTTAAGCCTGATAATATTCTTTCAAAATAAACCTTAACTAAAGATCATTCTTCACACTAGGGGACAAAAATGATGCATTTAGGGGTTAAGAATGATAATGTTCAAAAGGAATCCCATATGTCGAGGGCAAAAGCTCAATATAAAAGTTTCCAAAAACTTTTGAATCCACTTAGAGAAAAGGAAAAGAAAAAAAAAAGAATGAAAAAAAAAAGGTGAAGAAAAAAAAAAGGAAAAAAATGAAAGAAAGAAAAAGAAAAAAGAAGAAAAAAAATCAATCAATGGGTGAAAAGCACAAGAAAATGATAAGGAATATACCCCAAAGTGAATCCTTCAAATGAAAGAATGATCTTTAGTTTTAATTATCCTTAAACATTTATTTTGGGCCTATTTATCCCATTATTTAAAAATCCTAAACCTTTGCCTACGTTACGTCCTATGAAAGTCTATATTAGATCAAGCACAGATACTTAAAATTCAAGAACTTCTCATTGAGAAATGATCATTAAACCCATGAACCTTTTGTTTTCACTTTTCTTTATCACCTAATTACCCATTTGGATCATCAATTCATTTTGGATAAGTTTAAGTTCTTTAGTGCATGGTGTGATAATCAACAAAAAAAAATTAAAAAAAAAGAGAAAAATAAATAGATGAATTTGACTCTAGGATGAAAGCCCTATAAAATGGTAGTCTAGAGCAAATCTTGAAACTTTAGGGCCATTTGTGATACTAACCAAAAGCAATCTAAACCCTTTAAAAGATTCAAATATATGAAGCTCCCAAAAGTTTGAGATGTATAAGAGGAATTAATTTTGAAAATTTAAGCTTTCTTTCCTCATCATTCTAAAATTTTGAACCCACTACAACTGACCCTGATATTAATCAAAATGCCATAATCAAATACTAAAGAAAATGTCGAACTTGTTTGATTTTCAAAAGACTCGTGGTCTTAAGAAAAAATTATTATATTTCATTTATGAGCCTGGATGGAAAAGTATATACCTTTTTTATGCTATTCTAGTCATGAAACTTTCTTTCAAAAAAAAAAAAACTAATTGAAGCATTTACATGCTGAACCATCCAACCCATTTGAAGAAAAAATCATCACCTTTTTCATTTCTAATAGGGAATGCCAACTTTCAAGCGAATCCTAGAGCCATATTTGTTCAAATATGTTCTTCTCTTTGGCTAAAGAATTTAATTATGTATGGTGGATTTTGTTAATCATTTTTAAAATAATTTTGAATAATCAATCACAATTTTTGTGAAGAACACAGAAATCATATTTGAAAAAATTATTGAAATGTGAGAATGTTCAGACCAGTATGTATTCAAGAAAGAAAAAAGGGTTTTTTTTTTTCATGAAATAATTAACGATGTTGAAAGGAAAGAAAAAGAAAGAAAGAAAAGATGTTTTTAAGAATAGTGATGTGTCTTCTTATTAAGTCTAAACACATGTTGCATATTAAGTTATACATGTTGCATGTTTGTATGAAAGCTTGTTGAAAATGAAAGGAAAATCAAGAAAAACATGTTTAAAAAAAATAATGAAGTAGAAATTGGTAAATAGACCACAAGGATGATAAGTGAAGTTATAAAGAAAAGAATATGAGAAAATGAAAGAAGAAACCCTTTCGAGGGAAAGTTGAAAAGCTAATTGGATGAGCAAAAAGAAATCGATAGAAATACGATCTAAAAGTTAGAGAAAAAAGGTCTTGTCATGTGCATCTTCATGTTTTCATTTGTATTATGAAAAAAGGTATTTACACTTGCATCATTGCAATATATCTACATAACTAGGATAGAAATTTGCATTTGTATGGAACATTGGTATCAAGAAAAAGACATTTGTATTTGCATTTGAGAGGAGATATTAACATATTCACATAGAGCATTCATTTGCATCTTTGCATGAAGTAAAGTGTGCATCCACATAATTATTTTAATAATTTTTTGCATCATAGTTATGTTTGCCAAATTTTGGGTAATAAAGTAAGAAAGAGAAATTATGTTCTTTTGAAATTTAAAACACTCTGGAAATGGTGTGGAACACTTCTAAAGACAAAATTGAAATATTAGGCATTTTCAAATCTAAAAGATAAGATGTTTTGAAATGAAAAGTGAAAATTTTGAAAAAAAAAATTTAAACTCTAAAAGTGATTAGCATTAAGAGAATGAGTACGTTACTTTCAAGACCTTCAAGTAAAATTTTAGATTTTTGAACATTTTTCAATACCTCTAAGCAAAACTTAAAATTTTTTTTTTATGATTTCCAAAGACCTTAGGGTGAAACCTTAAAAATTTTTTTTAATGATTTCCAAGACCTCTGGGCCAAATCTTTTGAATGATTTTTAAGAACTCTAGGCAAAATTTTAGATTTTTGAATGATTTTCAAAACCTTCGGACAAAATCTTAAAATTTTGAATGATTCTCAAGACCTTTGGGCAAAATCTTATATTTTTAAATAATTTCAAAATACCTCTGAGCAAAATTTTGAATTTTTAAATGATTTCCAAATACCTCCAAGCAAAATATCAAATTTCTAAATGATTTCTAATAAAATTTTAGATTTTAGAATGATTTTTAAAGACCTCAAGGTAAAATCTTAAAATTTTCAAGGATTTCAAGACCTCTGGGCAAAACTTTAAATTTTTAAATGATTTCTCAAGAACTTTGGGCAAAAATTCGAATGATTCATAAGTCTTTCAAGCAAAATGCTTTAAATTTTTAAAGTTTCAAAACCTCTTTTTAGAAGAGCATTCATATATGTTGAGATTTATAAGACCTTTAGGCATAATCTCTAAGTCCACTAGGTAAGATTCGTAAGTTTTTCAAGCTGAATTTTTTTTTGTATCAAGATTTATAAGACTTTCGGGTATATCTCCTATTTTATTTTCTAAAGTTATTGAACTTTTTTTCAAAAGAGCTTTTAAATTTATTTTCAAAAGTTGTGCAACCTTTGTTAAAAGAAGTTTTTAAATTCATTTCCAAGTGGTCAAGTTTTTTAAATAGTCTAAAAAACAAAAACAAAAACAAATGAAAAAAAAAAAACAAAACAAAAAAAAACTCTCTCGAAAACATTTGAACGAAATTATTTTCTGTCTTTACATTATTCTTAATCCTCATAAATATACAAACCAGGACAATGGTAAATATCTAATTTTATTCGAGATATTTTATCATTTTTGTCTAAGCTTGTTTTTGCAATTAGACTTGACCTTCATTTTTCGGATCCATTTTTAAATGCTCTAATATGAGGCTTAATGTGGGCCCCATAATGAGGCCCATTATATAAGCTCGAATGAATGCCCAAATGACTCAATAAAAGGTCCGATGAAATACTTATCCTTAAAGCCCATTAATGGCCCACAATTAGTCATTAAACAATAGCCAAAATCTCTAATTTAAGCTTGGCCCAAAATAAAATTATGAGAGCCCATAAAACATAGCCCAATCAAAAGCTCAAGTTGGCCACAAAACATGCCTCAAACCCAAACCCCAAGAATTAAAAGAGGCTTATTTAGCCTTGCTTGGAAGTAAAAGTCACGTGAAAAAAAAAAAAAAAAAAAAACCATGCGTGAAACAAGTGCATGTATAGACCATTACGTGAAAAAACTACTGCAAAAAAAAAGCTGCATGAAGTGGCAGGCCACCGTGGGAGAAAAAGCCAATAGCAAGAAAGCGAAAAAAAACTAGTGAAACACCATAGAAGCAAAAAGGAAACTGCCAGCGAAAGATTGAGGATACCAGTAGTAAAAAAAGAAAAATCAGAGAGAAAGAAGAAGTGAGAGGCGTGAACAAGAAAGAAGAAAAAAGCCATTCAGAAAGGAGAAAACCAAAAAAAAAAAGAAAAAGGAGGAAGCTCGTGAGAAACCAGGGAAACTGGAAGAGAAAAAGAGAAACTCTGCAGCAGGAAAAGAAAGCAGAGACCAGAAAATAAAAAAGGAACGTAAAGACTAATAGCGGCGAAAGAGAAAACACAAGCCAAAAATAAGACAACAATAAAAAGCAAAAAAAAAAAAAAAGATCAAAAATTGGCAGAAAAGAACGCCAGCGGGGAAGATGTGAGGAGCAGAAGAGCAAAGAAAACAGAAAAGAAACGTGAAAAGCTGGGCAAAAAGGCAATACCCATAGAAAGTAGAAATACAAAACCTGTAGCAGAAAAAGCGGAAGCAGGCGAAGAGGGGGAGGAAAAAACTAGAAGAGACGAGCAGCAGCAGAAAAAAACCTGAAGGAAAGCGGAACCAGAAAAAATAAAAGGGAGCATTCGACGGTACAAGACGCGTTAACTAAGAAAAAGAGAGGAAGAAAAAACATTCGCAGAGCAGAAACAAAAAAGAGAAAGGTAATCTGTCATGTTTTTTTTTAAATAGGTTTCATACTTTCATGCGTTTTTCTTTCATGCATTGCTTTTGTTTTCTTTGTTTTGGTTGCTGCATATACGATGTATGCTTACAAAAGATTGATTACGAAAGCTTGGGGTTTCATTCTTTGTCTTTTTTAACTTGTGTGGTGTCTAAATGAAACCTATTTAGAAATAAAAAAATCGATGGTTTGTGTATGGAGGTGTTAAAACCAGGTTTCAGTCCTCTTTTGTTTCTACTATCATAGGATATGTTTTCTGACTTTGCTTCCTACCGTGTGGTTCTGTCATTACGACTTTGAAGCCTTTCGGTTCATGCTTGTTATTTCAATGTGGGGATTGTCACTTTAAGAAACTAAAAGCTTATCAAGACACGAAGTAGGCGAAGGTATGCCTGATTTTCGGTTCTAGTTTTTGGGGCTGTTTATGGGAGCTTAATCTCCATTTTTTGTTAATATTTTCTGGCTTGACGGTAAAAAAAAAAAAAAGTCTTTCTTGATGAAAAGAAAGCCTGTTTTTGTCATGAGAATGGAGGAGTATCTATAGAGGTTTTAAAACAAAAATAAAAACTGGTTTAGGTGGATGAGTTGGTATTATTTTCTGGCTGTTATGGGAGGTCAAAAACCTTATATTTTTTGCTCATATTTTTTTTCTGTTTCGTTAATAATAAACAAAAGTTGTAAAAAAAAATGAAAGGGGAAGGTTGAAGGGAGTTTAATGATCATACAAGGAAGTTTGGAAGTTTACAGTTTTGCTTTATTTTGTTCTAAAAAAAATTGCTTTGAAACATTTAAAATCATTCCCTTGTCTTACCTTTCATTAATTTTAATAATAGGTTTTGGTATATATACATATATGTAAATATATATTTATATTTCCAAATTTCATATTGTGTACTCGTTCCATACATTTTATTTTCTTTACCTTGAGCTTAGACACCATGACTTTATGTCAGATTTTTATGTCAATTAATTCCATCATGTTGGCATATAGTTTTTATTAACTTGTTTTGATTTAATTTGTTTCTTGTTCAATATTTGTTCAAATATGATCAATATTACTCATGCACTTTTGTGATGCACTCATGTTCACTTGCATTTTATTAACAAGCATGTTACTTGCTGTATTCATTGGCATTTTAAAAATGCCAATAAAATCCAATTTTTTTAGAAAATTGATGAAAAACGAGTTTGCTTCGAAAGTTTGCCTAAATATTAGGGATTTTTAGAGAGGTTCATAAAAATAATGGAAAACCCTAAAAGTGAAACCCTAAACCCCAAGTTAAACCCAAAACCCTAGCTGAAACCTAAACCCTAAGTGAAACCCTAAATCTACCCAAAACCTCAAAACCATCCCAAAATTCAAGGATTTATGTGAAAACTTTTTGTAAAATAATTTGTTCTTGAATGCACCTAGATGATAGGTTATTTAAGAAATTTTATTTCATTTAAAATTTTCATATAATTTTGTAATCTAAAATAATAAAATTAAATATAAAAATAAAAAATAAGATTTTAAATAGAAAAAATTACACTTAAATTCTATCTAGAAGTTAGAGAGTCTAGGTGGTCTTTTTATATTTAATGACCTGATCTTAAATTCGCATCTCATCATCATTTAATTCACATTTGCATATATCCATTTTTTTGCACTCATTATGCATCTGCATGTATTTTAATTATTGTTGTCATAGCATCTTTCATTTTTTTAATAAAAAAGGGGTTCTTCAAAAGTTGATTTAAAATAAAAATTAAAATTAAAATAACATTCCCAAAAATATAATTTCTGATACTCTACCTAGATATTGGAGAGTTATCAAAATTATCATTTGCAAAGAATGTTATTTATACTTTTAAAGGAATTTTGTGGTGAATCTCAAACAAAAATGATTATTTTTTTATTCCACCTCGATGTTGGAAAATTATAAGATATTTCTTTAATCTAAATATTTTTACAATATTCATAAATAAGGATTTTTAATTGATTTTATTTCTTTAAAAAAGGGAATTATTATTAAATCTTAAATAAAGACCTTTTTTTCCTAAAATTATAAATAGTGCATAGTTAATTAGTACCAAAATTTATGGGCACTGTAGAGATGCTAATCTTTCCCCACGCATAATCAACTCCAAACTCAATCCTATTTTTGTAGACTAAAATTAACTTTCTAATAAACTTTAAACCCATTTTATTGTTTTATTAAAAAGATAAATTTTTTTTGGTTAGCCAATCACATTATAAAAAAGATTAGTGGTGACTCGTCATGTTTTCATGATTTTAAATTTTTACGGCTAGCAATCAAGTTTTCGGACCAATATATTATAACAATTGTATGAAACCTAATGACTCTGTCTTGGACATCAAACTTTTAAGTTCTATCATTTGTGTGGTCAAGTCATTCATTCCTTTCATGAACTTATTCAAACTCTAATCTTGACTGAAGACATCATATACATTAGGATCTTTCTAAGAGATGTTAGACCTAGCAAGGACCTATTGATATTGATATTATTGAATTGGAAATGATAAAGACCTTTAAGAAATAAACTTATCCCTAACCCAACCTTTAACCATTTTTACCAACTGAGTGATCTGTTGCTTCATCTCTCGAAGCTTGTGCTCAAATTCCTCTTGATTCAATTTTAATGCACCTTGATTCCAATTGATCTCCTATTTTTGCCCTTGTGATGTCCACTAAGAAGATATTTTATTTTAGGGGTTTAAACCAAAAAGTCTATGTTATTATTCTTATGAATGAATGCCATAAAACAATTTCTAACTTGCATGGCACACCAAACTATGATGATGATGCAATAGGATGTCATGAAATGCAAAAATGTCTAAGACAATAGATTTTTATATGTACAAAGCCCCAAATGATAAAAATTTCATTACTCATAAATATGCATGTAAGAAATCTAATGTCCTATTGAAGGAGTGTGAGGTATGTTCTCATGAAATGCAATTTGTACAATGTATGTTTTATAGCATCCTACCATTCATGGATACTTATGCATGAAATATAATGACATATTTCATGAGTAATGAGATGTATACCTATGACTGATGCAACATACTTATATGAGATGCATTGACATATTATACGCATGAGATATGTCTACATGAAGTGCAATGCTTGTGTTATGCAAACCTAATGAGGTTGACACTACCATTAAAATGTGCATGAAATGGAATGCATATACTATGTATTAAGATATGCATGAAATAGAATGTAGATAATATCTATTAAGATGTGCATGAGATGGAATGCATGTACTATATTATTAAGATGTGTATAAAATGGAATACACATACTATCTATTAATATGTGCATGAAATGTAGTGCATGTACTATCTTAGTTATTTTTAACTTCAAAAACATGAATACGTATGTAAACAAGATCAAATGAAATGCAAAAAAGGAAACAACATTGACTCTCTCTCTTTTGTTTTTTTAGAAGGGAAAAAATTTAAGAACACACATTTTTTTATTCCACATAGAATGACTAGGATTCAAAAGGGTTTTTTTTTTTTTTTCACTTTTGTCTTTTCTATTTGGCCAATAAATAAAGAATTTAAGAAAAACTTTCTTTCCTATTTCTTTTTTTTTTTGAAAAAATTTTTTTTTGTTGTTTTTTTTTTATTTTTAAAATTTTTTTTGCTTCTTTTTTTTGTTTTATTAGATAGTAAAAATAAATTTTATTTTAACACATTTCTTGAAAATACACAATTTGGACAAATATAAAGCGAATCAAATTATACATCAAAAATTTTTTTAAAAAAATGCTTTTATATCATTATTCCTATTTTTTTTCAAAATTTTAGTTTTATATACACCATTATTACCATATTAGAGTGTTTTTCACATATCCTACTTCTGGTAATTTCTACAAAAAGGATCAGTAGAGCTCTACTTAAGGTTGTCTTTTTAAAGTTTGCTAAATGTTAGGCTGAGAATTAATACATCTAAAGGTTTCCAAATTATTCCTCAAATTATTGTCCATCATAAACTAATGCAGCACTTCAATCCTCACCTATTACAAGCTAGGATAGGAAAGGGTTCAATCTGAATGGGAGTGTTTCACTAGCCATTACGGAAGTTTACACCTCACAAAAGCATAGCTACTTTCCTTTCTCTTAAAAAGGGATAGAGCTCAGTATAGAGCTTATGCATGCAAAGTAATATGAGTGTGTGCAAAGGAACATACAAACCTTTCATATTTTCCTAGAAGCATCTGTTATCATAACGTATAGATTTATGGACCTATTACTAGACATGGTTTTTAAGAGTCACCACCAATCTTTTTTATTTAGGTGTGATTGGCTACTTAATCAAATCTGTCCCATTTAAAAACAATTCCCAAGATTGACTTAAGTATCTTTAAATAGTAGATTCTGATCCACAAAATTAGATTTTAGGTTTGGAAGTACGATTATGTGTGAAAAAGGTTATAGCACCCCAAAGCACCCATCCAAATGATGGTACCAGTTTGATTTCTAATTATAGAAGCTTAAATATGTTCATAATTTATCAAGATATTTAATATTGAAAACTAATCTTAAAATTATCCCAATAATTTGTTAACAATTTAAGATAGTTCTCTCACCTTAGGAGTATTCATGGATACTAGTATCACTCTAAAGAGGTTCTATTGTCGGAATTATTAATATATTTTATTTAAGAAAATTAGTAAAATCTTTCAATAGTTTGGTAGAATTTACTTTGAGGCAGATTTCTCAATAGTTTAATGAGATTTCATTTGAAACTATTTATAAAAATTTTATTCTTTTGAGAAAGTTTATTAAATTTTCTAATAGTTTGGTAAGACTTAATTTAGAAAGTAATCTTTCAATAATTTGGTACAATAAAAATTATTTTTTATTATTTTGAAATTTATTTAGGAAATTTTCTAATAGTTTGGTAGATTCCATAAAATTTAAATCCATGAAAATTCTCTAATAGTTTGATAGGATTCATGAATTTATTTGAAAAGATTTTTTTAATTATTTTTTATTAACTTTTTCTTTAGGAATAAAAAAGAATTTTTGCAAAATGATTAATAAATAATAAGTTACTCAATAAAAATAAATAAATAATAAAAATCCGTAAATAAAATGGATAAAAAAATTGAAAATAAAATATAAATATAAATTAAATTAAAATAGAAAAAAAAACTTGCAATCGGGTTAAGTCGGGTCAAACCACATGTGGTGCACAGATCCTATTTGGGTTACGCATAGATTTGGACACTAAAAAATGACATCGTGTAGAGATGGTATATAAGTCTAGGTCTCTGCTTTTTTTTTTCAGAAGCTCCAATCTCCTCTTTCTCTAGCTCAGACACTCTGCCTAAAATGACCCAAGATATTCAACCAAAAACTGGAAAACCCTTCAATTTCTGAAAAATTTCATTGGAATTCCACCAAAAAATTCAAAATCCAACAAAAAACTCACCAAAAAATTCAAACATTCATCCCAAAACCCAAAATTTTTCATAAAATCCCAGATTTGTTTTTTCAGAAAGCTAAACTTCAATCCAAAAACCCAAAAATCTTAATCCTAATACTCCAGAGTAGAAATAAAAAATCCAAACTCCTCATAATCACCAAAACCTAGAATCCTAAACTTTCAAAACCAAAATTTTGAAAATAAATTACCCAAAAATTTTCTAAAATTTAAACACAAAGTTTCTTTTCCTAAAAATCAATCATGTCCTGTTCAAATGAACACTATCTAATTTATAGGCACTTCTCAGTAGGGATTTTAGGTAACAAACAGAATCAATCCAGGCTTGAATCTTAGGGTTGGATTCTATCCACTATGATATTTGGCATAGGTCTGGAAATCTATCTAATTAATTTGATTCCAGATTAAAAGTCCTTGATTTTGCAAATCAATTGCCCCTTGTTTTCAATCAATCCCAAATTTAGTTTCCTTATTCAAACCCTGACCAAAGAGAAAAGGAAAAAAAATAAAATAAAATAATGATGACGATGATGATAACATAATAATATAACATAATATAATAATAACGTAGTATACCATACCATACCATACCATACTACTATAATAATAATAATAATAATAATAATAATAATAATAGTATTAGAATATACTATACTATAATACTAGTAATAATAACGATAATAATAACAAATAATAATAATAATTGAAATCAACTCTGATTGACCCTGGACACAGATAGGTGTCTACAACGCCCCTCTTTGCACATCCCTGTTAGACAAGGATAATGCAAAGACATCAACATCCACTATGTTTTAGCCTAAAAACAAGAGTCAAATCAATAAGCAAAAATGAAAGGGACTGAACCATAAGTCTAGAAAAGAATGATCTATATCAAACCAAAATCAAACGACACTAGATTGAATTACGAGTCAGGAAAGCTGATCTTAACCGAGTCGAGGTTGAATGACCAAGATTAAATCATGAGCCTGAAAAACAATCTAGATCGAGTTAAGATCGAGATTGAACTGCAAGTCTGAAAAGTGATTTGGATAGAGCCGAGATTGAATGATTGAGATTGAATCATGAGTTTGAAAAATTGACCTGAACTAGGTTGAGGTTAAACGATCAGGATTGAACCGCAAGTCTGGGAAGTTGACCTAGATTGAGTCAAGGTTGAAGCTAGGTGATCATAGTTGAACCATAATCAAAAGATGATTTGGACAGAGCCAAGATCAAATGATCATGATTAACTACAAGTCTGAAAAGATGATCTAAACTAAGTCGAGATTGGATGATCAAGATTGAACTACAGGTTTGGAAAGCAATCTAAACCAAGTCGAGATCAAATGACCAGGATTGAATTGCAAGTCACAATGATAATCCAGAATGAGCTGAGATCAAAACCAGTGATGAATGATAATGCAATGATGCAAGTATATGTCCTATCTAAGATGCAAATGAAACATTAATCGTAGTACTAAGGCTCCAATAGCTTTTTTCTGCATTCTATATATTTCTTGCAAGGAGATTACAAATCATTCTTTGTTGCTCAAGATAAGCACTTATCTTTGTCCTAGGAGAAGCTTTCAAAATCAATGACTTTATCTTATTTTGAGAATTTCATCCTTGACCTTCGTCCCTTTCAATTCTCTCAAAGTAATACACAATCTTTTATGATATTACTTAATTATTAATCATTATCTCAATTTCAAAATATGAAATGCAAGTTATACACTTCTTCTATCTATGGTAAAGCGTAAAAGGGAAAGGTAAACATAAACAAGGTGAAATGAATATCATTTATTTGGAGAAGAAACAAATTACAAATGATGGCAACAAAACAAAATAAAGGTGTATAAGGATGGCTATTTAGGATAGTAGAGCCACAAGATGAACAATCAGATAATCATGATAACAAATCTTGGATTTCTTCAAAAACTCAACCAAAATATAATGCCTCGACATTTCAAAGCTCTTTGAAATTTATTGTCTTTGGTCTGCCTCTCAAGTGATGTCATATCCTTCTTATCCAAGTCACCTTTACAGGTTTTTAACTTAGATAACCCTCATTTAGTTCAAGCAGCCCTTTTGGATTTTCAACTTGAACACTTTTTTTTTTTGGGCTCAAGTTGCCCTTTTGGGTTTTCAAATAAACTTTTTTTTGTGCAAGTTACCCTTTCAGGTTTTCAATTTATACTTTTTTTTTTTGCTCAAGCAAAGTATTTCTTCATGGCATTAGAATTTATGGGACTAAGAAAATATCTTTATCCATTTTTTATAAAATTAAAGCTCATCATGGTTTTTCCTAATTTGGAGTCTACTTTCCCATATCATCATATTGGCTAGGAATAATTCTTTTCAACACCAACTCTTTTTCTCGAAATTGATGAGATCAAACCTTTTTGTCATGAGCTCTCATCATTTTTTTTTTGTTACAACTAGTCATGATAGAGTGCTGCTAATCTTTTTTTCTTCAATGAAGTTTAGTTGTTCATAGTACTCTTAGACCCATTCATCTTTTTCTAACCTTCTTCTACTTCCACTGGCAATACAACTTCCATTCCATAAACTAAAGAAACTGGAGTTACCTCGGTGAAAGTACATATAAATGTTCGATAAGCATGCAAAGCAAAAGCTAATTTCTCGTGCCAATCTCTATATGTCTCAATCATCTTTTTTGAAATCCTTTTGGCATTTTTATTTGTAGCTTCTACTGCTCTATTCATCTTTGGGCGATAAAGAGCTAAATTATGGTGCTTAATCTTGAATTGAGCATATATTTCTTGCATCATTTTGCTATTAAAATTTTTTGTATTGTCTAAAATGATCTTCTTCGAGAGTCCATATCTGTAAATTATTTCTCTCTTAATGAATTTATAGACTATTGACTGAGTTACAGTTGTGAAGGAAGCAGCTTCAACTCATGAAGTAATCAATCATCACAAAAATGAATCTATTCCTATTTGGTACCTTTGGGTTGATGGGACCAATGACATCCATTTTCCACATAAAAAATGGCCAAGATGGTGCCATAACATGTAAAGCAGTGGGTAAAGCATGAATTTTATGAGCATAAATCTGACATTTATGGCATTTTTTAGCATAATCAATGTAGTCTCTCTCTATTGTCAACCAGTAATAATCGACTTCCAAAATCTATTTTTTCATCATATGTCTATTTGCACATACTCCACATATACCATCATACACCTCACCAATGATCTTCTTAGCCTCAAAAGCACCTACACAATGAAATAACACTTTATCTTTGCTTTTCTTATACAAAACTTCTCCATCTAAAAAGAATCTCATAGCCAATCTCCTCATGACTCTCTTATCATTTTTTATTGCTTGATTTAGGTACTGTTGATCCTTTAAATATTGCATAATGTCATAATACCAGGGATTTCCATCTTTTTCCTCTTTCAAACTGATACAATGCATTGTCATGTCCTTGACATCTAACTTGCTAAGTTGAATTTTAGTTGTATTACCAATTCACACCACTGCAGCCAATGTGGCCAAAGTATCTACGATATAATTTTCTTCATGAGGTAAATGTTCAAACTAGATGATCTCGAATTGCTTGCACAACTTTAAGATGTATTTATGGTATGGGATAAGCTTTGAGTCCTTTGTTTCTCATTCATCTTTTAGTTGATAAATGACCAAGGTTGAATCCCTAAACACCTTTAATGCATCAATTTTTCTGTCCAATGCAGTATGCAATCCCATAACACAAGCTTTATATTCAGCCATGTTGTTGGTATAGCTGAAGTCCAATCTGGCTGTAATAGGGTAGTATTAACCTGTTGAAGATATTAAAATTGCTCTAATCCCATGCCTCATGGCATTGGCAACCCCATCAAAATACATCCTCCATGACTTTTTATCATTATTTTCTTTTTGTAGTTCTAAGATGGCCATTAAGTCTTCATCTGAAAAATAAGTTTCATGGGTTCATAATCGTTAGTGGCTCGATCTGCAAGAAATTTGGTGATGGCATTTCTTTTTATCATTTTTTGGCTTACATACAGAATATCATACTCTGAGAGCATCACTTGCCATCTTGTGATTTTTTCTGACAATTATGGCTTCTCAAAGATATACTTGATTAGGTCTAGTTTAGTTATAAGCCAAGTTGTATGGTAGAGCATATACTGCTTGAGTTTTTTAGCTATCAAAGCCAAAGCACAACACATTTTTTCTAGTGATGAATACTTGGACTTATACTCTGTAAACTTCTTATTCAAGTAATAGATAGCTCTTTTTTTTTTCAGATTCATCCTACTATCCCAGCACACATCCCATCGACTATTCATCTACCACTATATATAAAATCAATGGCCTTCCCAAAATAGGTGGCCCTAAAATTGTAGGGTTTGACATATATTGTTTAACCTTATCAAAAGCTTTTTGACATTTCTCATTCCATTCACTGGGGTTGTTCTATCGAAGGAGCTTAAAGATAAGATCACATTTGAAAGTAAGTTATGAAATGAATCGAGAAATGTAATTTAATCCACCCAAGAAACCTCAAACCTCCTTTGGTGTGCTTGACGGAGATAAGTTCTGAATGGCCTGAATCTTGTTTGGGTCAACTTCTATTCCGCTTTCACTAACTATAAACCCTAGTAGTTTCCCTGACTTAGCTTTGAACATGCATTCGATGGATTTAACTAGAGCGAAAACTTCTTTAACCTCTCAAATAATATTTTGAGGTTGGCTACATGGTCCTCTCTCTTTTGAGACTTTGTAATCATGTCATCTACATATGCCTCAATCTCTTTGTACATCATATCATGGAAAAGTGTCACCATAACCCTTTGAAAGGTTGCCCTATTATTTTTTCAGTCCAAAAGGCGTGACCTTGTAACAGAAAGTTCCTCACATAGTTATGAATATGGTCTTTTCCATATCATTCTAAGCCATTTTTATTTGATTATAACCGAAGAATCCATCCATAAAAAAGAACATTATATGTTGGGTTGTATTGTCTACCAATGTATTAATGTAAGGCAGAGGAAAATTATCTTTCGGGCTAGCTCTATTCGTACATTTTCATCCTTCTTGAGGATAGGTACTATATTAGCCACCCATTCAAGATACTTGGCCACTTACAAAAAGCTCACATCGAATTGCTTGTTCACATTTTTTTTAATTTTTAACAACATCTTTGGTTTTATTCTTCTTAACTTTTGTTGGATTAACTTACATTCAGGCTTCAAGGGTAGCCTATATTCCACTATTTCAGTGTTGAGCCCAACCATATCTTGATAGGACTAAGCAAATATATCTATTTCTCGAAATAGATCTTTTAATTATTGTCTATCAATTGCTAAAAAGTGAGGTACCAACCTTGACTTCTTTTTTTGTTCTTGACATCACCTAGATTAACCATCTTAATAACATCCTAATGAGACTCAATAAATTTATTCTCTTACTCAATTAATATCATTAAATCCACTGGCAAAGTGTAAATTTATTCTCTTACTCAATTAATATCATTAAATCCACAGACAAAGTGTATTCTTTATAATCTTTTTTAATGTCGAGTTCATCAGTATTAATTAAGTTTTTAAAATTAAATCCCTGATCATTATCATGATTACCTTCATATTCATTTAGGGACTTGAAATTAAATAAAATAGGATATATTGGTGAGATGCTTTGATGGGAAAATGGATGGAATAGTAGAAATGGATAAAATGCATGCTTTTATCTTTATTAAAATAATGAAAAATAAAAGGCCCTAACATAAGAGATCATCCTAATGCTTTTGAGCATAAACAATTAGGAGTTGTAGTTACATTGAGAAAAAATTAGAAACCGCTGGTATATAGATGACACACCAATTTTTAGCTTATAATCTGGTGGGCATGCGTAAACCAATGCCTTCTTATTTTGGCTATTATCACCTACCATATGAAAGGACAATTTGGTGAAAGTCTATTTTCACTTTGGTTCCTTAGCTCCTAGGTACATATATCCTCAAAGAATAAAGGTTTCATTCAAATAGGAAACAACTATTGGCCTATTTTTACCCTCCTACTATTGTCTGGCATTTCTTTCATTTCATAACTTAGACCCAATCTTTTGATGTTATCTTTAATCTTTGGTAGTTCTCTTATCTTCTGTACACTTTTGCCTAAATCGACTATGATATTCCAACTTTTATTGATCATCTGATTCATCATGACTTTATTAAACTAAAGTCTTTCGCCTATTATGTTGACAGGTTCGAAAGATCGATAAGAGCATACTAATGATTCTTCTGTAGCTTTTACATATTGAGGCATTTATAGGCTGAGTTACTAGCAAATCTTCTTCCCCAACTATAATCACCAATTGGCCTTTAACATTAAATTTGATCTTTTAAGGCAATGAGGAAGGAACAGCACATACCATGTTAATCTATAGCCTTCTTAATAAGCAACTATAAGATAGAGAGATATCTATGACTTAAAATTTTATATTGAAAACACATGGCCTAATCTATATGGGTAACTCAATGTTTCCTAATACTACACATCTGGTTCCATTAAATGCTCAAACCATCATATGACTGCTTTAGATGTGAGACATATCAAAGGGTAGTCTGGTCAAAGTAAACATAGGCATGACATTAATAATCGATTCATTATCAATAAGAACATTGGCTATTATGCGGTTTTGCATTTAATAGTGATAAGCAAAGCCTTAGTATTTCTTCTACCCTCAGGCGGAATCTCATCATCACTGAAAGATATATGATGTGGTACCACTAAGTTTCCCACCAAATGGTTCACATATTTTATAGATACATTGTGTGCCACATAAGCCTGATTCAATGCCTTCAATAAGGCATTATGATGTGATTCTGAGTTCAGTAGAATGACAACAAAAAGATTCAAGCTAGCATCTTGTTCAATTGTTTCATCACAGAGTATTCATTATGCTTCACTAGCTTTAAAAACTTATAGGCCTCTTTTTCTAACATAGATTTTGGAATGTCTTTCTCTATGATCAATTTAGGCCCAATTTGTTTTTTCATCATTTTTTTTGCTTTTTCCAAGGTCTTCGAAGTATAACATCTTCCACTTTTGGTCATGTCCTCTACACCTATTATGTTGGCAATCTCAGATTTTGGCATAGCTTCTTCTTGCCTTTGGGCAGTTACCTCACAACCATATTTTTATAGTACAACCTTCTCATCTTTGTAAGGGAAAACTTGGGATTTTGAAGGTTACTGTTTGGGAACAAACTTATTCCCAACTAATTTTAGCTTCTCATTATAATGGATGGTGATAGGTTTAGGCACCCATCTATCTGTCATGGCCACTTCAATATTTTTTGAGGTTTTTGACTCCTCATATAACTTTATCTACTATGAATCCATTAACCTTTAAACCTCACTAAAAAATTATTTGCATGTATCGATAAAGCTCTTTGAAACTCTGTTATGATACTTGCATTTTTTATTTGAGACATACCTCTCATGATAGGTACATAAGGTTATCGTATGTATCAATCCAGCCTCGTATAAAGCATCATATAGCTACCTAAATGGCATGTTGACCTTTTCTACTCTTTTTTTTATATACCTTTTATCCTTATCAAGGTATTGACTATATGATTAGGTAGGGGATTTTGGCTAACATTGGGTGCTGAATTTTCATTGGTATCAAAGCTTAAAAGTGCTTCTTTAATTAGATTTTGCACTATATGCTTTAAAGAAGTGTAATTCTCAATAGAATGTCTAGCCACCCTATAATGGTAGTCAAAATGGGTAGTGGAATCATACCATTTGAGATAAGGAGGTTCAAGCTATTTAGCAGAAATGGGAGTAATCAGATAGTTCTTTTAGAGCTCTTGGTACAATTCAGTGTAACTTATGGGAAGAGGATCAAATATAGGTCTTTCTCGGGTCCATGATTCCTGTACGCCACATATTACGTAGGTTGAGTGAACAAAAGGCCTTAGTGTGGTTGGATATAAAGGTCATATAGTTGGCTGGTAGCGTATAGCAAAAACATGATTTACAGTATGGTGATATGTAAAGTAGGTTGGCTGAGGGTAGTTTTTGTATTGTTACTCTTTGAAACTCATAGCTTGAGCCTCATTTTTTTTTCTTTTTAGGCATTCTTTTTCTTTTTAGGCATTCTTTTAGTAGTAGAAAACTCTTCTCCTTCAAGTTTGCCATTTTTAATGATATTCTCGATGATTTTTCCTGAAATCACAATATCAGGAAAATTTTTAGTCATTTTCCTATCATTTTTTCATAGTACAATGAATTTAAAGTGCTTACAAATAGCACTATTGTTTTTTTTTTTTTTTGTTAGTGGTAGTTTTACTTGAGCAGCAACATCCTGCCACATTTGGGCAAACTCCTTGAAAGACTCTGATGTTTTCTTCTCCATTCCTTGTAATGATAGGTGATCAAAAGCTGTATCTATGATGTGATGATATTGATTGATAAAATATCGAGTCAAATTTTTTCATGATCTTATGCGAGTCCTATCAAATTGAACATACCACCTTGTAACAAACCCAGTTAAGCTATCCTAAAAAATATGCATGAACAGTTTCTAATCACCATCATATGCTACCATCTTACGACATTACATTATGACATGTGTAATAAGACATTAGTATCGTTATACTTCTAAATTTTAGCACTTTAAACTTGTATGGTATCATCACATCTAGTACCAAACAAAGCCTTACGGCATTTATGGACCTATAGAAATCAATGCCTTTTACAACCCTCAATCTTTCTTCAATCATACGCATGACTTGATCAGCCTTAAAATCTTTTGAGGATGCAGCCTTCTGCAACTTTACCTTTTCTTTTGTCTCTTCTACATTAGGGATTTGGATGGGCTCAACTACCTTTTCAGCAAAGACAGGATTGGTATAACTTTGAACATTCCCTTGACTGGGTACATAAAGCATTCTCAGGTAGCTATAATTTAGGAATATGGTCTGTTGTGGCTAAATGCTTAGAGTGGTTTGGGTCTAATGTGGATCGAAACTTAGAGAATACAATGAATTGGTAACTTCATTTGAGATATCTTTTCCCATTATTTTTCCCTTGATTATCTTTTCTAAAGCTTTGAAGATCTTTTTTAACTTCCCTTTAATTATCTCTTAAGTTTTTTCCAATCTTTCAAAATGGTTTACATTATCTTGCTCTATCTTCTTGACTCTAACTTAGGTATTATACGAATGTTGAGCTATGCTTGCACTTTAGTACCACAATTCAAAATCAGTGATGATGAATGAATGTGAAGCAATGCATGAAAAAAAAATAAAAAAAAAATATTTACCCTTTTTACAGATTTCAACAAAAGTGAACTTTCATTTATTCCATAAGAGTCTGTTTTACATTAAGTTAATATTTTCCCTCTGTAAAAGCACCTAACTTGCTTGCACTGATCCTTAGCTTCCTCAATGAAGTTTAGTAGTCATTGTCTATGCTCCCCTATTGGCCTGACGAAAGCTCTCAATGTCTTAACCTCTTTTGTCATTTCTCTTGCCCTGATCACTACCTTACTTATTTGGGCTATAAGATGCTCTATGTACCTTTACCTTCCCAACCTTTCTCTATTGCCAAACCACATCTGATAAGATAATTCTTTGTGCTTTTTTATGATTGTTATTATGTGATTTCTTTACTCATTCAACTTCTACTTTAACATCTGGATGTACTCTTTGAGCATTTCATTTTTATGCTGGGCTTCAACATAATCATATTCCATCTGGGCACATTTTTTTTTCAGCTTTTCATTTTCACAAGTTAGATTTGTATTGTTTATTTCTTTGGCCTGCACCTATATGCACAATCTTTTGTGTTCTTATTGCAGTTCCATCAACTTCTCAAAGGTATCATCCCATTCTCTAATAACCTTTTAAATCTTGTTGCATTTTTTAGAAATCTTATGGACTTAAATTTTTAACTTATCTGTCTTGTCTTTTCACTATTCATTTTCTTCCTAAAGCCTTAAATTTCTTTCTTCAATTTCTCTTTCTCTACTTCATGTTTCTTCCTTATAAGTTCTAACTTTAAAGGTACCTTACCTATCTCCTGGTTCACTGACTGACAATAGTCCTCGATCATAAGTGCAACCTCTTGGCTTCTCTTGGCTCTTTAAATCAAATATTCCTGATTGACTCTATCAGTAAATGGTCAAGGGCTCACCCTTTTGGGTTTTTCCAAGCCTTGATTATACCATTGATTCTCTAAAACGTTTCATGCTATCTTCTTACCATCAATGGTGCATAAAAAATTAACCCCAATAAACCTAAAAGTAGAACCCCTATCTCATCTCCACATTGATACAACATAGGTTCTCGATTCATCTATAGAGCTAACCATTTCACTTGACAAGTTATGAGCTTCTGTAGCATACACTCCCATTCTTTTTGGGTCTTTACCTCTGGCTATTCACTCTCATAGAATTCCCTAATTAGATTTTCACTACAAAAATAGAGTTTAGAGAAAGCACCCTTTTTACATTTGAGATGACTCTTTATCCATAGATACAGTAGTTTATGCATCCTAGAAAACATGCTTTGTCATTCCACTTACAAAAGTTTAAAAATTTGATGGTTTCTGCCAATATAGCTAGTAAAGGATTACACCCATTTTTAATCTATTTAAATAAATCCACCACTTCTATCTTAATATGTCATAAGACTTTAGGGAAAATAACCATCTCATATATGGCTAGAGTGAACACTTTCATTCTTTTATCATCATCTGGATGTTTGACAATGAAATTTTGGAGACATTCCTATGGAATACCCTTATGCTTTCCCTTTTCGTGAATATATGAATCTATGAGCTCCTTTCCTACCTCTAAAATATGAACCAGCTTCTTATGATCCCCTAATTTATGTTTTTCCACATACACTCTGTCGAGATACTAAAGATACATTCCCACCAAAGTCAAATACTTCTCTATTATTGGTACCAAATCAACCTCATTAAATATGAAACAACAATAAATAGGATCCTAAAACTATACCATTACCTTAATAAGGGAGTTATCAACTTTTATTGATAAGAGATATGCAATATGCCTAAATTTCTGACAAAATGCCTACTACCTTGAAGGAGCCATGCTATTCCACATATATGATAAGCTTTTCAAATCATTTTGTTTGAGGAGCACACGAATCTTCTTTGGCAAAGTAGAGACATAATCGGGCGATAAATAATCCCCTTCTTTTTATTGCTTCTTTTTTTACTCTAACTTCATATATATGGGTAAGTCACATTGGAAAAGTATAGACGAGGCATAAACCTAACATTCTATGGGTTCCATAAAAGCTTTTGTTGAAAGTATCTTTAAGGCAAGAATAATATGCGATATGAATATGCACAAAAAGAAAGAAATAAAAGAAGATAAGAAAATTAATTAGTCATCTCAATAAAAAATACAAAATAAGCACTATAAAGCAAGTAAAATAACAACTTCACCCTAAATTTTGGGTTAACTATAGAGGGTGGAAAGACATGGCTCTACCTATGGTTAGGCTCTTAAAGTTAGCTATATGTCGTTTGGATCATTTCTAAAAGGTTTCCAAATTGTTTCTTACATCATTGCCCATCACAAACTAGTAGGGCACCCCAATCCTCACCCATTATAGACTACAAACAGAAAGAGTTCAATCGAGTGGGAGTATTTTGTAGGCCCAGACAGAGACATGAAATTTCATAAAAGCATAGGTACTTCACTTCCTCCTAAGGGTAGAGCTTAGGTGGAGAGCTTTATGTTATGCACATGCAAATGAATGATAGATATATACAATAAATGAATAACTAAACAAAATATTAGCAATGAAAAAAAAGAAATAGGAAAAAGAGAAAAAAATCTCAAATTTATTAAGCAAGGCTTGGATAGTAAGAAATCATTTACTGGTTTGACTCTCGATTTTTGTAGTGAAGTCGCCAAACTATCATAAGGTATAGATCTGTGAACCTACTGCTAAACATGGTTTTTAAAAGTCATCACCAATCTTTTTTGTTTAGGTGTAATTGACTACCTGATCGAATTTGTCCCATTTAAAAAAGAGTCCTAAGATTGACTTAGGTATCTTTAAATAGTAGATTCTGATCAATGAAACCAAATTTTAGGTTCGAGAGTATAGTTACGTGTAAAGAAGATTATAGTACCCTTACAGCGCCTAACCAAAGAATGGTACCAATTTGATTTCTAATTATCCAAGCCTTAAATATGTTCATAATTTACCAAGATATTTAATATTGAAAATTAATCTTAAAATTACCCTAACAGTTTGATAGCAATTTAAGATAATTCTTTCACTTCAAGAGTACTCATAGAGACTAGTATCTCACTCTAAAGAGGTTTCACTGTTGGATTTATTAATATATTTTATTCAAAAAAATTAGTAAAGTCTTCCAATAGTTTGGTAGGATTTACTTTAAGGCAGATCTTCTAATAGTTTAGTGAGATTTTATTTGAAAATATTTATAAAAATTTTATTATTTTGAGAAAGTTCATTAAATCTCCCAATAGTTTGGTAAAACTTAATTTAGGAAGCAATCCTCCAATATTTTAGTAAGATAAAAATTATTTTTTATTCTTTTAAAATTTATTTATGAAATTTTCCAACAATTTGGTGGATTCTATACAATTTAAATCCATAAAAATTCTCCAATAGTTTGGTAGGATTTATGAATTTATTTGAAAATATTTGTTTACTATTTTTTATTACTTTTTTTTGTTTTTTCTAGAAATAAAAAAGAATTTTAGCAAAATGACTAATAAATAATAAGTTACTCAATAAAAATAAATAATAAAAATCAATAAAATAAAATACATAAAAAACTAAAAATAAAATCAAAATCAAAATATAAAATAAATAAATAAATAAAAACATGTAATCGGGTCAAGTCGAACTAAGGGTGGCGCGTGGATCCTATTCAGGTTACATATGAATTTTGGCACTTAGAAATGATGTCGTGTAAGGATGTTATCTAAGTCAAGGTCTCTATTTTTTCTTCAGAAGCCCCAATCTCCTCTCTCTCTCTAGCTTCAAACATCCTTCCCTCTCTCTAAAATGACCCAAGACATTCAACCGAAAATTGAAAAACCCATTGATTTTTGAAAATTTTCTCGAAATCCCACCACAAAATTCAAAATTTGTTGGAAAACTCATCGAAAAATTCAAACGTTCATCTTAAAACCCAAATTTTTTCAGATTTTTTCCAAAAAGCTAAACTTTGATCCAGAAACCAAAAAATCTTAATCCTAATACTTCAGAACAGAAATAAGAAATCTAAACCCCTCATAATCACCAAAACCTAGAATCCTAAACTTCCAAAACCAAAATTTCAGAAATAGATTATCCAAAAAAAATTTAGAATTTTAACACAAAGCTTCTTCTCCTAAAAATCAACCGTGTCCTGTTCAAATGAACACTTCTAATTTATAAGCACTCTTTATTAGGGATTTTTGGGATTGAACAGAATCAATCCAAGCTTAAATCCTGAGATTTGATTCTATCGACCTTGGTATTTGGCATAAGTCTAGCAGTTTGTTTGATTGATTTGATTCCAGATTAAAAGTACTTGATTATGCAAATCGATTGCCACTTGTTTTTGGTCAACCCTAAATTTAGTTTCCTTGTTCAAACCGTGACCAAGAGAAAAGGAAAGAAAATAAAACAATAATAATAATAATAATAATTATAACGATAATAACATAATATTATAATAATATAATGTAATATAATAATAATGTAGCATACCATACTATAATAATAATAATAATAATAATATACAATAATAATAGTAATATAATATAATATACTATAATATTGATAATAATAACAATAATGATAACAAATAATAATAATAATAATAATAGAAATTGACTCTGATTAACCCCGTACACAAATAGGTGTCTACACATATCCTAAATACCCCATAATTATTAAAAATAGAATAAGTAACGACAATTTAAAATAAATGACATGATTAAAATATGCATGAGAAGTAACACACACTTTCTTTTTAATTATTTGGAAACAAGGAAATAAAAATCAAAACATTTTTTTCAATTTTTTAATTTTTTTTTAATTTTTTCTCTTTTTAAGAAAATAAGGAATTAAAATCAAAGAATTAAGATTGAACACTAATTAGGACCATTAAACTAAAATTTAGGATAACACACAATTAATTTTTCACTTGACTCTAAAAAATGTATCCTCGATGGAGTCACCAAGCTATCGTGATGTACGGGCTTGAAAACCTAATTATCGAACTTAGGGAATTACAAAAAAGGTTTAAAAAGCATTTTAAAAAAAACAAAACAAAACAAAGAGGTGCCATTAATCTATTTTGGGGTATGATTGGTCACTAAAAATATTATCCTTTTAATAAAACATTTAAAATGGGTTTAAATTTGCTAAAAGAACATTTTTGTGGCCTGCAAAAATCAGAGTTAGGTCAAAGAGTCAGTTACGCGTGGGAAAGAATTAGTATCCTTACAGTACCTATCGAAGATGGTACTAACTAATTGCATGTTACCTTTAGATTTTGGTAAAGACAGTCATACTTTAATATTTATAGACTAATTCCTTTGTTTATTCCAAAAATCAAATTTCTTTTTTTTTTCCTTTTGAAAGCAAATCATTTTTAGTTTTTTTTTTAAACAAAAACATTTAGTTTTTAATCGAGATAGAAACATCCTAAGTATTAACACACTTATTTCATTCTCCTATATTTCGGTAGAACTTTAAAAATATCTTTAACTTAGGAGTTCTCAAATTGCCCCATAAAATCGAGATTATACCTAACATAAATAATAACTGTTGAGAGTCCCCTTATATTTAGGTTAGATCTCAAAAGTCATTCTTACTTAAAATATTATCTTATTTTAAAATATTTTCCTTTGAAAACCCTTATTTATAAAACCTATGTAATATGCATGAACATAATAATATTATACGATGTATGTCTGATAATTAAACATGAATGATAACGCAAGAATGCATGACAATTAAAAATTGCAAGTGACAACAAAATAAAATAAAATGCAAATGCATGAATGGGATCAAGTGGTTTTAAGGTTAGGGGGTTAATTTAGAGCGATTGAGGTTATTTAGTGTCTAGGTTAGGGTTTATGGTTTTAGGATTTGGGGTTAGAGTTTTGGTTTAGATTAAGGTTAGGGTTAAGGTTTGGGTTTGGGTTTGTGTTTGGGTTTTGGGTTTAGGGTTTAGGTTTAGGTTTAGAGTTTAAGGTTTGGTTTAGGATTTAGGATTAGGTTTAGGGTTTGTGTTTGGGTTTTGGGTTTAGGGTTTAGGTTTAGGTTTAGGGTTTAGGGTTTAGGGTTTGTTTTAGGATTTACGATTAGGTTTAAGGTTTGGGTTTAGGGTTTAAGTTTAGGATTTAGGGTTTGGTTTTGTTGTTTAGGTTAGGGTTTGGGATTGAGGGTTTTGATTTGGGGTTTGGGTTTTAGAGTTTTGGTTTAGGGTTGGGATTTGGGGTTTTGGTTTGGGGTTTGGGATTTTGGTTTTACATGAGAAATGCATATTACCGAAATTTCATTGATAAAAATGTAAGCTTCGATGCATGTGACAAAATCACTAAAATGCCATTGATAAAAATGCCAACTTGATGCATGGGATTAATGTGACAAAAATTACCAAAATGCCATTAATAAAAATGCAAAGTTTAATGCATGGACCATGTTTGAAAACAAATATTTTACAAACTTAGGCATATTTACAAATATATTACAAACTAAACATGCATGTAAAATTATGGCAAAAATAGATCAAACACCAAGGGTTTTAGAATATTTAAAGATATATTCTAGCATTTTTTGTTTTGAATTAAAACTCATGCAAACAAACATAAAACCAATAAAAGTCTACAATAAAACATTTTTATTCATTCAAGACTTGATAAAAACACATAGAAAATTTGATGAACAAACCAAAAACACATGTAAACAAGTAAGATAAGAGCAACATTTGACCATAAGCAAGGAAGAAAGGTTCAGCCAAAGCATGGGGAAGCTTGGTCAAATAATTCCATGGCTTCCCACAATATGCTACCATTTATATTTGGCTAAATCATGTGTGAAAATTTTGTAAATTATCATATAAAGGCACTTATATCATGAGGGAAATTTTATCAGACATATAATAAACTAAACAAAGAGGGATCCATAAAAACAAGAACATTAACCAAACACTATACACAAACCACTAAACTAACCAATATACATGCAAATAACAAGTAAACCAATAATACAAACATCCATGTATATAATCTAAAGCAAGCAAATCATCTAAAACAAGCTAAGGGAGGTTCAGCCATAGGAGGAATGAAGGTTGGCCAAACCTCACATAAGTATTTTAATGGTGGATTTTTTTTTTGTTGCTTGATTCTTTTGGTTTCAATACAAATATTGTATAGCTGGATGAAATTTTAATTTAAGCTTAGATTAAAAGAGATGAAATATTATGGATTTTCTCAAGAAAAAATAGCAAAATTAAAGGCTAAATAATATGTAAAATGTGGACAATGTTATGGAATACTATGAAAATGCAAAAAAATAAATAAATAAATAGTAGAAATTATACCACCTCCAAGCTTCTAAAAAATCTTTCTCCTTTTTTTCATAATTTTCCATTTCACTTCTACCTTCTTTTTCAAAAACCTTGTTCTGCCAACCTTTAAAGATGAATAAATATCCTATGCAAAATCATGCAAGCCCTTATATGAAAATTTCATCCAATGGTCATCTTTTCTCCATTGTTTTCTTTGCAAGGAACCACTTTTCATCATTGGATTTAGCCTTTCAAGATCATCCTCCAGTTTAGCTTGTTCATGGCTAAAGGTTGCATTTTTAATGCTGTTAGAACTAAGTGAAAAGCCCATTTTACCCTTATTAGAAAGTTTTTTATTTTTATGTAATTTTTTTGGATAAGCTTGATCTTCTTCACATTTTTATGATTTTAAAGCAACAAAAAATCTTCAAATAATATAAAATTATGTTCTAAAAGTTTTCGTGAGAAACTGACCTCATAAGGATCAAATTACGAAATTACCTATAACGGGGTATTTTAGTAATTTCATACCTTTTAAGGTGTGATCAAAGTTTCTAATGCATCAAAAATCATTAAATAATATGAAAACATGATTAGGAGTGTTTCATGAAAAACAACCTCAAAAGGTCAAATTATGAAAATACCCCTTAAGGGTACTTTAGTAATTTTGCACTTTTCAAGATGCAATCAAGATTTTTAATGCATTAAAAATCATGAAGTAATATAAAGCTATGATCTGGAGTGTTTCACAAAAAATTGATCTTGGGAACATTAATTTACGAAAATACGTCTTAGGGTATTTTGTAATCACACTTTTCGATGTACAATAAAGGTTTTTAATGCACCAAAAATCATGAAATAATATTTGAATATGATCTAAAAGTTTCCAAGAAAATCTAACTTTCAAAAGGTCAAATTACAAAAATATCCCTTAATAGCATTTTCACAATTTTATCCTTCCCAAAATGCAATCAAAATTTTTAATGCATTAAAATCACAAATATCATTTTCAAACTCTATTAGTCCCATTTTGTTATGAATTTTGAATATTGACCTAAGTTCAATCCGTTTGATTGATTTTAACCAAATTTGACAAAATTTGACTTTATTTGACTAAATTTGACCAAATTTGACCCTAAGGTATTTAGGTCAAATTAGTCTTATATTTGATTTAAAAAACTTGTCAAATTTTCAGAATGTTGGATTTCAATTGACTCAAATTTTAAAAGCCTCACAATTGGCTAAATTTTGCCCAAACAAAATTAAGTGTCTACACCTTTGTAAATAAAATATTTTGCTTCTAGATGATGTTGGGATTCTCATAGGTATTAGCCAAGTCATGGAAGGTCATAGCAAAGATAAACAAGTTGTTGTGGACAAACAAAGCCTTATATTTTAAGATGAACAATTAATGGGAAATCTATCATTTGTTGTGTTATAATGTCTAAATTCGTGGACCTATTGCTAGACACAATCTAAAGAGTCACTATCAATCTTTTTTATTTAAGTGCGATTGGTCTCCTAGATGAATCTATCCCTTTTAAGATATCCTAAGCTGGACTAAGGGTCCCTAAGGAATATGTTTTGGTCTACTAACCAAAACAAGATTTTAGAGTTCAATTACGTATGAAAAAGGTTATAGTACCCCCACATGCCCATCCTAAGATGGTTCCATTTAATTTTAAATTATCCTAACAATTATCTTGGTTCTAATGGTCTTTTATTAAATTTTAATGTTTAAATGTTGAAAATAATTTTTAAGATTTCTTCATCAATCTGGTAAAATTATTTAAAAATATTTTTTCATTTTACAAATATTCAAGAATCTCATTTATTTTCTTGAAGAGGCTCTATTTTCAGAAAACTTAATCATTGTTTTGTTGTCAAAATTTTATTTTATTGAAAATATATCTAATTTTTTCACCATTTGGGCTTAATTAAAAATATTTTCTGACCTAGAAATATCTTAGATAATCATCAATTTGGGATTACTAAGAATTTCATCATTGGAATTTATTTTTTATTTTACAAGTTTCATTTCTAAATTTTTTATCATTTAGGTCAAATTTAGAAATATCTTTCTTAGAATCTAAACTTTAGTTACTTGTCATTTGTTTCTTAATCTTTAGAAAGAAAATAATATGACAATTATTTTTTGAAATCTCATCTAAATCCTTTCACCATTTTGGTTGAATTTTAAAAAAATGAAAAAACTTTTTACCTAGAAATCTTATGGAAATTCAACCATTTATAATTTTTCTTAAGATTTCATCCATGGATAATCATCATATATTTTCACACCAAAAATTTTTTTAAGTTATATTTTTAATTTTTAATTTGGAAAGGAATGCAATTACTTTTATTGAAATTTCATCTAAATTATTACACCATTTAGGTTAAATTTAGAGAGATTCCTCACCTAAAGATTTTTTTTAGAAAATTAACCATTTGAAATTTTTAGGAATCTCATCATTAGAATAATTGTTAATTCTTTTTCAAGAATTTTATTAAATTTATTTATATATTTTTGTTATTTTTTAAAAAAGTTGAAAATAAATATCAATTATTGATATTAAAATTTTATTTAAAATTTTCTTCTAGTTGAGTTAAATTTAAAAAAATCTCCCATCTAAAATTTTTTTAAAATTCACTCATTCATGATTTTTAGAATTTCATTATCAAATCAATATTCTTGAATTTTAAGCTTTCATCTCTAGAAGAATAATAATAAAATTTTTCTAATTAAAAAAATTATTTGAACTTTTTTATTTAATATTATATACTTTATTTATATCAAATATAAAAATATTTTTCTAAGAATTATAAATAAAATAAAGTAACTAAGTAGACAAATAAACAATGATGAAATAAGAAAAGTTAGAAAAAGTACAAAAATTTGACTAAAATGGAGACAAGCATGTGGGTCTCTCTGTAAAGTCTTCACATTAATTCAAGCTTTATCAAATCACTTTACTTTTCTTGTTTTTTCTCTTATCCTTCCTGCTTGCTTTCTCTTTTAAGCAAAAAAAAACCCTTTTTTTTTTTATTTCCAATGCCGTATTTTCCCTCATCTCTCTTAGAAACAACTAGCTTCCCTTTCTTTAATGTCAAAATGCTCTCATTTTCCTTTACAAATAGGCACAGCTAGACTTTAATTCCCAAATCTTAATGAACACCCATCGTTGTCATCATTGTTTTCTACCTTAAAGCACTACCTTCAACTCTATTACTTACTTCTTCAGTTTATTCTCTATTCAAGCGATCTGGTGGTGATTCTACCCTAACAACCCTCAATACATCACCACTCCAAACAAGTCCTACCAATTTCTTCTATGGGTTTTGACCTTGGATCCCTTATTTGTTGTTTTACTATTTGTATATGCTTTGATTGTTTCTTGTTCCTAATTGCTAATTAATGCTTTCATCCCTATGCTTCTGGGTTCTCACTATTGCTAAGCTCTATGTTGATGATTGAGGTTTATTAGAAGCCAAATTTTTACTCTCTAGTTTTGTTGATTGCTCTCTAATTCTCTCTCTTCTTGCGTTTGTAATTTTTATTAATTATTGCTGAATGTTATGCTTCTAGGTTGATTGGGACTAAAAGGCTATCGAACCAAAGTAAAGCTTTTATGTTTTTCCTCTGATTTTCTATGTAATCTGTTTTGCTCTCCCCTTTTTTTTGTGTGATTTGTAGGTCTTTTTATAAGACAATGTCCAAGCTTGATTAGTTTTTCAATAAAGACCAAATTCTTTAAGAAGAGCTTATCTCATCGTAAGATTGGGACTGAATCCTATCTTCAAAACTTTTTATTCAATTTCAATATGAATTATCATGAGGATGATTATACTCCCTAATTATCTTTTGGCCATCCAGTTTTTTCTTTTTTCAATTATCTTTTTTTTTTAATTAAAGATAAACCAACAATAAAAATAAAAGTTTAATATAGATAAATAACAGAAAAAAAAAACAAAATGAATAAGTTTGATATGTACATAGATAAACAAATAAATAATAAAATAAATTTTAAATCCTGAACAAAATGGGTGTCTACATGTTTTACTTTAATCCTTCTTCTTCAATTTACATTTGTGGTGCATTTTTTCTTACCAATGGTGACATGGTTGGTCTTTCACGATGAGCTGAAAATGTAAACATTTTGAAAGGCCAACTAGTGTCATAATCCTAGTTGGTATAACAGTTAAAGAATTTCAAAATATGGCCTACTATTTTCTATGGACAAAGCTACTTGAATTCTTTTGTTAACACACTTTTACATAGTTGTTTAGAAAAAAAAAAAAAAAAGAACAATTACATTAGCCTATTAGGGAAGCCAAATCAATATGGTTCATCAACAACAAAAATATACATCGACTTACCAATTGTCAATACCAGGCTTTTTAAAATAAGGTCCATCAAGTTGTTACAACATATTTATCCATTAGATTTCATTAAGATTTATCCTTTTACATTCTCATGATTGTAAACATATAGGTATGAAGCAGCACTATTAATTGTCCAACTATTCAAAAAAGAAAATCAAAGAGGATCGATTGCTACAAATGATATTAATGAAAATAGGCACACAATCAAGCAACTTATGAAGATAAACTTGGAAAAATCAAAGGTCATAGCATTGTTAAATTCCTTCTTCATATTTCTATTATTAATCTCCCTCACCTTACATTTAACCCAATTTTTTTAGAACAGTATTCATTTTCATATCTGTTTTCCCTATAAGATCTTTTTTTTTTCACATGCCGAGCAAAAATTACTAAAATTGGTGTTTCTAATGGATGGTTTTATAACTCCTGCAATCAATGTCCTAAAAACATGTAATTGATATAGGGAAAGTTTTTTTGTCCTAATGTTAAACAGAGAGCAAACACAAAAATTTGCATAAGAGATTTATTTTTGCATTGCTTTATTTATATAGGACATTACAAGTTCATTTCCAATCATATTTGATTGATGCATACTCCATTCATCTGTTTTTCTTATTTATTACAATAATTGCAAAATTGCTATGACAATTGAGTATAATATTAGTGGAATAGAGTTGATAACTCTTGATTCAATAGCTATAGAACTTATTAGGAAAACTAATGCTTTGATTGTTGCTAAAGAACCCGTTGAGAAAATAGTTCTCCCTACAATCATCAAGAACCTCATTGATCAAAAGAGGATTTTTAAAATCAATCTCATAAGACAAGCTCTTGAAATTGTATTCCATCATTTGTAATAAATAAAATATTCTTTATTAATTAGTAGGAACCAACGTTGGAAATTGGTAAAGGTAGCCCTTCAACTATGGTGATTTCTTCTGGACAAACTCTTAAGCCTAACTTAATTGTTGAACATCAACAAGCGATTACATAGAAAATAATCAATATATTAGCTAATTTGTTCCTAGAACAATCACCTGTGAAACTAAAAGGAATCAGGTTCTTTCTTTTGATAAATTTGTGATAAAGAAAATAAATGTCTATATAGCACTTTGTTCAACTACTATATGTTTAAACAACTATGTAGCAAATTTTACTTTATTAGTGCTAATAGGTTAAGCAATTGATTGTAGCATCAAGGAGCCAAGTGCACCACAATCAAAGTGAGCATTTGATTCAGACTAGGCCACAACGAAAGTGTATAAAGCAACAAAAGTGCATATGCTTTATACTTTTAGGTCTAGATCTTATGTGTAGTGAATTTGGAATTGATTGCCTTTTTACTAGTTTTATGATTGATGTGTTAATTCTTTTCTATGACTTTCAAAAAATCGAGATATACAGTCAACATGATGAGCTGCAGTCGAGTGTTATTATGTTTGCTAAAAAGGAATGTGTTAATGATGATCCACTATTGAAAACACTTAAATCAAGGTAGCTATATTTTAGAATTCTAATATTATATTATTGTTATACCCATATTTTATAAGCTATTTTAACTAGTAGATAACATATGTTAGTATAATATCATTTATTTGTTATTGTTTAACACTTGCGGGGGAAAAGAAAAAAAAAGAAAGATTAATTGCTCTTGAAAGATTAATCAAACTAATCCCTTATATTCAAAAAAGATGCCATATCTAGTTTGGCTTTTTTTTTTTTTACATCTTTTTGGTTATATATTATGAGGAATATTAAACAACTCACACTACTAATTTGTTTAATATGTTATCATGATAATCAATTCATTTTTAGGGGTGACTTACATTGGATTAACGAACAATTATCCACAATATATTTATAATCTAAATCTCAGAATGTATAAACTATAGACTATGGTTTGGCTCCATCGAATATCAACCTTAGTGGATGCTTACAGATACTCTGATTAGGATTCCATCATTATGTAATTTTTTTTTATGGGAAACAGTATGTTAATTCTAATCATTTATCCTAATACTTTTTATCTCCACACCACCATTTTCATACTTTTCTTCCCCATTTCCATCTTATATATATATATATATATAAATATATATATATATACTTATCATAACGTATCGGTCAAGACACTCGATCACCAAATGTAAAATTTTAAAAATTATGAAAACATAAGGAGTCGCCACTAATATTTTTTAGGGTGTGATTGGTCACAAAAAATTTTTATCTTTTTAATAAAACAATAAAATGGATTTAAAGCTTCATTAAAAAGATAATTTTGGCATGCGAAAACAAGATCAGGTTCGAGAGTCGATTAGTGTGAAGAAATATTAACATCCCCACAATGCCCATAAATTGGTACCAATTTATTATGTGTTATTTTCGATATTGGATAAAATAGTTTCGATATGAAATTTAATAATATTCCCTTTATTATTTTTTGAAAAAAAAAAGAAAGCAATTTTAGTAAAGTTCTTTATTTAAGAACATCAAAGAAATCTTTAAACTAAAGAATTACTTCTAAATTCTCCAACATCTAGGTAGAATTTGAAATAACTTTTTTCGCTTAAGATTTATCATAATGTTCCTTTAAAAATAATAAAATAACATTCGTTGTAACTGATAATCATTTATAACTCTTCAACATCTAGGTAAAAGACCAATAATCATATTTCTCGGAATGTTATTTTAATTTTATTTATTCAAAACTAAAAAATTAAAAAAAAAACTTTTTATACAATAAAATAAAAATGAATTGTAATATAATTAATATTAAACATTCATAACTAGGGTAAACATATATATATATATGTGTGTGTGTGTGTATTATAAACAAGGACATTAATCTAAAAATGACATATATGCAAATGATGATCAAATATGAATTTAAGAATCAGATTTTCAGATATAAAGACACCATTTGGACTCTCTAACATCTAGGCAAAGTTTGTGCATGACTGTTTTATATTTAAAATCCCATCTTATTATTTTTGTTATTACACTTGTTAATTTAACAAATTTATGTATGAAAATTCTTAATGAAATAAAATTTCCTAAATACCTTAAATTTAGGTGGCATTCAAGAACAAATTACTTCATAAAAGGCTTTCATGCAAATCCTTATAAATTTAAAACAAGTTTGGAGTTTTTAGTAGGTTTAGGTTCAAATTTTAAGAATTTATGAATCTCTATAAAAAAATCTTAAACATCTAGGCAGATTTTCGGAGAAAGCTCATTTTTATATTTCTACAAAAATGAATTTTTATATTCTTACCTACTTATATAAATATATTTGCATAAAATTTATTATTATTGTTATTACTATTATATTTTATTATTTTATTTATATTACTTTACAATTCCCTAACATCTAGATGGAATTATTAATTTTTAAAACATAATTTTGAATCCCTCCAACATATAGGCAAGGAGTTTAAGATTTTTTTATTTTATTTTATTATATATATTTATTTATTTTTATTAATAGAGTTTAATATATAAACAGTAATAAAGATAAACAGTTGAAGATAATATAATCTAGGTTTTCCATCACTGTTTACATTATTTTTTATTTTTTTCTTCCTTACTTGTTTGTATTCATTCCTACTAATATTACTATTTCCACAATATCCTAATCAAACTCATTCAATAACTATAAGCAAGATAATAGAATCAAATTTAACAAACTAGCAGTCACCATGAAAGGCAGAACTTCAATCCTTTATCAAACATTTACCATGGAAAGCAAAAGCTTGTATTCTTTTTATATCATCAACCTTCACGCTCCTAAAAGGGAAGTTCTATACGGTAGTTACCTTGCATGCAGCCAACATTCCAGAATGCATAAAACTTTTTACCAAGCAACATACTCTACAAAAGACCAAGGATTTTATACTAGAAGAAAGAAACATAGAAAAAGAAACTAGGAAAAAATCGTAGTCATCCTAATCATGTTTTCTGGTATTTTACTTTCATACACCAAGTCAACAACAATTAGCTATACCCATGCAAAGGGAACAAAAGAACAAAATATTATCGCTGGTTCCAGTTTTTGATGGTTTTATATTCTACTTTACTGTACATTTCTTTTCACGTTGTTGCCTTTCGTTCTTCCTCTTTTGGCTGGTTGACTCCTTTTTCCTACTTCTTTGGTTTGGTTTTTTTTGTTTTAAAAAAATGGGTACTCTCTTCTTCCCTTGGTGCATGCAAGGTGCCTAGTTTTTCTTTTCCCTTTTGTTTTCTACTAAAACCACATAACTCACTTGCCTTTCATGTCATGAATGCTTGGTTTTGCTTACTTTTTCAACTGGTCACCACTAACCTCTATTCTTATTTTATTATATTCTTCCTCATAAGTTTTCTATACCGGTCTTCTCCTTTCCTTCCATCAGTCTTACTTCTTTTTAGTTTCTTTTTTTTTGTTTTTTTCTGGCCACGACTACTAACTTTAACTCTTCACCATTTTTTTTGGCTTTCAACTCCTCCCAAACTTTAGAAAAACTTTTTTTGTTCACCAAAAGCCTTTTCCCTTTTTTTTTTCAGTCCATCCCCCCATTCTTTTTGGCATACCCCTCTCTTTGTTAAAAAAATAACTTTTTTCTTGGTGAATATAGGCCTTTGGATCAAGTAGCATCCAAAGGCCAAAGTTGCTTCATTTCCAATCTTTCAAAGAACAACTTATAACCAATAGATCAAAATTCAAAGGAGACCTAATGATTTGCATTATTCACTGCAAAGGTTGGATTTTTATCGCTAAACTCATGAAAAGATCATTTTACCCCTAGTACAAAGTTTTTTATATTTAAGCTAATTTCATAGAAATCAATGTTCCCAAGCTCATTTTTGGATTTTAAAAAACCAAAAATCCTGAAATATTATAAAACTGAGATTTGAAAAGTTTCATGAAAATCCGAGCTCGAGAAAGTCAAATTACAACAATACCCTTATAGGAGTATTTTAGTAATTTCATAATTTTTAGGGTACTGCTATGATTTCAAATGCACCAAAAATCATGAAATATTATAAAATTAATATCCGTTTGTATACTTATAAATAGATAAAGTCTTTATAGGGTTAGGTATGAGAAAAAGATGTAAAAGAGTTGTAAGATTTTATGAGATAGATACCCCATAAGAGTATTGGGGATTTACGTCTTATGGGTTTGTATATTTAAATGTTTAAGAATGGACTATAGGAGATTGTGAAGGTTCACATAGGTATGATGAATGGGTACATATGGGTATGTGTTTGTTTATATTAAAAAGGTGCACAAGGGTTTGTGTTTGTTTGGGTTGAGAATACTTCATAGGACTAAAAAAGATTGAGAATATTTTATGAGTATTGATTGTTGAAAGGTTGATGATTTAATTTGTATATTTATAATTCTCTACAACTAGTGGATCTTATTTCTTATCCATGGACATGGTCAATTAGATTGAACCATATTAAATTGTTATCTCTTGTGTGTTTGATTAATTATTTGATTTTACTTTCGCTAATGTGAATTAGATTGGAGCTTTTTGCCCAACGAGTGGTATCAAAGCTGTGATGATCTCCAATTATTAGTATCAGAGCTGTGGTGATTTTCAACAAGTGGTATCAAAGCTATGGTGATCCATAACGAATGGTATCAGAGCATGATTCGAGATATGGGAAGAGGCAAGCTTAAATGAGCTCAATATAAAAGAAGAAGTTCGAGTTCAAGTTTTAAGAATTGATGATCGATTTGCATAAAGCGTGAAACACATAAAAAAATATGATTGTGAGATTTTCATTACAGGTGGAGCCAAGCATGTCTAGCATAAAAATAGATGATTTGATGGAATTTGAGTTAAGGAGGAGTTTGTTGGGAATAACCACTCGAATCCAATAAAAGATTTGTTTGGGATTTATTAGATATTACTTGATGGATAAGAAAACTTTCAGAAGATAAATTTTAAAAGGAAAGAGATTCTTAATAGCAAGTTTAACTTGCAGAAGAAAAATTGTAAAAGAAAAAGGATTCTTAATAGGCAAGTTTGTATGCTTATAAATAGGTGAAGTCTCTATAGGATTAGGTATGAGAAAAAGATGTAAGAGAGTTATAAGGTTTTATGAGATAGACATCCCATAGAGTACTGAGGATTTACATCTTATGGGTATTTATATTTGAATGTTTGAGAGTGGACTAAAGAAGATTGAGAGGGTCCATATAGGTATGATGAATGGGTACATATGGGTATGTGTTTGTTTATGTTGAAAGGGTGCACATGGGTTTATGTTTGTTTGGTTTGAAAATACTTCATAGGATTAGAGGAGATTGAGAATGTCTTATGAATATTGATTGTTGAAAGGTTGATGATTTGATTTATATGTTTGTAATTCTCTACAACTAGTGGATCTTATTTCTCATCCTTAGACGTAGGTCAGTTAGACTGAACCACGTTAAATTGTTGTCTCTTGTATGTTTGATTAATTGTTTGATTTTACTTCCGTTGGCTTGATTAGATTGGAGCTTTTTTGCCTAACACTTCTTTGGTCTAGTTTTTTTTGTTTTAAAAAAATGGGTACTCTTTTTTTCCCCTAGTGCGTACAAGGTGCCCAGTTTTTCTTTTCCCTTTTATTTTCTACTGAAACCACACAGTTCACTTGCCTTTCACATCATGAACGCTTGGTTCTATTTACTTCTTCAACTGATCACCACCAACCTCTATTCTTTCTAAGTTCTTTCTCACGAATTGTTTTTACTGGTCTTCTCTTTTCTTTTCATTAGTCTTATTTCTTTTCAGTTTTTTTCTTTTATTTTTTTCTAGTGACAGCTACTGACTTCAACTCTTCACCTTTTTTGGGTTTTGGCTCTTCCTCCTAAACTTTAAAAAACTTTCTTTCTTTCATCAGAAGCCTTTTTTTTTTTAGCCCATCCCCCTCATTCTCTTCGGCAAACCCCTCTCTTTGTAAAAAAATATGACTTCTTGGTGAATATAGGCCCTTTGATCAAACAACATCTAAAGGTCAAAGTTTTCTCCTTCCCTTTCTTCCAAGGAACAAGTTTTAACCAATGGATCAAAATTCAAAGAAGATCTAATAATTCATATTATTCACTGTAAATATTGGATTTTTATTACTAAACGCATGAAAATATCATTTTATCCTTAGTACAAAGTTTTCGATATTTAGGTCATTTTCTTATAAATCAATGTTTCCATGCTCATTTTTAGGATTTTAAAATACCAAAAATCATGAAAAATTATAAAATTGAAATCTAGTAAGTTTCATGAAAATCAAAGCTCGACAACATCAAATTATAAAAATACCTTTGTAGAGGTATTTTAGTAATTTCATATTTTAGTAATTGTTATGATTTCAAATGCACCAAAAAATCATGAAATATTATGAAATTAAGATGTGAAAAGTTTCATGAAAATTCAAGCTCGAGAAGGTCAAATTATAAAAATACCCTTATAAGGGTATTTTGGTAATTTTACACTTCTCGGGGTATTGTTGTGATTTCAAATGGACAAAAAATCATGAAATATTATGAAATTAAGATCTTGAAAGTTTCATGAAAATGTGAGCTCACAAAGGACAAATTACGAAAATACCTTTATAGGGTATTTTGGTAATTTCACACTTTTCCTAATACAATAAAAATTTTAGTGTTTTAAAAATCACCAAATTTAATTTTAAACCATATTGATTCTAATTAGGTTATAAAATTTAAAGATTAACCCTAGTTCTATTCATTTTGATCAAGTTTTGTAAAATTTTGATCAGAGTTAACTTTGGGGTTTACTCGCTTTATTTTCCATGCATCCACATGAAAAGGTGTCATTCATATAGATTCCATGCGAAAGAGTTTGACAGTAATCATATAGGTCTCCTTTTTATGAGGCCTAAATATTAATGCATTTTATGGGATCTTAAAGGGTTGTAAATGGGCCTAGGTTAACCATGCTAAAATGTTTTGGATAAAATTCGGTGTCTACAATATTATTTAATTGTTTATGACATTATTGCACCATTATTTGAATGCTTTTTTTCTCCTTTGCTTAATTAACTTTAATTGTAATAGGAAAATTATATTAATACATCTATATTTTTTTTCTTATGATTCATAATCACATTTATATATCCATCATCAAATTTCATGATTCAAAACATATATTATTTATACAACTATAATGATATGAATTTCAGATTAATGTTTGCAATTCCAAAGATTTATATGTCATAATAAATAATATCTTGCGCATTTATATTGATAATTCTAAAGGAATATAATATTACTAATAATGAAAAGGAATGTTCAAAACATTTATATTTCGTAATAAAGAATATTCACCATCAAATTATATTGATAATTATATTTAACATTTTATGATTCAAAACATATATCTATAATTAATTATCCCTTTTCATTTATAGCTTTCTTAACTTTTAGGAATGACCATATATTTGAAAAAAAAACAATTTTCTAAAAAACAAATGAATGTTAATAATTTAAATGTAATTTAAGCTTAATCTAGCAAAAAAAAAACTATTTTAGCTAAAATAGATCCATTATGTCACAACTGAAACTTAGACCAACCCCATCAAATATTACTTAGTTTAAAACCCAATAACATCACCCAATTTAAGCCAAAAAAAAAACATAAAAAATGAAGACAAAAAAGTCCAAAATGTTTTTGAAAAACAACTACTTTAAAATCATATTTACTCCAAGTTTTAACACCTAAAGGCTCAACTCATCTCAATCTTTATTTCCACACTTGTAAAATCCTAAAAGATTTCCTTGCAAATCCTTCAAGAAATAGAGATTCTCGGTGTAATAGCTCCTCACCCACATATGCCCAACCAAGATCATCCCTTTATTTGAAACCTTAGGAACTTTGATCATGTTCCACAATTTCTCAAGATTTTACTTCACAAAGATATTATTGAAGATTTTGGTAATACAAATCATTTAACTTCAATTTTGTTTTTATATATTTTGCATTCATTACATTTATAATTATTCAAAACTTATTAAAGCATATATACTTTTTAATTCTTTTTAACCTTTATCTTTGCTTAGGTTTTCCACCAAATACTCTACTATCTTCTATTTTTCACCCCTTAGTTATGCTAGTGGTCAACTAAGAATGCATATGTTATTTTTTATTTATTAGATTATTCATCGTTATAATTAAAAAAAAAAACTAATTGAATTAATTACTTGTATTTTGTGAACAACATGATCCTTATATCCTTTTACACTACCTTGATTATCTTTATAAAATATTTTTTGAACAAATTTCTACTATTGAAATATATTATCAAATTTCTATTGTTTATTTGATTTACATAGATATCTCATTTAGATATATCACATGATTTCTTTGTTTTATAAATACATATATATGTATAGTTTTTCCAATTGATTTAATTATATTTTACTGAAATTTATAGATACGAATTTGCAGTTAACTATTGATTGATCCCTATCCTATTGTTTTTGTCTCAATGTTATTTGATAAACCTCTATATATTTTTAGATACCAATAGTTGCTATAAAAAAAATCATTCTTTCTTTGTATTATATATATAGTTTAAAACTTTATATCAATATGTATATTGATAACTGAAAGCAAAAAAATTTGCTTGATTTATTTTTTTCTAATATTCAATGTGAAAACATTAGTCAATTGTGATTAATGACACATGCATCTTTCTCTTGAAATATATATTAATAAATCATTCCAAATCAATGCCAGCATTCTAAAAGCTTCCAAAGGTCTATATGGAAATGCAGTTATAGTACATGATGACTTTGATAATCATACACCTTATAAGTTTGCTCCTTACTCGATTCAAAGTGGATTTGGTTGAGATCAATGATTAACTATGTTTCAAAAGTGGTTGGAAAAATTTTGTGGATGCACACTATTTACAATGTCATGGTCTGTTTACTCTACAATACAACTACTATAAGACTTTTCATCTTTATCTATATGTTGCCTCCTACACTATTATCACATGAGATATTCTTCTAACAAGAATAAGTCATGCCTTCATTTCCACCATATTTCGTATCAACGATATAATCAAGTTATGTTATATTTTTCACCTTTATTTTTAAACTATCATAGCTTAAAAAGAGTGAGCAAATCAAACGAACTATTTGAAGAGTCAACTACCAAAGCTTGATGAATCAATGAAGAAAAAACCAATCCCCAAAGGAATTATTTATATTGATGATTTAACTTTTGAGTCAAATTATCAAGTAAAAATGGAGTTTGATAAGGATGCTTGCAATCAATGCAACAACATTGCTTTTAACTACCTAGCATTTGAATGTACCATTTGAATGTACCATGACAAAGTCAAATGTTCGCTCATTATGCGTTTTAGTAATACAACATATATAAATTGTTCTTATGCATTTTTCCTATTCTTGAATGATTTAGATCTTTAATAAGTCATACATTGATGATTGTCAATAATCATTTAACCTTTCTTAATTTAGATTCTTTAATTCTTTTCTATATACAGCATATCCTTATCGCATTCTACAAGAAATACCTCCAGCCATAAAATATCACTGTCATCTTAATGATCTAAAAAACAAAATGCATAGGTTGGCCTATTTGATTCAGGTATTCTACTCAAAATAAGGTTTTTTTGGGCAATTGGAAGAGAATTATAGCAAATAATCATTTAAATCCTAGTGAATATTATGCTTTTGAGATGATTGAAAAAGGAATGTTCTATGTGATTATTAACCATTCTTAGATATGGAGAACCTTAACTACCTTAAACTTTTGTTTAAACTATTATGTCACTTTTTGGCCATATAGCTTTTTTGCTTCTATAATAGCTTATGGCTTCACTTTTAGCTACCTTTTGATTTCTTTTTATTATGAACTTTTAGTAGTCATAGCTTAATATCTAAATTTATCAACTATTTATATGCTAGCTCTTTTCCAACCTTTCATTATAAATTATTTTATTGTTCTAACATAAAAGAATACCCCCACATAGTTGGTGATTATTGTCTTTCTGTAATGATTGACGAAAATGCCTTTAAACTTTTAAATTTATCAATTATCCTGACTGTAAATGGATATTTTTCTTATTCTATTATGCTTTCAACTAAAACTATTATGTTTTTTTACAATTATGCTCTTATACTTATTTCACAACTTCAAGGTTAAACTTTTTGCTGTTATTTTTCTTTTACTTTTTACCTAATTTACTTCAACCATTATTATCTTCTTTACTTTTGTTTCATTTCAATGATAGTAAGATGTAGTTTCTACACTTTCATTACTAAAAAAGTTATACTCGTAGCAATGCACAGGTCCATTGCTAATTTTTATAAATGACAACAACAAATTTTTTGAAAGAAAGATTTAATATGTATGATATAGTTTGCATTTAAGTTTTTGTTTTAATTTTTACTTCACATTTTTATACACTAAGCTTAAATAAATTGATGTTCACTCAAGAAAATTAATATGCTTAAAATTTTTTATTTTGACAAATTTTTTTATTAAACTACGTGTATCAATAAAAAATTACAATCATAATTAAATATTTTTAATATGCATCAGTAAGAAAAAACCAATAAGTCAAACCAACAACTAACAAACCCATACATAATTGAGCGAAGTGCACAATTAATGAGATTTGAACTTAAACTTAAAAGTTGTAGGGTTTTCCATAAAAAAAATAATTAAAATGCATGAATAAACCAACCTATGATTGGAAGAAATTCACACTAAATGAAACTTAAACAATATAGGACATAAAGGTCTCATGACCTTCTCTTTGCTAGAATGTCTCATTCACCTTTTTTGATAAATTTAATTGAGGACAAATATATTATTTTCATTAAATTTTTCTTTTTTTCCAATTTTGTGAGGGCAAAAGTAACATTTTCAGTTAGGTCAAATTATGATAATGATTTCTATACTTTAATGAAATTTAAAATTTAGTCTTTCCACTATGATAAATAGAAATGTAATTCTTTTACTATTTTGATTTGATAATCTTAGTATAATCACTAAATCGGTCAAATTTTTACTATTAAAAATATTGATATGACCATTGACTTGATAATGTAGACATTAAGCAAGTTAACATGATCACATAGATGAATAAAATCAATTGCCAAACTGTGTAAATGATCTATGTACTCACATGAAATTTAAATTTTAGTCCTTCTAATATAATTTATAAAAATTTCATCATCGTATAAGTTAAATTTGATAATATTGATTAAATTACTAATGCAATTAGCTACTTTCCGCAAACTTTTCTAATGTTACCATTCTCATTTTAGAAAAAAAAAATCTGAAAATTATAAAGTCCTAAAAAATTCGTTAGAAAACATATAAACAATTAAAAAATGATAAAAAAAAAGGTGAAACAATATGATCTTGTTGGCTTTTTTTATTATTTAAAAACATTAAATTAGTTTTTTTCCAATATTTTTATTTTTTAAAAAAATAATATTTCTTGAATTTTTCTATAAAAATAAGGTTTTGATCAAAAAAGTCAAATTATAAATTATTTAGAATTTTTCTTGATTTTTGAAAATATTAAACTTATTTTTTCTAATATTTTAATTTTTCTAAATATAATATTTCATTTATTTTTTAAAAATTAGATACAAATTTTTTAGAAATAATTTTCAATTTTTAGAATTTATCAAATTTTAAAATATTAAATTTATTTTTTTCCAATACTTTAATTAAAAAATCATATTAGTTTAAATTTTTTTAATAAAATCAATTTTTAATTTTTAAAAATTTTCAATATTCTGAATTTTTCAGGTTATATGAAAATACTAAATTTAATTTTTTTTCAATCTTTTAAATTTAAAAAGTTCATTGTTTCAAATTTTTTGTATTTTTGAAATTTAAACTTTTTCATTTAACAAAAATATTTATTTTGGAGTTTAAATATAAATTTTTTAAAATTAAAATATTGAAATAATTTTTAAAAAATCTAAAATTTCCTAAAAATTGAAAATATTTAATTTTTTAGAAAATAATTTTATTAGGAAAATTTTAAAAAAATTATTATTTTAAAAAAAATATAATATTGATAAATATTTTAAAAATTCTAAAAATTGAAAGTTATTTCTTTAAAAAATGAAATCTGATTTTTCATAAAAATTCAAGAAATATTATTTTAAAAAATTAAAATATTAAAAAATAAAATTAATATATTTAAATTCATAAAAATTCTAAATAATTCAAAATTTTGTTTTTTTAACAAATTGAAATTTGATTGTAAAAAATTTTGAAGAAATATGATTTCTTAAAAATTAAAATATTTGAAAAAAAATAAATTTAATATTTTTAAAAATTCAAAAATCTTAAAATTAAGATTTTTTTTGAATTTTCGAGTTTTTTATTTTTCTAAAAATTTTTAAAGATTTTTAAATTTTCAAATATTTACTAAAAACAAAATGGTCATATTAGCAAAGTTAATAAAAAATAATTGATCACATTAGTAATTGGATTAACATTATCAAACTCAATTTATACAAACAATATTTTTATTAATTATATCAGAGGAACTAAAATTCAAATTTTGTGTGAATATAAGGATTATTTACCTAATTTAACAACTAATTTCATTCATTCATATTGGCACATTAGCAAAGTCAACCCCATGTTAGCAAGATCAATGCATATGTTATCAAGTCAAAGGCCATATAACATTTTTAATGATAAAAATTTGACCGGATTAGTAATTGAATTAAAATTATCAAATCAAACTAATATAGAGACTAAATTTTTGTGAATTATAATAGATGGGCTGAATTTCAAATTTTTTTTTGAATTTATTGACCATTATCATAATTTGACTTTGTATTTAAAATTTTACATTTTTTAAATATATTTCTCGTCAAATTTCAAAAGTTAAATGGTAGCAATGCCCTGACAACCTTACAGGTAGATTCTTCCATAGTTAAAATAATATTTCTAATACTCTTTACATCCCCAAATATTTATTATGTATTAATTTTTATGGAGTTAAAAAAAAGTTTTGGCATTAATGTATTTAATATCAAAATTAAATTTTTTAAAAAAATTAAAATTTCATAGTTTTTAATGTCAACAAGTAAAAAAATCATAAAAATAATTTTAAAATATATAAAAAAAAGTTTAAGATGTTCAAAAACAATAGGACATAATTTTGGAATATTCCAAAAAGAAAAAATAGACAAAAAAATATGGGATAAAGGAAGTAATAATAATTTAAATTGAACTTACACTTGTAACTTAGTAAAAAGATAAATAAACATTTTAGCTACAATAATAGAATGTCAAATTTTTCAAAATTTGACAATAAGTTAAAAAATGCTTAAAATAACATGAAATATTTAAAAGGTAAGTGTTGGACGGGTTTAATAAAAGAAAAAAAAGTGTATAGCTTTGGGACATTTTATAAATAAAGAAAAATAAATATTTAGTTTATAAAAAAAGAATATATATTTATAGTATATAAATAATATATTTAATCATATAGTATTTTTTTTAATGATAGACCACGCCCTGATTAAATCGGGCTAACGGAATTTGGACAGACAACCTGCCCATTTGCCGGTCTTCTGCCCAATGGTTGCACCTTGATTTTTATTTTTATTTTTTTCATTACATACGAATATAGGTACAAAGGTGGAACAAGGACTCGATTTTGAACCTTACTTAATGCTCTTAAGGAGAATAACAAATGTTTTATTTTCTTGATAAATTTACTTGGACAAAAGTAAATTATAATTATAATCTAGTATTTTATCTCATATAAAAAATAAATTATTTAAATTAAGTAAAGAAACCAATCGATGAATTATCATAAGTTAAATAAATTTAATATAAAGTTAAACTATCTTTCATCTTTCATTTGAAATACCTTTATAATCCTAATGTCCCATAAATATTTTCTACATCTATTTTTTAATTAATTAATATTTTCAACTCTTATTTTTATTATTTTAAATATTTATATGAAATTAAATAAAATAATTATATGAAATTTATATTATTCATATATAATTTTTTTAAAAATCTTTTTAAAAGTTTAATCGATAATAATTTGAAATTAAAGGCTGTGAAACTTGAAAATATTTAATTAAAAAAAAAAAAGGGGATGAAGGATAACCTGTTTTGACCATTTTCAATTTTTCTACTGGATTTGCCCCTTTCATACAAAAACTTTATATATATAATTTGGTTGAAATTCCTCAACTTATATGTTCTTAGTTTTCTTTTAGGCTCTTTAATACTTCTTCATATATACATATATATATATATATATATAGGTTGAGAAAGAAAGATTTTAATCATAAAACAACTTTGTTTTGGGGTATCATAGCTACTCTTGAACCATTAACTGCCGTATGTGTCTGCCACCCAGCACCGTCTTAAATCCAACTCAAAGTCCTTAAACACATTGGTCAATTATATAATTTTTTTTTTTTTTTTAAGGAAGTGATGCTTTCTCCAAAATAGAACTAATCCTTCCTAAGACATCCATCTCCGTTCATTGAATTTTATGCATATGTGTGTGTTATTAACTTTGCATTGTGGTCGATCATGCTATCAAATCAACCCACTCCTATTTTCAAATGACACGATCATGAAATCTTTTTTTTTTTTTAATTTTAATTTTTTTGTAATTATTATATTCATTGAGTAGCTACTCAAATTTTGTTAATAAAGTTTAGCTCAAAATTTTTTTATTTATTATTCTTTGTCTCAATTCGTCAATAACAAAGAAAAATTTTGGAAAATTTTGAGTTTCGTATTTAAGTTTCATTTAATATGGGTTTGTACAGTTTGTTCTTTGATTTTTTTTTATATAATAATTGTTTCATATGTTGAGTATTGTTTCATTGAATTTATTAAAAAATAATATTTGAAAATTTGATAACTACCACCTACTTTTTCTGCTCTGCTTTCTTCTATTACATTTTTCACTCATTTTAACTAATATTGCTCATATACATATCATAACACACACAAATTTATGAATCTATCACCATTTTTTTTTTATAAGTGTGATTATCACCTAACATAATTTGTTTCATTTTAACGAAAAATTTTAAGTTTGGTTGGGGTATCTTTTAAAAAAGTAAATTCTAGTATATAAAATCAAAACTAAGTTTAAGAATATGACTATATATGAGAAATGTTGTAACACTCTCATCATACCCATTCGAAAAATGGTACAAGTTAATTTTATATTATTCAAAGCCTTAAAACATTTTTACAATTTTAACTAATAAATTTAATATTAAAAATTAAAGTTAAAATTATTCCAATAGTTTGATAGTACATTAAGAAAATTTTTTAATCTCAAGAGTATTTATGAAAACTAATATCTCACTCTAAATATGCTTCATCAAATTCATTAATGCATTTTTCTAAATTAATTGTTTTCAAAATTAATAAAATTTTTCAACAGTTTAATAAGATTTTATTTCGATGCACATCCCTCAATAGTTTGATGGGATTTTTTAATTGAAAATCTATTTATGAATATATCTTAAGAAAAATCATTAAATATTCTAATAGTTTAGTAAGATTTAACTCTTAAGATTTAAATCCTCCCATAATTTGATAAAATTAAAAATTTTATTATTTTATAAAAAAATCATTAAATCTTTTAATAATTCTGTAAGATTTAATTTGAGATTTAAATCCTTCAATATTTTAATATGATTGATTTCAAAAAATTTCTTTTAACCTTTAAAAATCCCTCAATTTATTGGTAAGATCTCAAGAATTTAATTTTTAAAAAATTTACTTTCAAATAAATTTCAATTTTTTGTTCATTTAAATAAAAAATTTCTAATATAAAAATTAAAATAATCACGAAGCAATAAAAAAAAATAGGAAAAATTTACCAAAAAAATAGTCAACAGTCAAAGTTAGCAACCATGGTCAAAAGTCCGCATAATCAACAATTGAAGATATGGGTCGGGCTGGATTCCTAGTGGGTCTCAAACCAGGTCAAATGACCCAACAAATTTTGCCCGTCAAAATGGCGTAGTTTTGGCTTTGTGTAGAAGTCCAAAATTTTTTCGTTTCCTTCACATTTGTTTCCTTCTTCTCTATCTTCTTTTACTCCATCCAAAGCTTCTCCCTCCTCTAAGATTTTTTACTAATATGGTCGATGACGATGCCATTTCGGGCTAGAGTTCATTCAAGCCTAAAATTCCACCATTGCTTTATCTCGCCCTCCTCGTTCCGAATCTAGGCTTGAATTTTAGAAATTGACCTCCAATGACCTAGATTTAAAGTTAAAGCTGCAGCCTTTCCTCTAGCATTTGAACCTCTTCCCACTATCCAATTTGGTTGAAATTATAATATGTTTCTCTCTTTTCAATGATCTTTGCACTCATGGGTTCCAATCTCTCTGAATCCCGCTGGCCGTTATCGACCACAACAGATGTTGCCTCTATTGTTGTTACTCGTCACTAACGTTCCTTTTTCTTCTTTGCCTTTTTCTCTTCTCCACGAATTATTGGAAGTTTCTAAAAAATCCCAAACTCGAGACCTCTTTGTTTTTGGTTTCTTGTTGTTTTGTGTTTTAAAAACTGTTGATTTGCAGATGGTGTTTCCTTTTTGTGTAATTATGGTTTTGATAATTGTTGGTTACCATGGATTTTGGCTACTAATTATTGGTTGTGTTGTGTTATTGGGTTGCTATTAGGTGTCTAATGGTTTTTTAAATGTGTGAGACCATCAGTACGCTAGGATGAGTTGTCTGCAGAATGTGGTTTGTCACGGTAGTGCTGGTGCTCTAGCCTCTAGTGATGAGTGATTCCAATTGAGGTAATGGTTATTATGGTGGTTATAGTGGGTGGGTTCGATTTGGCAATAGGATGGTGATAAGGGCAGCAAAATGATGATGCAGTGGGATGATGAGGTGGTGGTTGTTGGATTAAGCCTTTTGGTACAACAGTAGGCTCTGTGATTCAGGGAATGTTTCTATATCTATGAATTGCAGTATCTGCCTCTGTGTGTGTGTGACTGCTTGTAGTGAGCTTGTTGTAGATTTGGGTTGGCAAGGGGAATGAAGGTGAATTGTGATGATTTGATAATGCTGGTGTGCTAGGAAATGGCCATTAATTGTTGGGTCCCATTCGATTGGAATTAGTTGCCAATGGTTGCTACCCCATGTTGTTCTGGAATTGTTGTTTATATAGGCCAACAATCCAACTTGAGAAGAGTTTGAGTTGGAAACAAAATCTTAATTGAAAGTGATCTGTTATCTTTATGACTCAATTCTTTAAAGGTAATTCAATTGTAATCCATCCAACAGAATTTGATCACAAATATTTTCAAAAAGTGTTGCAATCTTATTCAACTTTCTTTCTTTTTTTTTTTTTTTCAAACTTTCAAATACAAATAATGAAAATCAAAGGAAAAAAAGAAATGCACCAATGGTTACTACCCCCTGTTGTGCTGGAATTGTTGTTTATATAGGCCAACAATCCAACTCAAAAAGAGTTTTGAGTTGGAAAGAAAATCTTAATCGAAAGTGATCTATTATCTTTATGATTTAATTCCTTAGGTAATTCAATTGTAACCAATGGATTTGATCACAAAACCAACCAGATTTTCACAAAGTGCTGCAATCTTATTCGACTTTCTTTCATATTTTTTTTTCAAAGTTTCAAATACAAATAATGAAAATCAAATGAAGAAAAGAAATGCTCAACAAATTTTCCAACCTTTTGACTAGAACCTAAAATCCAGATCATGATAAAGGTAGTTAAGGCCCAAAGTGGAATGGCCCAATAACAATAACCAAAAATTTGCAAAACTCAAAAAGCACAACATCGGATAAAATGATGTGTCTACACTACTCTTCCTTGCACATGTATGTGAAATAAAAATTATGCAAAAATATAGACATCCAGTATATTATCGGGTGTAACTCAAAATAGACACTCAAAGATTCTCAATTAAAATAAAATTCGTAATTTAAAATTAAAGAATTCATGACTTAAAATTCAAAAATTCATAATTTGAAATTCAAGGATTCGCATTTAAATTCAAATGTTTGTATTTTAAAATTTAAAGGTTCATAAGATTTCAAATATTCGCAAGGTCTCAAAGAACTACAAGATTCTCAAAAATTCAAAGATTCATAAGAATTTAAAGATTCACAAGATTTCTAAGGTTTGCAAAATTTTAAAGATTTGCAAGAATTAAAAGGTCATAGGATTTTAACAATTCGCAAGAATTGAAAATTCACAAGAATAAATATTCACAAGATTTTTAGATTTGCAAGAATTGAAGACTTGCAAATGAAATTTTAAAACTTTGCCATTGTAGAGATTTTGCAATTGTAATTTTTAAAAATCCACATCCAAAATTTCTAAGTTCACGTCTAAAATTTAAAAATTCACATTTAAAATATTTTTTGTAGAGATTTACATCATTCTCACTTGAAAAATTCAAAGATTCACATATCAAAATTTCAAAGATTTTCATTCAAAAAACTTTATAATATGTTTGGATTAAGGGGAAGGGAAGGAAAAGAAAAGAAAATAAAAGAAAATAATGGAAACAGAAAAACATTTCCTTTGTTTGAATAAACTTTTAATTTAAAAAAAAGAAAAGAGGTGAAAACTCAATAACCCTTAGTTTTCCCTATAGTTTTCACTTTTTTAATACCCTAATTTAGGGGAAAAGCTAAAGAAAGGAAAGTTAAAAAAAAATTATTTTTATAAAAAGACTATTTTATCCATCGTTTTATTAATACTAAAAACCTAGTTGAAAAAACCTAATCACATCACAATCTTCCTATAATTTTTTTAAACTCATCTCTTTTTTCAAGTAAGTTTCACATATCTCTTCTAATATAAAATATTTTAATAATTTTTTAGTGATTTGATTTTGATAAATGATTGAATATAAATAGACATATTTTTTAGGTGTATAAGATGTCGAACTAGCTCAAAATTTTTTATTTTTATATGTAATATATTATATTTTGAGATGTTGGCAATTCTAGGACAAGAGTGGGAAAAATGAGATGTTTCATTGAAACACAATTAACTTGGCTATGATTATAACATATCAGTACGCTTTCCACATAAACTTAATTGGTAAATATTAGTATTATAATAATTAATATATGTGCGTAATTGATAAATCTTAGTATTAGTATTAGTATTATAGTATGTATGTGGAGGAATTGACTCACAGCGAATCATTATCGTTTACCTATATTTTATTGATAATCCTGAGAAAGTAAGAGCAGTACTTGGACGCCCATGGGATAAAAGAAAAGAGGTCGTTGAAAGGTTGGTGTTTGGTTTATCTAGTCATTAAAAGATGTCAAAATTTTCTTTGCTACATAAGTTTTTAATTCGTTGATATAAGTTTATTTTTTGTAGGATGAAAATATTATTTTTTATTTTGGTAAAATAAATTTATGTTGGACAACTATATGGTGATATGAATTACTCTTTGTTTGGTGCAAAAAGGATATATAATTTGCTCGTATGTAATATTTTTATGTGATTGCATTTTTTATATTTAATAGCTTTTATATGAATACATCGCTAAAGTGATAGTGTGCTAAAAATTTTGACAATAGCCAAAGAATCCATCAATGCATGTTTGTAAAACATCTTCTTTTTTTCAGTTGATTAAAAACCACTGATATAGCAACAATTATGAGGCCAGACAAGATAACAAGCATATCATGGTCCAGAAGTGCTCTAAAATCACAAACAATGAAATGTTATAATTGAAAAAAATTATTATAATGAATCATTTCCTTTCTTTATCCCTTTTTATCCAAACAATAATTGTTAGAATTCTTTTCCTTTCTTTTTTTTTTATTAATTTTAATTATCTAAACAAGGGGTACATGTATCATTTCTTTTCCTTCAAAAAACTTTCTTTTCCTTTCCTTTCCTTTCCTTTATTAATATTTATCCAAACATAGCATTAGGGATTCATGTCCAAATTTCAAACTTCACATACAAATTCAAAGATTCGCATTTGAAAATTTTAGGGATTTGCATCCAAAATTCAAAGATTTAAGGATTCACATTTAAAAGTTTAGAGATTGTCATAAAAAAATCTTATTAAAAAAAAACTCCTCTAACCAGAGGCTCAACAACTTTAAAATCTTTTCAAATATCTTCCTCATCCACTGTTTAAAAACTCAACTAAAAATTATTTTCCAGTATGAATAACTTTTCTTTATTTAAAGGTCAAAATCTTATCTTGGAAAATTTTCCTTATCTAAAAATCAATATCCCATCAGATAACTTCTATAACCTTTTATTGGGTTTATCTTCAAAATCAAATTTTCTTATGTGAAATGATAGTCATAAATGCAATGTATGAATGCAGATGCCACTAAAATCAATACCATGAAATTCCAATTATGGTAATAAGATTCTCAAAACCCCACCATCTCATGTTTTTCTTTTTAGCTTCTTAGCACTAATAGTTTCACTCACAAACTCCATCAATTGATCCACATTATTTCCATCATCTTGTCACAACTCACAAGTTATATTAACTAATCCATTACCATATTCATCAATTGGTCATCACACTTGCCTTTTCAAATCATCTTTTCAAGCTTCTTTTATCTTTTTTTTCATTTTTTTTTGCCTTTGACCTTTTGGAATTCTTTTCAAAGGAATGCATAAATCTTTTATGAACATTATCATTCATTTATTTATCATCATTTCAATTCATGACAAATATAATGCATCACATTTATCCCCAATTCGTTGTAAGGATGCAAAAATGACAAAGAACGAGGTAGATCGAAAGAAATGGATAATTAATACAAGAGCAAGTTTGGTAAAAAACAAGTAGGTAAATAAACAATTTCAAAGCATGCCATTGAGTTAAGTGTTTGGATGGTATAACAATATCTAAAAAGTGAATATTCAGATAATTTTTAACATTAATCTAGAAATTTTTTAAAAAACTCATTCCATTGAATTCTCAAATCATTTTGATCTCATCGAATCTTATCCCACTTTAGTAAGATCTTCTATCTAACTACATTTTTTGCTTTAAACTCATTTGTTTTTACCCCAATCGCCCTTTTAGATTTTCATTTTGAGTTTTCCTTTCTCTTATTTTTTTTTTCATTTTTCATGTTCTTCACATCTTTCTCAGATTTCTTTTTTTCTTTTCAAATTTTTTCACTTCATCCATTATTGATATCTCTCACACATTTCAAATCAACCTCTAAAACATAAGGACAAATCATGATCTCATTACTTTATCATAAGTGCGCCTTAGTTTAATATATAATCTTTCAATTCAACCATTCATATTTAATGGACTTTTAAAGCACGTAATATAAACTATAGTGAGGAGTCATGAAAAATGGATAAAAAAAAGCTCAAAATGTGTCTAAAAGGTTCAAACCAAAGGATAATTTCTCATAATGTGAAGTAACTTGGCATTCTACCTCATTTTTTGTCATTTCATTTTTCATTCACAATTTTTTTTTTCTTCACTATTCATTTCCAAGTAGAATTCACTTACATAATGATTTCTTGCTACCATGCTCCTTAGATCATTTATGGCATTTGCTTTTTTTGTGAAAGACCTAATTGTTCTTTTTTTTTACTTTTCATCTTTAAAACCTATTGTGACGTTTTACTTTTTTTTTTTATACCAAATAGGTCGCTTTTCAAAATTTTCAACTTAGTATGAAGGGTGATCCTTGATTGGGATTCTTTAGAAAAAGAAATCATAATAGGTTGAAAATGGGTAGCAATAGATGATTTCATGAATAGCAAAAAAAGAACGATAATTTTTCACCTTAAATGTGAATACTTTCCTTGAAAACCATTTATTAAACAATGATAGACTAGTGGATTCTTTCAAGACATGTCTATTTTGTTTTTCCATGAATGATAAATGCTCTTTTTACACAACTTTCTTCTTCTGCTCAAATAATCTCCATGGATCAAGCTTATCAATATGAATGAGTTTCTAAAATTGAATTCCAAAACTATTATTATTATTGTCTAAACATTCATTATTTGAGTTTTGAGAATATGAATAAAAAAGGATATGGAAAATAACAAAGCATAGAATAGTAGTTTAGATGAAAGAAAAAATATAATGAAATGCATCATACTTTTTATTTCTATTAAAATGATAAAAAAAAATGAAATCTTATTACATAAAAATAATCCTAGCATTACTCTAAAAGAAATCCTAAAATGACAAGCAATTTGCAACTAGGCTTAACTTTCTTATCCTTCTCAAAATTATACCATTATGTGATTAAAGGGTTTTATTGATATTTGACCCCCCTAATTCATCGAAACTCACCAAGCCTGCTCGAAATCAAACTTTGTATCTTATTACTTGAAAGCAAGACAAATTTCTATAAAATGACCAAGGTTTTTATTGTGATAATTATATGTGGCATTATATCATACCATTTGGATAAGGTGGCTTTAATGATTTCAGATGAACTAAAAATACCAAATGATTTTTGACCAGTTGTAGGAATAGTTTAGTGTAAGTCGTAAGGATAGGATTAATGTGGACCCTTTCTTGGATGTTTTACCTTAAACCATTTTTTTTGTTAGGCCTTGAAACAAGTGTAGTGATAAGACTAGGCCCATCTACGAGTGTCTAATAGGCTAATTGGTAAGTGGGTGTATGAAAGGCTGGTTATGAAATAAAGTTGGTAAGAAATTTATGCAATATTATTAACAATAAGATAGTAAGATAAACTAATTATGGATATAGAATACAACTTACTAAACTATTACCCTTTTAAACTCACAGCTTAGGCTTCGACTTTTTTTTCTTTTAGCATTTTACCTTTGTTTGTACTACTAGTCTCTCTTCCTTCAAGATTGTCATTTTTAATGGTATTTTCAATAATCTCCTCTAAGATCACCATATCAATGAAGTTTTTTATTGCATTTTCTATCATCTTTTTATAATAAAGTGTTTTTAGGGTACTTACGAATAGCATTATAGTCTTCTTCTCAATTAGGAATGGTTAAACTTGAAGAGCTATGACCTTTCATCTTTAAGCATATTCTTTAAATGACTATGTTACATTTTTTTTATACTTTATAAAGAAAGACAATTAAGAGTCAAGTTTATGATGTGGTGATACTATGTAATGAACGCTTGAGAAAGTTTATTCTATGAGTGGATATGGGTTCTGTTTGATTGGATGAACTATCTCGCAACTGAGCTAATAAGGTTGTCATGAAACACATTTACTAACAGCTTTTCATCGCTAGTTTAAGTAGCCATTTTTCAATAGTAAATAGTGATATGAGTTATCAGACACTTCATACCATAATACTTCTCAAACTTAAGGATCCTGAATTTTGGTGGATTACAACATCTAGGAACAAGTAAACGCCGGCTGCATCCATGGAGTCATAAAAATTTATCCCCTCAACTATTCATAACCTCTTCTCCAACAAGTTCATCTTTTGTTTGGCTTTTAAGTTCTTAAAAGTCTCAACTACCTTCAATTTTGACTTTTCTTTCTCTTTTGGGTCATCTAAGTTGGGGACTCAAACTTGTTTAACTACCTTCAATTTCAATTTTTCTTTCTCTTTTGAATCAATACAAAGGCATCCCAAGATAGGTATATCCTGCAAGAAACATAAATTATTGTAGAAGAATTCCTTAAGAGGACTAAGCCTAGTATGGATCATACTCAAGAGGATACAAAAGGGTTGACAACGTCTTCTAATAGATGGTCTTATAGAGCGAAACCCTCTTCCACAACCTTTCCTTTATTTTACTTATCCAAGGCCTCTAATATTTTTGTTTAGTTCTCTTTTAAGTTCTTTTTAGGCCTTATCCATTTTCTCAAGGTAGCTAGCATTTTTTTGTTCCATACATTTGGCTTAAGCTTAAGTATGGTACTGATAGTGAGTGGGCTAAATCGGATTCTTGGATGGTCAAGCTATCCTTAAACCTTGTATGCTACAATTAGCATGCTTATGTTACTAAGTGTTTATCTGAAAAGTTTTCAAAAATTATCCTAACCTGCTTAAGAATCATATATGCATGAATGAATGCATGCATTCAATGTTTGACACATATCGAATTATGATGCATTAACAAATAAATATATACATAACAATGTATGAAAAAAATAAATGAATGCATATACCAATGTTTACCATATTATGATGCATGGATGAATGCATATGTTAATGATGTTACATTAAAGTCTGACATATAACAACTTAACAATAAATAAAAGACTGAATAACCACAAAATTTTCCAACCTTTCATTGGATTGCTAAAACTGAAACTCGAAATGTGCATTTATATATCCTAACTAGAGTTACATTCTAATAATGGGTGGGTATGACTCTAACCTAAAATTAACTTCTTATGTTTTACTACATGTGGTTTGAGTTCACAATCTAAAAGTTCTCAAATTATTCTCAGATCATTGTCCATGGCAGACTACTAGGGCACCTTAATCTTTGCCCATCATAGATTACAAGCGAAAATGATTTAATTTGAGTAGAAATGTTTCGTTAGCCCATGTAGAGACATGAAATCTCATGAAAACATAGGCAATGGTGGATCTTGACATATAATTTTGAGGGTTCAACTAATAATATATAATATACTTTATCATTTTTTTAAAGGCGTATTTTATCATCCTAATATATATATATATATGCAAACAATATACTAATAAAAACATGATAAGCTTATAAAATAATAAAACAAAAATATTACTATGACAATATTATTCTTTTAACAATAACATGATTTTATAATTAACCATAGATTACTAATTACATAATCTGTCAATAAATTATGTAATTTTTTTTATTTTTTGACAATTTAAAATTGAAATAAAAAAAAAGTATGAATAAATCAATCATTATACATTTTATCAAAACAAGAAAACTAAATATATATTTTTTAAAATTAAGATAAAATTTAGAGATTTAAAGTTATAATATTTTTTTATCCTTTTGTAAACTAGTTCTAATATGATTTTTTTTTGTTGGAAAAAAATTACAATATGTGATAGAGATCTAAAATATAAATAAAAGTAAAAAATGATATGGAGAGAAGTTATAGTAAGCTAAATCTCTCTTTCCTTAAATCTCATAAACTTTGACTTCACTTGTACCAAAAAAAATGAAATAAAAGAAAAAACATTTGGTGCTTGGTTGAAAACTTGAATCTTGTTGAAAAAGTTGGAAAGTTAGTTTGACTTTTGTTAAACTCATTTGATTGTGATTTAAAAATGGTGAAAAATTTCTTGATTTTAAGAATTTGCAAGTAATACCTGTTGGATACAATATATGAACAATATCAATGCAATTTGAATATCTCTTAAATTGTTATACACAAAATTAAGTTATGAAACATAAAAATTAATAAAATTAACATTTTTAATTTAAAGGACCAATTTAAATATATTTAATATAAATATATATACATGTTAAAAGGTGTTTAAAAATTTTTAGGGGGCCAAGGCCCCTTTAAGCTCCCATTACCAATCGCCCATGAGCATAGGTTCTCTACTCCCTCTTTAGGGACAAAGATCAAGTATAGGACTCATGTTATGCAATGCACATGAATGACAAAATATTACATGCTTAAAGATAAATAAAACATCTAAAAAATCTTTAAAGAAAAACTCCTTTAAATTATTAGGCTTGAATAACATAAAATTTATTACTAACTTGACTCCCAGCTCTCCCTAATGAAGTCACCAAACTGTCATAATGTATAGATCCATGAATCTATCTTTAGACATAACTTTAGGAGTCACCACCAATTTTTTTTATTTAGGTGTGATTGGATACCTAATTAAATTTGTTCCCTTTTAAAAAGAAGTTTTAAACATGACTTAGGTATCTTTTAAGAACGTAAATTCTAGTCTATGAAACCAGAACTAGATCTGAAAATAAGGTTACTCGTAAAGAAGGCTATAGCACCCTAATAACACACATCCGAATGATGGTACCAGTTGATTTTGTGTTATCCAAAGCTTTAAAATATTTTATAATTTTAGCGAATAAATTTAATATTAAAAGTTAATCTTAAATTACTCCAATAATTTAGTAGTAAATTAAGAAAATTTTTTCATCTCAAGAATATTCATGAAAACTAGTGTCTCACTTTAAAGATGATCCATCATCAGAATCATTAATGTATTTTTTTAAATTAATTGTTTTCAAAATAATAAAATCTTTCAATAATTTAATAAGATTTTATTTTAATACACATCTCCCAATAGTTTGGTGAGATTTTTTAATTGACAATCTATTTATGAATTTGTCTTAAGAAAAATTATTAAATCTTTCAATAGTTTGGTAAGATTTAACTCTGAAGTTTAAATCCTTTAATAATTTAGTATGATTGAAAATTTTATTATTTTATAAAAAAAACATTAAATCTTCTAATAGTTTAATGGGATTGAAAATTTTATTATTTTATAAAAAATCATTAAATATTTCAATAGTTTGGTAAGAATTAATTTAAGAGTTAAATTTTCCAATAGTTTGGTATGATTAATTTCAAAACATTTATTTTAACTCATAAAAATTCTCCAATATATTGATAAAATCTCAATAATTTAATTTCTAAAAATATTACTTTCAAATCAAATTCAATTTTTTGTTTGTTTAAATAAAAAAAAATTTCTAATATAGAAATTAAAATAATCATAAAAGCAATAAAAATAAATAAAATAAAAATAAGAAACATTTACAAAAAAAAAAATGGTCAACAGTCAAAGTCAACAACAATTACAGATGCAGGTTAGGTTGGATTCCTTGCAAGTCTCAAATCAGGTCAAACAACCCAATTAATTTTACTCATCAAATTGGTGAAGTTTTCGGCTTTCTATAAGAGTCCAATTTTTTTTTCTTTTTTTTCTTTTATCCTCTTCTCTTTCTCCCTCTAGAGCTCCTTTCTCCTTCGAGATTTCCTACCAGCTACCACCACTATCGGTCACAACGCCTCTACCAATCACCGCACTCTGCCACTAGCTTAAGTCTGTTCAAGCCCAAAATTCCACCATTACTTCCTCTCAACCTCGTCCTGAATTTGGGCTTGGATTTTTAGAAATCGACCTCTAATGACCTAGATCCGAAGTTAAAGCCACATCCTTTCCCTTACCATTTCAGCCTCTTCCCACCATCCAATTTGGCTAAAATTATAGTATGTTTCTTGTTGCACCTGAAGTAATAATCACAACAATACAAAAGCAATAGACAACAATCAATAATCAAATACGCAGGAAAAAAATAAAGCACACCAAGATTTACGTGAAAAACCCTCCAGTGTAGAGGAAAAAAACTACGAACCATCAGAAAAATTTTCACTATCAAATAATAGGTATACAAAGTTCTTCTCTAGCTAAAACTAAAGCTAATCAATAACTAAAGAAAAAATTGGAGAAATCTCATCAAATAAGTGACTTAACAAATACACCCTAGATTTGTTTTTAGAGAGCTTCAAACTCGATCTTCACCGCTCAGAATGTATAACTCTGAATCATAAATCTCCTGACAAGGTTCCAACTCAATCGGACTACGGATCAACTTCCGTTCAACCAACTCTCCCTTCTCCTTTTTCTCTTTGCTTTTGCTGGCTTTTCTTCTTTCTCTATTTGGTTTTCGACACACACTTAAAACAACCCCACCTTTTTTTTATTAAGTAGTTAGGGCTCTGTGTAAAATGAAAGATCAAGGCCCATGGCCTTTACTTGGTCCAAAATCACTTACATGGGACTGGACCCCATTTTCTTAACATTTCTCTCCTCTCAGTGATCGTTGCGGTTGTAGGTTCTAATCTTCAAGAATCCAACCAACAGCCGTCAACCACCATAGATGTTGTCATTATTGCCGCTACTTCTGTCACTGGTGTTCATTTTTCTTCTCTACCGTTTTCTCTTTTCCATGAACTATTAAAAGTTTCTCAAAAATCCTAAACCCAAACCCAAGACCTTTCTTGTTTTTGGTTTCTTGTTGTTTTGTATTTTGAAAAATGTTGGTTTGCAAATGTTGTTTCCTTTTTGTGTAATAGTGGTTTCAATAATTGTTGGTTACCAGGGATTTTTTGCGACTAATTATTGGTTATGCTGTGTTATTGGGTTGTTATTAAGTGTCTAATGGTCTTTTAAATTGTGTGGATTGTTAGTAGACTAGGATAAGTTGTCTGCAGGGTGTGGTTGTGATGGTAGTGCAGGAGCTCTGGCTTCTAGTGAGGAGTAGTTTCAATTTAGGCAATGGTTTTTGCAGTTGTGAAAGTGGGTGGCTTTGATTTGGTAATAGGATGGTGATGAAGGCAATAAAATGATAATGCAATAGCATTTTGGTAGAGGTGGTGAGATGGTAATGGCACGATGAGGTGGTGGTTGTTAGATTAAGCCTCCTGATACAACAGTAGCCTCTGTGATGTTAGGAATGTTTTTGTATCTATGAATTATAGTACTTGCCTATGTGTGTGCGATTGCCTATACTGAGCTTGTTCTCAATTTGGGTTGGCAAAGGGAATGAAGGTGAATTTGTGGTAGTTTCAGAATGTTGGTGAGCTAAGAATTGGCCGTTAATTGTTGAGTCTTGTTCGATTAGAATTGGTTGCCAATGGTTGCTGTGCCCCTGTTGTTTCGGAATTGTTGTTTATATAGGCCAACAATCCAACCTGAGAAGAGTTTGAGTTAGAAAAAAAATCTTAAATCAAAGTGATATCTTATCTTCATGATTCAATACCTTAAAAGGAATTCAATTGTAATCCATCTACGAGAATATAATCCCAATCCCAATAAGATTTTCAAAAAGTGTTGCAATCTTTTTCGATTTTTTATTTTCAAATTTTCAAATGGCTAAAACCTAAAACCTCGATAAAGATAGTTAAAGCCCAAATTGGTATGGCCCAATAACAATAATAGAAAATTCGAAAATAAAACTCGAAACTCAAAAGCACACCGTACTAAATAGGACGTCTATGATATAAATCTATATGTGTATATATAATATTGGAAAGGAATCAAGATACACAAAAAAGTTTTACGGGATGTGATTAAACTTTTTTTTTTTTTTTGCTTGTTTCTCTTATCCTTCTATCTATCGAAATTAATAGTTAAAAAAATAAAATTTTTTTTAGTTTTATACTAATTTAAATTAATCATTCCCTATATATATCTTATATATATTTTCATCTCTATTTCTAATATTATGCCATGTGCACACTACCATATTATTCTTATTCTTGTTATGCAAGCATCATTCATGTACCATGTCAAATGTTAATATTCTTTGACTATGGATGAATGTATTTTGATTATTCATGAATTTAGGCATTTTTCAATCTATCATATTTATAAACACAATTAATTATGGATAAATGTATTTCATTTTTTCGTGTTACTTAAATTTGGAGTAAATTCATATTTATTATTAATTAATTATAAATCAAATCCAAATTGAATGAATTTAATTCTTAATGAACTTAATCATTTATGATATTTAAGAATTTAATTAATTGTGAATGAATATATATATATATATATATATAATTTGTTTGGCTGCAATAATAAAAACCTTGCTTGCTGACTCAACTGTAAATGCACAGCCTTGAAAATAGAGTCCAAGTAACTTGTTCATGGGAGACTGGAGAGAGTTTCAGAGTTGGAAACTAAACCCCGAATTAATAGAAACCTATGTTTTTTTTAATAAAAATAATATGCAGTTTAAAGTATGTTTGGTGTGGATCTTGTTACTTTTTTATCTGGTGTATATCCGCTATTCTAATAAAATTTTTCCTACCTTCCAAAAAAAAAAAAATTATACTAGTTCTTAAGTTAGCTCCGTAAAATTCAGTTGTTTCCAATGCAGGTTAGATAAATTAACAAATAGATTAATATATTTCTCTTAATTACCTCAAGAATAGAGGTCCTGCTTTATAATAATATAATAATCTATATGAAAGTATTACCTATGTTGACGGATTCATTTACTTGATAAAATCATGAGTGCCCTAATAAGTGGTTCTAGTTGTAAGCTTAATTTATGGATGTTTGCTAAAGAAATTTTGAGGCATATTGAGGATTTGAATCTTTTGAATTATTCAAATTTGAATAACTTTAGATTAAAATTATTGAATTTTTAAATCAAATTAATTGAATTTCAGGTATTTTGGATAGATATTTTAGGTCATGATTCAGATTTAGATCATTTGACTATAATAACCAAACTTATATCAAAACAATCTATATTTGTCCTAAATATATATGACAAAATTAAAAAAAAAAAAGACTATATGAGGTTATTTATCATATTATTATGCCGTTTAATTTACTATAATTCTTTCTCGATCATTTCCACGAAGGTAAGAGAGGGGTTACTATAAATCTTAGTTTTTGTTTACAATTGAAATCAATTTGGATGTCGTACGTACGTTTCCTGACATTTGCATAATACAACGCCAAAACATGACTTATACTCCCCCCCCCCCCCCCCCCCCACACCACCTAATTTTATGCAATTCTTTATTATGGCTACTTTTATATATCTAGTTGAGTTGTAATAAGAGAATTTTTACTTAATACCTTTTTTTTAAAGGTAACATGTGAAACAAACTATTTGGTTTTAATTATAAAATTAATGTGAAGTAACTTTTCTTATCTCATAAATCTCCATTTCAATTATTAAACTTTAAATTTGAAAGCTTCAAATTAAGGTTTTAATAAGTTCTAAATGTGAAGAAAGATAGAAAACAAGGTTATGCTCCAAATCTACTATAATTATATTTAGGATAGTGGCTCAAATTTACTATTCATCCGTGAAATTGTGAAATTTTACCATCAAACTTTTTAATTTTGTTAAACGAATACAAAGTTCAAATATTTTATAGAATATTATTTTTATTTCCTTATAAAACATTTTTTACCGTTAACTTTTAACTAAAAATAATGAAAAATATTCTTATACTTTTATATTTGAGAATTAAGATTTAATTAGAACATATTATTTGTTAATATAAAACATTATTTTGATTGAATCCAAATCTAAAATATCATGTTCAAAGCTCAACTTGAGTCCTCAAGCATGCGGGCTTGGTGGATAACTTGACTTGTGGATATTTATGCTTTTGATCATAATTTTAACCTAATTTTAATGGTAAAGTTGCATCATTTTCAAAATGAATTCGAAATTTGATTTATCACCTTTAGATTGTGTTTTGTATGATTTTAAAGATTATTACGGTAATTTAATTATTGAGGTAATTTTATTATTAAGGTAATCTTATGCCCTCTTGATTTAAAATTATTTTATTTGATTAATAATTAATAATTATTAGTAATTAAATATTTTTATATTTGATATTATTAAAAATCAAATATTATTTTATTTGAAAAGTACTAAAATAATCATACATTTTGTAATAATTACACAAATTAATAATTTAAATATTGTTTAAAGATAATAATTTATAAAATATTAGTAACATTTTATTTACTTCATCATAAATATGATTAAATTATTAAATTAACAAATGTATTTATTGATAGATATATTAATATTTATAATATAAATTATGTAAAAAATATTTAAATTAAAAATAAAATTAATCTATTAAATTTTTTTTAAAAAGATTATATTATATATAACATTAAAAAAGTTAAAAGAAAGCATACAATTTTTTTAACTTATTATAATGAATATTAGTTTCAAAAGTATAAACATTTATAATATAAAATAATTTTAATTTTGAGATGAAATAAGTTTTTAATTTTCATATTAAATAGGCAAAATTAATTATTGTTAGTTTTACATGTTATCTCATTTCGGTGAAAAAAGCTTCTCACTATTTTGGATGAAAATTGGATCACTCTTTAAGACAATGATTTAATGATTTTCAATGATTTGAGAGCACTATCACGTAAAATAACTGAATACTTGTCAAACACGTTGATGAAATCGTTATTTATAAATTATCATAATTTTTTAAGTGAGCACTTCATATCAAACACCATCTTAATGGTAAATTAGGGTCTTAATTATCTCTAAAAATTAAGTTAAGATAAAAGCTAATTAAAGAACAGAAGCTTTTATTTATCGTTTCTATATATGTAAATGTAATATATTAGCTTTATATTTCAAATATATGTATAAACATTAGAAACAATTTTTAAAAAGGCACGATTTTTCTCAACGTACTAGTCAACGTTGTGTCCACAAATCTAAATCACGTCCTTCCCTACCCAACCCCACAAAACTGAAAAAAAAAAAAGGTTCTCCCTCTTTAGTAAATGTGGAAGATTACATGTTTATAAAAAACAAAAAGAAAAGAAAAAGTAAAACCACTTTCTGCATCAATTCCCACGATGGTTCACAAGTAGTTTCATTGAACATAACATATTTTTCAGCAATGAACACATATAATTGAAGTATATTATAATTGTTAAAAGGATGGAAAATTTCTCTAACTTTAGCTTCGTTTATATATATGAATGTTTTGCCTGTGCTATGTTGTAGATGTATTTTTTATTTAAATAATAAAAGCAGTTATAATAAAACAATAAAAAAAATTAAATATATAATCGATATTAGATTAAATAAAAGAGATAATCATTTTTGCATAAAGTATGTGACAAATAAAAAAAGCAATGCAATCTAAAGTTAAAGTCTTAAGATATTAAAGGAGCGTAGAGCTAAATGTTCAAAATAGAAAAATAGTTTAAGGTAAAGCTAAAGCAAAATAGTTAAAATTGAATACACATCTAGTAGATCCTAACACACAATCACGATAGATAATGACACAGAATGTCTTTTATTGAACCATCTCAAATAGGCATTTTTCAATTTCTTTTATTCATAGACATCAATTAATGATGTCAATCTCCCTTCAAAAATATATCATAAATGTTAAAAAAATTTATCGACAAAAACATATTATACGTTTATGTTATAATTACAAAAATATCCCTCATCTTGTAATTAGCTAAAATTATTATTATACTTCTCCTTTTAAAATGACAAAAATACCCTTGTTATGAATATCAAATCATTATAATGCCCCTAATGTCCTAAATGATGAAAATACGCCTCTTATAAGTGACAAATTTCTATGATACCCTTATGTCATAATAATGAAAATGCCCCTCATCCTATAACTGGCTTAAATTATTATAATGTCATTTTTACCATAATTATAAAAATATCCCTACTGCCATGATTAACTAATATTACTATAATGTCCTCCATCATAATTATGAAAATGTCCTTCTACTAAAATTTGTTAAAATAACTATAACACTCCTTACTATAATGCCTCTTACTACCATAATTATGAAAATATCTCTTTTACCATAAATTTTCAAAATTACTATAATACCCCTCCTATCATAATTACAAAAATACTCCTCCCACAATAATTACAAAATCTATACAATATATTAAAAGTAAACCCCCCAACAAAATTACCATTTTACCCTTCTAATTTTTTTCCAATTGTTTGACACCTGTCCAAAAATATGACAATGCCCTCATGTATTAAATAACAAAAATGCCCCTATTTTAAATGATAAACTACTATAATACCTCTCTTTTTTCAAATGATAAAAATACTTTTTTTATAAATATCAAATCACTATAATGCCCCTTCTATCTTAAATGATGAAAATAGCCCTCATCTAAATGACAAATTACTATGATACCCTTATGTCATAATTATGAAAATATCTCTCATCCTATAATTAGCTTAAATTACTATAATGTCTATCTACTATAATTATGAAAATGTTCATACTACCATGATTGACCAAAATTGCTACAATGTCGTCCTTCACCCCTTAGTCTTGTGGCTAATGAGACTTTATGAGGACATAGATGCTTTGGTTTTGAGCCAAGATCTCCTCCCTTTTTCCTCTTGTAAAGGCTATGCCTTCCATTGAACAAAAAAAATTTTCATCATAATTACGAAAATGTCATCCTCCTGAAATTGGTTAAAAAAACTATAATGCTCCTTACCATAATGTCCCTTACTACCATAATTATGAAAATGTCCCTCATACTATAATTTTCTAGAATTACTATAATATCACTCTTACCATAATTACAAAAATATCTTTCCCACAATAATTACAAAATTTATATAATATATTAAAAGTAAACCTTTAGCAAAATTACCATTTTATCCCTCTAATTTTTTTCAGTTGTTTGACACGTATCAAAAAAGATGACAATGCCCTCCGGTATTAAATAGCAAAAATATTCCTCTTTTAAATGATAAACTACAATAATGTTCCTTCTTTCGTAATGACAAAAATACACCTCTTACAAATATCAAATCACTATAATGTCCCTTATGTTTTAACGTCAAAAATACCCCTCTTGTAAATGAAAAATTACTATAATACCCTTACATCATAATTACAAAAATGTTCCTTATCCTATAATTGGCTAAAATTTTTATAATGTCCCTTTTATCATAATTATGAAAATTTCCCTACTACCTTAATTGACCAAAATTGTTATAATATCTTTCTATCATAATTATGAAAATATCCTCCTACCAAAATTAGATAAACCAACTATAATACTCTTACCATAATTACAAAAATATTCTTATGATTGCTTCATAAAAAGCTGACATGTAAAAAAATTATATTTTTTAAAATAAAAAAAATTTACAACTTGGGAATAACCTAGTAATTTTTTAGTATATTTAATGGAAGTCCTCTATCACCCATCCTTTTTCATTTTCCAAATCAATATAGATGAGCTTTTTAAATGTCATCTTTTTTGTAACCAACGACAAATGTTATCTACTAAATTAATTTTTTTATCAATTGAAAATAGATGACATTTATATAATGTAAATGCCATCTATTATGATAATAGACAATGATTATTTTTTCAAATCATCATCTATTTTCAATTTGAAAAGTTAGGAAAAAAATAATAAAAGAGAGGACATTTATTATATGGGGGAGATAGAAAGTCTAGATAAAGGAAGATAAACTTCCTTATTTCTTTCATCTTTATCTTAAATCCAAAAGGTTAAAATATATATATAAAGAGAAAAGATAGAAAAATAATAAAAGAAAGGAAAACTTAAGTTGTCATGTGGATAGCCTTTTTGTTCAAAAGTCTAAAATCTTTATTGTATTGATGGGATATAAAAAGGAAAAAAAAGAAAAAATTAAATGAAAATAAAAGAAAAAAAAACCATGAGGTGACATGTGGCACTCCCTTGAAAAAATATTCTTATATTTAAGAATTAAAATTTAATTGAAATATATATTTTTATTAATATAAAACATTTGGGCCAATTAAACGAAGCATACAAGCTTTGTGGATAATCTGACTTGTGGACTATCATAATGTATGGGTCTGGGAGCTTGATCACATAAATGAAATTTTAAAATCAAAATGCAAAAAGTTACCACCAGTTTTTTTGCCTGGGTATGATTTGTTGTATAAAAAAACTTATCTTTTAATAAAATTATAAGATTAATTAAAACTTATTAAAAAAGATAATTTTTTTAGTTTACGAAAATATATTTGGGTTCAGGAGTATAGTTATGTATAAGAAAAGATTAGTACCTTATAACATTCGTTTTAAAAATAGTACCAATTAATAATCTTTTATTCTTTTATTTTGATAAAAGTATTATTAATTTATATATTCAAAATAATTCTCTTAATTCTTATTATTTTTGCAAAATCCCTTTTCAGTCCCTTTTCTAACAAAAAAATTTTATTTAAGAATAAAATAAAAATTTTTAGTTTTGAAATTTTTTATAAATTCTCCAATATCCATGTAAAATTTCAAAAAATATTCCTTCATTTAAAATTTTTATAATAATCCCTAGGATCAAGCATAATATTTTTTTCTAAAGTATAATTGTTGAGAATCCCTCTGATATTTAAGCAGGGTCCCAAGAATAATTTTTAATTAGAAATATTAGTTTTTCATTTCAAAAAATCATTTTTTAAAATTTTTACTTTTACCATTTCACTTTTATTACCAACAACTACAATCCATACAAAGCAATACGAAATAAATGATGCAAATGGAAATCAAATAATGCCAATAGTCAATCTTATTCTATTCTTTTGAAATATTTTATTTTGTATTTTTATCATCATTTCTTTATTAAGATATTTAAAAATAAAAATCACTAGTATTAGAAAATTTTCTTAATTTCCCAATATTTTGGTGAAATTTAGGAAAAATGATTCTTTCACTTAAAATATCCTCATAATAATTCTTTAAAACAAAAATAACAATCTTTGAATTTCTTCCAATATCTAGGTAAAGTTTTCAAAGTCATTCTTTTACTTAGAAATATTATTCTATTTTATTTTTAAAAGAATCTTTTTTAAATTATTATTATGCTATTTCGCATTTGCATAAAACACAAATTTGACAATATTAGATAAATAAATGAACAATGTGAGAAAAAATAAATAATACACATATTAAATTTTATTTTCTCCTTTTTAAACCTTTCAACTTTTTATTATATTTATTTTTTTAAATAAGTTTTTGATTGGGAAGAAAATATTAGTCGTTGGTGTTAGAAATATTTTTCTATATTCTTCAATATCTAGGCAAAATTAATTAAGAGAAATATTTTTTTTACTTGAAAATTTTCATAGCAAATTCCCAAAACAAAGATAATATTGTTGACTAGAAATAATTACTTGAATTTCCTCCAATATTTAGGCTGAGTTTTCATAATTATTTTTTACTCAGAAATATTATCCTATTTTTTTTACTTATAAAATTCTCTTTTTAAAAATCATTTTGAAATCACAAAATTATTTCAATTCATTTCTTTCTTTTTTAAAAAATTTATACATTTTTTTATCAACAACCTCCACTATGTACAAACAAATTTATTTTCAAAAGTATTCAATACTAAATAAACATAAAAGAAAACAAATACATATCATAACATAATAAAATAAAAGGAAACAAGGAAAATATATCCAAATAGGATTTTTTGGACTCAGACCCAAAAAGGGTAAAACCAATATGATAGCCCAAATTTGATGGACATTTTGACTGGGCTTGGATTGAAACAGGTCGAGTCCAATCAGCAAAGCCTGTTTAGGTAAGTGGAGCCAACTTATGTGCTGGCATATCATAGCTCTCTTCTTTTTTTCTTCTCTTTTTCTTCCTTCTTTTCTTATTCTTTTTTCCTTCTCTTTTCTTTCTTGAAATGCATTATTTTAGTGCTTTACCTCAGGTTGGTCCAACTAAAGCTCACTATATGCTGAGTGAGATTTATACATGTCTAAATGTTCTCAAATTGTTCCTCATATCATCATCTATTATAGACTAGTAAGGTACCTGATCCTCACTCATGATAGGTTACAAACATGAGGGATTCAATTTGAGAGTGAGTATTTCATTAGCCATTATGGAAGCATTCACCTCACGAAAGTGTAGATACTTTACTTCTTCTTAAAAGAGACAAAGCCTAGGTATAAAACTCATGCATAATACATGAGGTGAGTATGTGAAAGGAAAATGTCAACATTTTATAACATTACGACCTCTATCCTAAATGCCCTAACACTTGTTAAGAACAATATATACAAATAATGTAAAAAATTTAAATGACATAATTAAAATGTGTATATAATGCAAAATCTTTCCCCTTCTTTTTTCTTAAAAAAAAAAACAAAATTAAAGTTAAGGTGATGAAAGTCAAATATCAATTAAGAATATTAAATTAAAACTTAAGATAACATATGATCACTCTTAGCCTAACTTTTAAAAATGATCTCCAGTTGAGTCATCAAACTATCATAACATATAGGTTCATGAATCTAATCACTCAGACAAAGTTTTAAAATCAAAACATGAGAATTTGCCACCAATCTTTTTTTGTAAAGTGTGACTGGCCACTAAGAAAACTTATCTCTTTAATAAAATTTTAATATGAATTAAAACTTATTAAAAATAAATTTTTTTAGCCTACGAAAACAAATTTGGGTTTGGAAGTACAATTATAAGTGGAAAAGGATTAGCACCCTATAACTCCTATTTTAAAAATGATACCAATTAATTATGTGCTATCTTTTTGTTTTGATTAAAATGGTCTTAATTTAGATATTTAAAATAATACCCTTAATTCTTATTATTTTGCAAAATCCCTTTTTAGTCCTTTTTTTAACAAAACAAAAATTTTGTTTAGGAATAAAATGAAAATTTTTCTAAATTTCCCAATATGTAAGTGGAATTTCGAAAATTATTTCTCCATTTAGAATTCTTCTAATAATTCTTAAAATCAAGCATAATATTCTTTTCCAAATAATAATTATAGAGAATCCCTTCAATATTTAGGCAAGGTTCTAAAAATCATTTTTAGTTAGGGATATTAGCTTTTTATTTCTAAAAATCATTTTAAAAATTTTTTATTTTTACCATTTTACTTTCATTACCAATAAATACAATGCATATAAGGTAATATAAAATAAATGATACAAAAGAAAGTAAAAATTGTCAATAATCAATCTTGTTCCATTCTTTTCAAATCTTTTGTTTTTATATTTTTTTTATCATCATTTCTCTACTAAGATATTTAAAGAGTAAAAATCTTTAGTGATAGAAAATTTCCTTAATTTCTCAATATCTAGGCAAAATTTAGAAAAATTTATTCTTTCACTTGAAAAATCCTCATAATAATTATTTAAAACAAAAATAACATTCTATGGTAAAAAATAATCATTTGAATTATCTCCAATATTTAGTTAAGGTTTTCAAAGTCATTTTTTTACTTAAAAATATTATTCTATTTCATTTTTAAAAGAATTTTTTAAATTATTATTTTACTATTTCACATTTGTTATTAATACATAAAATGCATATGTGATAATATGAGATAAATAAATGAACAATGTAAGCAAAAATTAAATGATACACATATTTTATTTTATTTTCTCCTTTTAAAACTTTTTATTATATTTCTTCTTTTAAATAAATTTTTATTTGGGAAGAAATATTAGCCATTTATGTTGGAAATATTTTTCTAAATTCCCCAATATCTAGGTGACATTTAAGAGAAATATTTTTTCACTTGAAAATTTTCATTGCAAATTCCCAAAACAAGGATAATATTGTTGAGTAAAAAAAAGTACTTGAATTTCCTCTGATATTTAGGTAGGATTTTCAAATTATTTTTTAAAAATATTATCTTGTATTTTTTTATTTCTAAAACCCTCTTTTTAAGAATCATTTTGAAATCACAAAATTATTTTAATTCATTTCTTTCTTTTTTTTATTAATTTATACAATTTTTTTATCAACAACCTTAATCACTTACAAACATATATATTTTCAAAGGTGTTCAATACTAAATAAACATAAAAAATTAAATACACATAATAACATAAAAGAAGGAAAATATACCTAAGTATGATTTTTTGGACTTAAACCTAAAATTGGCCAAAGTAATATCAGGGTTCAAATATGATGGACACTTGGATCAAGCTTGGACTGAATTAGGTCAGGTAGGCAAAATCGATTAAAGTCTGTTAGCCTTAAATTGATTAAAAGTTTTGAATTGACAAAACAAAAATTTACGTAACTTGAATCAAACTTTCATAATCTTAAATTGAACATTTTTCCAGCCTTCTATCTTGCCAAAATTTATTTAGGAGCCAAAACAAAACAAATTTCAGAAACAAAATGAGTTAAGGCATGTTTTGGATAGAAAGGATCAATCCCCTAAGGGGAAGGATCAATCCCCTAAGGGGAGGGATCAATCCCCTCCCTTACCCAATTGATCTCTTAGCCAAAAGGGATCGATCCATTTTTCTTTTAGAAGTAAAACTTCTGGAAATTCATCAAGAACCAATCAATCGTATCCCTATGGAGATCGATTGGTTAGGGTTTGAACTTACCTTATCGATCCTTCCATTAAAAAGATTGATCTATTTTTTATACAGAATGCAAAATAAAGTTGAAAATGAACAAAAGAAATTGAGCCTTCCACACAGGGGATCAATCACCTAAGTATTGGATCGATCAGGTATGCTACTTGATCGATCGGGTAAGTGCTTTCAAGCATAAAATGAACTTTTCTTATCACTGACCCAATCGATCTCCTACATGAGGGGATTGATCACTTGATGCCTAGAAAACCCCAATGGCTATTTTCTTGTATGATATTTTGCAAGTTTGAAGCATTAAATGCAAAGCAATGGCTATCTACTCCTTTTTACATATAAATAAAGGCTTTCACTACAAATCAAAAGTATGAAAAGCCAAGAAAAACTTATTGCCTCCACCAATCATCTTGTTTAACCATTCAAACCAGTTCAAAGAGAGAAAAGTGTATAAAATCCTTCTTGTATCAGTTTTTCTCTAAATCTTCTTGTCAATATTGCTTTGTACTTTAAGCTAGCAAACATCCAATCTTAGAGAGGTTTTTTAAGTTTACAAAGCACTTCAGAAAACTTTGTGTAGTGAGATTATGAGCCTAAAAGAGAGAATAACCCTTAAGAGTTTATGGTGTTAATTATGTAGAGCTTTGAGAAGTTAGATTGTAACCTTCAACATATAGCGAATTGAATTCCTTAGCAAGTAAGGCTAAAGGAGAGGACATAGGTGCCTTAAGAAAGGACCGAATTTTTATAAATCTTAGTATCCAATTCTTTATCTCTTATTTTCTTTAAGATTGTTAGTTTACTTGCATATCTTATGTTCATTTGCTTAGAAAAATTATTTTGTAGAATTTTTGCTTGTTAGATATTAATTTTTAAAAATTTTATTATCAATCAATTCATCCTCCTATTGGTTTATTTCAAGTTTTTAAGCTAACAATTGATATCAAAGTTAGTATTATTTTTATAAGTCTAACAACCCATGAGTGATCCTAAAAATGACTCAAAAAAATATGGTGATCAATGTGGAACAACTATCCTCAAGCTACAACAAATATAGTAGGCAACAAGCTAAGTGTCTCATGGCAAATAAAATAGTTGCTACATCTCTTGAAAGTAAAGGCCATTCAAGTATAAGATTTTTTCTCTTTATTGGTGACAACTACTCCTATTGGAAGCCTATGATGAGGTTGTTTATTCAAGCTAATGATTATGAAGTTTGAAGGGTCATTGTAAATGATCATTAAATTCTAATGAAGATAGTGGATCGTAAGGAGATAATTAAGCAAAAGAGTAAATGGGATATCAATGATATGAAGATGACTCAACTCAATACCAAAGCAATGCATACACTATTTTGTGCATTGGAGCCTAATGAGTACAATAGAGTTTTTTTATGTGAAAATATAAAAAAATTTTAAGACAAGCTGGCCATCATTCATGAAGGTATCAATCAAGTGAAATAGAACAAAATTGGTATACTCACTCATGATTATGAGTTATTTAAGATGAAATTAGATAAAACCATTGCTGAAATATCAAATCGCTTTACCGACATCATTAATGGCTTAAAAGCTCTTAGAAAAACTTATTCAAATGTGAAAATGGTAAAAAAAATTTAAATAGTCTACCAAAGAGCTGAAAAGCTAAGGTGACAGCAATTGAAGAATTCAAAGATCCTCATACACTTTTTTTGGATGAACTAATGGGCTCTCTCCTTACCTATAAGATGAAGCTCAAAAGGGGATAAAAACTAATCAAGAAAGGTGACATTACTCTCAAATCAATCTTTCAAGAATATGAAGAAAGTCTTGGATAAAAAATGAATGATTAAGATGAAAAAATGGCCATGTTTGCAAAAAGATTCAAGAAGTTCATGAAGAAAAATACGTTCTCAAGTAAAAGAAGATCACAAAGAGAAATGATCAAAGGAGAATCAAGTAGAGGAGAAAGGGATCAGATTATTTACTATGAATGCAACAAACTAGGTTATATTAATTTTGATTGTCCTTTGTGAAAAAAGTAAAACATGACAAAGCCAAAAATGAAAGTAATGGTTGCAACATGGAGTGATAGTGACTTCTCTGATGATGAATCAAATGAGGAAAAAGTAGCCAATTTATGTCACATGGCTCTTGATGAGCCAAAGGTAACTTCTAATCCATATGATTTAAATTCATATGAATTGCAACATGCTTATGATGAATTAGCCATAGAATTTGAGAACATGAATATGTAATATAAGAAAATGATCTCTAAGTTGAAACTAGAAAATAAACTTTTGACTAAAGCAAAGGATGACTTAGAAAAGAAAATTGAGCTCTTAAAATTGAATGTTAATGATTTGACTAAGAAAAATGAAAATTTGCATAACTCATTTTCTAGATTTTATATAGGACATCAAAAGCTTAATGAAATTCTTGAAACACAAAAAGCATTCTTTGATAATATGGATTAGGCTATAATAGTGGCAATAAAGAGACTCATTTAAAGAATTTACTTGTTAAGCCAAATGATACATCTAGCATATATGCATATTGTCATAAATTAAGTCATTCTATACAATATTATTCCTTGAAGAAAGTCACTTATAAATGTAAACTCATTAGAAGAGTGTGGATTCTAAAAGAAGTTAACACATCTAAAGATGAAATTACTAAAATGAAGTGGATTCTAAAAGGCACAAAATTTGTTAGTACTAACACTCAAGGATCCAAGAAAATTTTGATACCCAAAATAAAAATTTAATTGTGTTTATGTAAGTGGATGAGTATTGCTACAAAGTAAATTCAAGAAAGAACAATCCATGGTACCTTGATAACGGATGCTTAAAACACATGACCGGAGATAAGACTCTTTTTAAGGACTTAAAAGGTGAAAATGGAAGAGATGTTACATTTGGTGAAAACTCTAAAGGCCAAATTAAAGGGATTGGCTCTATTGGTAATAATTCTTCTACTATTATTGAAAATGTTTTACTTGTAAAAGGACTCAAGTATAACTTACTTAGTATTAGTCAATTATGTGATAAAGGACTTAGAGTTATATTTTAATCTATGTGTTATCAAGTGATTGATATAAAAACTAACAAACTTATTTTTGTTGGACATCATCAAAGAAATATTTATATAGTGCATCTAGATGATCTTTCCTTTAAAAATATTTGTTTTATGTCTCAAAAAGAAAATGAAAGTTAGATTTGGCATAGAAGACTTGGACAAACAAGTATGCATGTAATTTCAAAACTTTCTCAAAATGATTTGGTTGTTGGTTTAACAAAATTGAAATATGAAAATGACAAGGTTTGTGATGCATGTGCTCAAGGTAAATATAAAAAAATCTCTTTCAAACCTAAGAATTGTATTTAAACTACTAGACCTCTTCAACTACTTTATATTGATCTTTTTGGTCCTATTAAGACAATAGTTTTGGTAGAAAACAAAATGGGTTTGTTATTGTTGATGATTTTACTAGATTCGCATGGGTTCTTTTTCTGCATTCAAAGAATGAAGCTTTAGAAAAATTTATCACTTTTAGCAAGCAAATACAAATGAAGAAGGCTATTCAATTTTTAGTATTAGAATTGATCATGGAAAAGAATTTAAAAACCTTGGCTTTAATGTGCTTTGTAGTGAAAATGGTATTAGCCATAATTTTTTTACTTATAGAATTTTTCAATAAAATGAGGTAGTAGAAAGGAAAAATAGGACCTTAGAAGAAATAGAGGTTTTTGATAAAAGAACATTAGTTGTTAAAGAGTCTATATATGTTATCTTTGATGAATCTAATCCATTTTTGAGAAAGATGCCTCTTGATGATGATGATATAGGTATACTTCAAGAATATATCAATGATGCATCATGTGACATTAAGGAAAACATACAAAAGGAAGATGAATTTTTAAAGGAGCCACAACATATAAAAAAAGAACCAAATCATCGTAAAGAAATGAGATGTCAAAAATAGTGAGATTATTCATGATCTAACTTAAGGGGTAAGAACTAGATCTTTTTATAATGTGTGTAATTATATTATTTTTTTATCTCATATTAAACCCAAGAACATAGATGAAACCTTAGGAGATGATCATTGGATATTGGCTATGTAAGAAGAATTGAACCAATTTGAAAGAAGTCAAGTGTGAAATCTTGTACCTAGGCCTAGTGATCATCCTACCATAGGCACCAAATGGGTTTTTAGGAATAAAATAGATGAGCATGGCAATGTTGTTAGAAATAAAGCTAGGTTGGTAGCTCAAGGGTATAATTAAGAAGAAGGAATTGATTATAATGAAACTTATGCCCCAATTGCAAGGTTAAAAGCCATTAGAATATTGCTTGCATTTGTATGTTTTAAAAATTTCAAGCTTTTTTAACTGGATGTTAAGAGTGCATTTCAAAATGGTTTTATAAATGAAGATGTGTATGTGGAGCAACCTATCAGTTTTGAAAATCCTAAATTTTCAAATCATGTTTATAAATTGACAAAAGTTTTATATGGTTTAAAACATGCTCTTAGAGCTTGGTATGAAAGATTGTCAAAATTTGTAATTGAAAATGGTTTTAATAGAAGGAAAGTTGATACTACACTTTTTATTAAAACCAAAGGAAATGATATTTTCATAGTGCAAGTTTATGTTAATGATATCATATTTGGTGCTACTAATGAAGTTTTTTGTCAAAAATTTGCTAAGACTATGCAAGGTGAATTTGAAATGAGCATGATGGGAGAACTTATATTTTTCTTGGGATTACAAGTAAAATAAACAAAAGATGGTACCTTCATCAATCAAGCCGAATACATTAAGGATTTGCTTATAATGTTTGGATTAGAAGAATTAAAGTCTTACTCAACACCTATGCACACTTCAACAAAACTTGAAAAAGATGAAAGAGGTAAATGTATTGATTCTAAATTATATAGGTTTATGATTTGTTCATTGTTATATCTTATTGCAAGTCGATCGAATATAATGTTTAGTGTGTGTTTGTGTGTTAGATTTCAATCATCACCTAGAGAATCACATTTATCTACTGTCAAAAAAAATTTTAGATACTTCAAGGACACTCCTAATCTAGGATTATGGTATCCAAAAGGTTCATCTTTTGCTTTGCATGCCTATTCTGATGTAGATTTTAGTGGTTGCAAATTTGATAGAAATATCACTTTTGGTACTTATCAATTGTTTGGGAATATGCTCATATCATAGTTTTCTAAGAAATAAAATAGTGTTGCTCAATCCATAATCAAAGTCGAATATGTAGCGGCTGGTAGTTGTTGTACTCAAGTTTTATGGATTAAGCAATAATTGGAGGATTTTGAAATACCATGGATCACATTCCCATTAAATGTGATAATATTAGTGCCATCAATCTCACCAAAAATCCAATTCAACATTCTAGAACCAAGTATATTGAAATTAGGCATCATTTTATTAGAGATCATGTTCAAAAAAAGGATGTTGTGCTTGAATATGTTGATACCTTATATCAATTAACTGATATTTTCACAAAACCTCTTGATAAAGATAGATTTTATGCAATTAGAGGTGAACTTGGTATGATGAATGCTCTTTGAAATGAATTCTTGATGGTATGATGAATGTTGCTACCTTGATTGATCGAATGTATGTTTATCTTGACACTTTTTTTTTGTATAATTGTATGATGCATATTTGAATGTTCATGTTGCATGGTTTTTAAATTATTTAAAAAAAAATTGCTACAGGTGAAATCGATCAATCCCTCTTAGATCGGATGGATTGGTTTTTCATCTAGTAGCCAAATTAAAGGAAAATGTTGAGGAACAGATCAATCCCCTTTGGACCAAATTAATTGGCTTTCCATTCAGTAGCCAAATTAAGTGGAAAACGTGAAGAATCGATCGATCCCCCTATGGACCTAATCGATTAGTCCATGATAAACCTATACCCGATCGATCCCCCTTGACAACCAATCGATTGGGTCAAGCAAAATTTGCACTATGCACATCATTTTGGCCTTTCAAAATTAGGTCCTTTCTTTTACCTTGGTCGATCACTCCAGCTCTTCATTTTTTCTTCTTCTTTCCCAAACACCTTCTCCTCAAACCCTAAAAATTTTTATTTCATTTTCTCTCAAAATTGATCTCTCTTAACCAAAATTTTTTACAAATTGCTTTATTTCTGTTTGGTTTCTTATAAAAATCATCTTTAAAAGTCTTCAAATCACATAAAAATCTTCATTCATTCTTCTCACTCTAAAAAATTGATCCCTTTTTTGAAACTACTACATTCACTTAATTTTCTTGCCTTTCTCAAACATATTTTACTACTTATCACCTACAATCACCAAATTTTTTTATCAATTTCACATAAGCCTACCTATCGCAACTATCCCATTATTTTCATGGCTCCAAAGATTAAAGGAAATATTGGAACAAGAAAAAATCCTCTAAGGAAGGCTTCTAGTTCATCAATGAGGCCTTCATTTAATCAAAATTTTACAAATATTGATGCTAAGGAGAGATATGAAACACACTTTACCAATAAAGAAGTCAAGCATGGAAATGTAATCTCTCTTAAATTCTTACAATTTATTGAGTTCCCTTATTTGCATACATTTGAGGAATTTGGTTGGATGAACTACTTGTGCATGGATGGAATTTTGTTTGAGAATCTAGTTAAAGTGTTCTATAACAATGCTACTTGTATTGAAATTGAAGGGTCAGTATATAGATATTATCTTGATAGATTCAGAACCTATGTGATGGATAAAAAAATTGTAGTTAGTAAGCAATTGTTAGCTAAAACCATTATGCTATATGATGAGGGAGACACCAACCCTAGGTGTGACATGCTGGAACTAGCTCAAGATATATTTAGAAATGACAATTTAAGAGTTGCTCCTACTCAAGCCATTAAACTTTCAATGCATGATAGATTGTTACACCTTATGGTCATTCATGTATTGGCACCTTTTGGCACTCAATACTCAACCATTAGAAAACAAGATTTATTGGTGGATGTACAAAATCAAACATAAGAAATAACCCAATTTGGTGTATTTATTTTTAGTGATATGATGAGGGTAGTGCAAAATAAAGACTACATCTTAGTATATGGGTTTGCAGTCAGTAATCTTTTGAAGAAATTGAGGATTAAAACTAGAGATGATAAAGAGATTATGTTCAATTATCCATTTAGTATTCTTAGTGGTTTTACTCTGTATAGTATGGGCTATACCTAAAATGTAACCGGTTTGTGGGTTTGAAAAACTGACATTGGGGTTGTGCAAGAAAAAAAAAAGAAGAGCATGATACCTCATATATTCTTTATGTACCTTAAAGAGAACTTTTTACCCTATCATTTAATACCCAAAGAGCTTTAGAAATGCTTATGCTTCAAATAAATAATCTACACTCAGTTGTTGAGACTATGAACTCTAAATTAAAAAATATGGAAATGACCCAACAAGAGCTGGTTTCCTAAGTTTGCCAAGTTAGAGCCAATATTGAACTCATTCAAACTGTACAACAGTAAATGGGGCAACGCTTTCCTCATTTTCCTCATTCTCTATCTCCTTACTCAATGATCTATTCTAATGCCATTCCTCATATGTTTTCCCATATCTTTATTTTTTTATGTTATAAATTTATCCTTAAAAACACTTTGCATTATGTTTTCTTATCAAACTTTGGTATTTGATGTTTATATTAATGAAATATACATTTCATTTTTAGTATGATATTTGCTATATCACTTTGAAATTTGGCTTGTGAAATTGGTATATTGCTTGATGATTGCTATATTGCTTGACATTGAGATTGGTATAAACTTGAGTTGTCAAATTGAGTTGGTGTGGCCTTGAATTGATTGCCATATTCCTTTGATTGACTTCATCCTTTTTGCTATGACAAAAGATAGAGAGAAAATAGTATGAAAAATTTTTATTTGATTGAAATTCCTACTTAATGGTATGAAAAATTCCTACTTGATGGTATTGACATTATTCTTGTTCTTAGATGTTTTAAAATCTCTTAAAATTTCTTTATGCTTAAATTTAGTGGGAGATTATTTTTCAAATGGAAAAATGTTTTTAAGCATAATTTTCACTTGGTTTTGTCATATTAAAAAGGGAGAGATTGTTAGCCTTGAATTAATTAACAATTTTGAATTAACAAAATAAAAATTTGCCTAACTTGAATCAAACTTTCCTAATCTCAAATTGAACATTTTCCCAACCTTTTATCTTGTTAAAATTCATTTAAGAGTCAAAACAAAACAAATTCTAGAAACAAAATCAGTTAAGGCATGTTTTGGATAGCAGGGATCGATTCTCTAAGGGGAGAGATCGATCTTTTCCCTTACTCGATCAATCCCTTAGCCAAATGGATCAATCCATTTTTCTTTCAAAAGTGAAACTTCTAAAAATTCATCAAGAACCAATTGATCCCCTTCCTATAAAAATCTATTGGTTAGGGTTTAAACTTACCCAATCGATCCTTCTCTTAACGAGATCGAATTGTTTTTTATACAGAATGCAAAATGGGATCAAAAATCAATAAAAGGGATCAATCTTCCCACATAAGGGATCGATCACCTAAGCATTGGATCGATCAGGTATGCTACCTGATCGATCGTGTAAATGCTTTCAAGCACGAAATGAGCTTTCCTTATCACTAACCCAATCGATCCCCTACATGAAGGGATCATTTCCTTAATGCTAAAAAAACCCTAATTGCTATTTTCTTGTTTGATATTTTGCAAGTTTGAAACATTAAATGCAAAGCAATGGCTATCTATTCCTTTCTACATATAAATGAATACTTTTACTACAAATCAATAGTATAAAAGCCAAGAAAAACTTATTGCCTCCACCAACCATTTTGTTCAAGCATTCAAACCAGTTCAAAAAGAGAAAAGTGTAGAAAATCCTTCTTGTATAAGTTTTTCTCTAAATTTTCTTATCAATATTGCTTTGTACTTTAAATTAGCAAACACCCAACCTTAGAGAGGCTCTTTAAGTTTGTAAAACACTTTAGAAACTTTGTATTGTGAAATTATGAGCTTAAGAGAGGGAAGATAACCTTTAAGAGTTTATGGTGTTGATTGTGTAAAGCTTTGAGAAGCTAGGTTCTAACTTTCAACACATAATGGATTGAACTCCTTAGTAAGTGAGGCTAAGGGAGAGGACGTAGGTGCCTAAAAAAAGGATCGAACCTTTATAAATCTTGGTGTATAATTCTCTTTCTCTATCTTTTATTTTTTTAAGATTGCTAGTTTGCTTGCATATTTTGTGTTCATTTGCTTAGAAAAATTATTTTGTAGAATTTGTATTTGTTAGATAGTGATTTTTAAAAATTTTATTATCAACCAATTCACCTCTCTTTTGGTTTATTTCAAGTCTTTGAGCTAACAAAGTCGTGGGTTAACAACTTCCAGCTCTTTTATTTCTTTCTTCTATTTTTTTTCTTTTTCCTTATTTCTTCTGATTTTTTCCTTCAAAATGTACCATTTAGGTGCTTTTTAAAAGGCAACTTTTTTTTAAGTTCATTCCTTATTAAAATCATAGCATCTTTTTCTAGAGATTTTTGACCGATGAAAGCCATCATGCTAACCACCATGTGCCACCACCGCTAGTGATTGTTTCACCTCAAAATTTCACCACAAGTTCACCTCAATCTTTTCTTCTTCGTTCTAAGTTAGGATTTTCAAGAATTAGCCCCCATAACTTTAGATCTACCATTAAAGTTTCAACCTAAAACTTTAAAAATTGCTGACTTCTACCATTTCAAACAACCTAAGTTTCTACTATGTTCATCCCCTTCCTTTGTTCTTCATCTCCTCTGAAACTCACACCTTGAAACCACCTATAACACCTACAAACCAAACTTTTTCTTTTTTATTTTATATTTTTTGTTGCTAATTTTTTTTGTTTGATTGAGGTGAACTTGAAACCAAACTTCCTCCCCTCATAAGGATTGCTGCCTTTTTTGTGTTTTTGTATCTTGTTTTGGGTGTCAAAAAACAAAAGTAAAAGATTTTTTTTCTAGTGTGATTTTTGGTTTTTAGAGAAGAACAAAAGAGAGATTTTTTGGTTTTTGATTTGGATGTATTTAGATAGTTAAATTGTTGTACATGATTGCGTGATGAAGGTGACTTAGGTCGAGGTGAAATGAAGGGTTGTTTTTGGATGAAAAAAGTTTCGGTTGGTGGGGAAAATTAGTCATGTAGTGGTGGTGATGATGGCATTCGAGTAGGTTGAAAAGCAGAGATAGGTGTTCAAGCTCAAGGTTCTTTGCTTTAATTTTTTGCTCCGTTGTTTCTTTCTAGCTATGTATTCTCTCTCATTTTTGTAAATTTTTCAATCCTTATAAAAATAGAAGTGGAGCCTAGGACTTGGCCTAGAGACTGATTTTTTAAAGTCTTGTTGCTTGGGACAGAGGAGCTTGTTACAGTTTTAGGTTGTCTAATGCTGATTTTAGGATTTGTGCACTATTTAATCACTTGGTGTTAAAAAACCATAGGTAGAATGAAAGCGAAAATTAAGAACTGGAAATGGGTAGGCAAATTGGGAGATGGAAAGGGGAATTTTATTTACATTCCATTTATTACTCTATACACCTCACTTCTAAATGCATCCTAAATTCAAAACTTAATTTCCTATTTCTATTAAATACACCCTTACCCATCACTTTTTATTTTCTATTTCTACCTTTTCTCTTTTTTTCTCTCTTCACTTTTTAGAAATAAATGAAATTGAGCTTTTCAAACAATGAATTTTTATTTTTTGAAAAGCTCTATGAAAGTGGATTTCATTCCTTTAATCACTAGAAACCTTAACCATGTAAATCCATATCCCATGAGCTATTCAAGAATGACTTAATTGAAAATATATGTTCTTATGAATCCCTTTACTTGATTATATGTGCAAATGAAACTGAAATTAATGTTCTTAAGCATGCATGACATGAAATTGTTCTGTCTTTTGAGACTCTAGAAAACCAAAAACACCTTTTTCTGGTTTTCTAGTTTTGCATGGGCAAAAAGGTGTTCTTGGTTTTTTGGTCTCAAAACAAGAACACATTTATGCTTATGCGTGCTTGAGAACTAATATGTCTCTTCCATTCACACATATGATTAAGTAAAAATGGCACATCGATGACTTGACCCTTCCCACCTATGCTTATTCGAGAAATTGTCTCCAGTATTCCCACATTCGTATTATTTATTTTAAGATTAAATGTATTTATATTATTTTATTGTCTTTAATAAAACTATTTTATTTCTTTTATTTAAATTTAAATTAAATATTATTTATTTTAAGGTTAATTTATTTATGTACTTTTGACAATAAATTTATGAGAATACAACGTAAATCTCGAAAATGATTTTCCAAAAATGCAACATAATTCTCATAAATTCATTTTCGAAAATGCATTTGCATTCTTAAAAATCCATTTTCAAGAATTTAATATAATTCTTCCATCCTTAAATAAAGAAGAATAAGAAGAAGAATGGTTAAGTATATAAGTTATTGAGAGTATTTTTGTCATTTACTAAAGCCTAAAATTGGTATTTGCTACGAGAATATTTTTTAAAGAAAATTTAAGGGGTGTATAGAGAAAATTTTGTAGTGTATTTATAACACTTCGGAAAGAAAAGTGAATCGGGGGGAAAGACTGCCATGGTCGACCAAGCTTTATTATTATTTTTTTGTAAATTTTTTTTATTTTTTTATTTTTTAATTAATTAAAGTATTTATTCCTAATAAAATGAAATTTGACCTTTAAATGGAATTTGGGTTCATAATTGGATTATGGGCTTTTATTAGACCTTCAAGCTCAAGTGATTGAATTTTGAATACCTAAATTAAATTGAGTTAGACCTTGATCATGCAAAGTGGTCCGAAAATGATTAATTCGAAACATAACCCAATGAGCCTAATTAGGTAAATCCAATTAAAACACTTAAGTTGGCCTAAATCTAAATGTTTAAAAATCTAACAAACTCGAATAACTCTAAATAAAATTAGATGTCTACATGAATATTTATGTTTTCAACCATTTTTGAACCAAAGTCTAGCGGTAAAATTGCATCAATTCAAAAATAATCATAAATTTAATTTATCACCATTAATGATAAATTTAGGATCTTAATTATCCCTAAAAATTAAGTTAAGATAAAAGCTAATTAAGAATAGATGCTTTTATTTTATCCTTTCTATATATGTAATTGTAATATATCAACTTTATATTTTAAAAATATATATCTACTTTAAAAGGAATATATAAAAAAAGAGAGCATGATTTGTCTCAAAACATACTAATTAAGATTGTGTCCACAAATCCAACCCATGTGCTACCCTACCCAACCACCCAAAAAACTGAAAAAAAGTCCTTCCCTCTTTACTAATTATATATGGAAGATTACATCAATGAAAAAAAGAAACAAAGAGAAAAGAAAAAGTAAAACCACCTTCTGCATCAATTGCCTTGTGATGGTTCACAAATAGTTTCATTGACCGTAACATCTTTTTCAACAATGAACACACATAATTGAAGCATATTATGATTGTCAAAAAGGATGGACAAATTCTCAAACTTTAGCTTCATTTATTTGTATATATACAGTTTGTATTTAATATACTGTAAATATATAAATATTTATTTATGAATTATATAATAATATTTTTAAAAAATTAATTTTAAAAATTAAATACACTTAATTTTAAAAATATATTTAAAATTAATTTGTTAAATAATGTCATTGTATGATTTATTGATAATATATACTATTATCAAATATAAATTTATATAAATAAAATTTTAAATAAATTAAATAAAAATTCACATTTTTCATCAAATGCTTTGTTTTTGCTGTTATGCATATTACAAACTGAAAAAAAAAAAAAGTTTGAGTTGAAACTTCGAAAGTTGGGGGTGGATTATGTGGTCCAACCGTCCAACGAAAGACAGACAAAATCTCCCTTCCATGCCTCCCTCGTTTGTACCGTGTGGACAACCGCTGACTCGTTCCAATAACGTGCGAGTAGAAGAGAATCCAAAATTTTCCCAAATAAAGCAAACAAAAGAAACTGGGAGAGTGATTTGGCTATAGTGGGCATCACGTGCCACTTCCGTCGTGTGGTCGACACGCCTCACCACCTTTCAAAAGGGGTGAGATTTTGAGTGTGGGAGTGGGACCCGATAACCACCCTTGGAAAGGACCAGCACTATCCTTAGTTTCCCGTGACAGGCCAATCAGGAAAGCCGGAAACAGTGAAAAAAAAGTCACCGAAGAGTTTGGTGGCATATGCATAGTTTTTTTTTTTATCTAAAATTTTTAATCTGTCATTGAATTTTTTTATCTTATTATATATCTAATTAAAAATTTATTACATATTTAAAAATTTTCAAATACATATTTTTTAAATATCAATTTTAATAACATATAATTGATTAAAAAAAATCGGGTAGTTAACTTTTTTTTGCCGGAAGATATATAGCGAGGTTTGACCAATGATTTTCAAGTAAAATGGACAGTGATTGGCCAAAAAACATAGTGATAGTACGACGTCACAGTCAATAAAGCAGAGCTGTTAGATTAGCAAAAGCCCGGAGCAAAGGTCATGCATGACGTGTCCCATCTTCCGTAAAGGCCTCCCTTCCGATGTGCATTTCAGACAGAAGATGCTCTCACCTTGAGCGAGGATTTTCCTGTTTCGGAGTTTTTTAATTCCACGATTAACATGGTAGCATATACTTTTTTAGTATATATTTAAAAATATTAATTTTATTTGTGAAAATATAATATTTCACTGAGTCTATCAAATAATTTTTTTATTAATATTATATATTTTATATTTTTATCATTTAAATAGTGAAAAATTAAAAAAAAATAAATATGAAGCATCTTAATTTTTACAACAATAAACAATTTAAAATGAATAAATTTTTTTTTTCTAAAGAATCAAATACAACACTGCCTAGAGTTAATCTACTTGTTCTATAAAATTTTAATTTGAAAAATTCCCTTTTACATGATTTAAAAAATTATTATTATTATTAAATATTGGAAGTTTATTTTATTTTTCAACGATAAAGTGTTAAAATCCTATAAAATCTTTACTAGGTTGCCAATTGTCAATTTAATAATTATTATTGTTTTTAATTTTTATAAATTATTATAGCTTATATTACCTGATAATTAGACATATACATGGATTCCACCCGATTGCACTCAGGCTCAACCTGTCCGTAGAGTCTTTTGTAGTTCATTTAAATTAAATTCATTATTAAAATATTAAAAATTTTAAATTTATAAAGTTTTAAAGAGTTCATTATTTGAAATATTATTAGTATGTATTATACATTGTTAATATATTATATGCTGTCACTTTATTAATATATAAATTAAAAAATTAGAGTTTCTTAAATAAATACTAATTATTTAATTGAACAAAAGTAATTATTGATTTACTCATTTAATTTTACCTTTTAAGGATTCTAAATTTTTAGAATTTATGAATTAATGAGATTATATTATTTTATGCATGGACAATACATAAGATTTATATATTGATAATGTATTAAATATAAATTCAAAAATATAAGTTTAAACTTATTTGTCTATTTTAATTTGATTGATCAAATTTTAATTTTCTAAATAAGTATAAACATTTCTCAAAATTTTTAAAAGTTTAAATTTTTTCTTTTTACTAAAACCCCAATTGTTCTATTTACTTTTTGCCAGATTTATGTCACTGTACATAAATTTTTTAAAAAATATAAATATATATTTTTCATGTCAAAATGACATATTAATTTTTTAAATAAAATATTCTATATCTATTCATATGCGACTAAAATTGCATAAAAACATTATAGAGTGATAGAATTGCAAAAAAAAAAAAAAAATGATGTACATGAATCCTCCAATTTAATATAATGATAAATTTGATATTTTTTTCCAATAATAATAAGAAAAACATTCGAACTCCGGTTTTATTTCAAGCTGAAACCTTAACCCTCGTGATAATAGGAGTCAACTTTTTTGATTCGGTTACAAACATATATAAAGTTATATTTTTTTTAATTATATTTTTTGAAAAGGGGTATCAAGATAAAAGTACTAACAAAGTTATATTTGGAAAACTCAAGATTCTCATAAAAGTAAAATTAGAACAAGTTTTCTTACATATAGTTCCATTCCATAAAAAAAAAAAAAAAGACCATTTAAAAAGATTTTATTTAGAATTTTTTCCTGCAAAACATTAGAAGGTATTGTGAAAATAGAGTTTTTTTTAAACAAAAAAAATTATAATTTGAAGATAAAAGAAAGATTATAAGTGTTGAGATTGAATTCTAATTTTATTAATATAATTTATTAAAAGTGATTGGATGAATTAATTAAATTAAATTCTAAATTTGAAAATAAAAATTTTAAATAACTCATATTTGATTTTATATATACGGCAAGAAAATACAAATATATACTTGAAAATAATGTTATATTGCATATGATTTGACTTAATGAAATGTGTATATATTTTCTCCGGTTCAAAGAATGAGTTTAATTATCAGCTTTCTCGCAATAAATAAATAGAAATAACGTTATATTGATGCTATTATATGTTGTTCTTATTTGCATATATTATTGAATGCCATGATACATTATTGCGAATTATACTGAAAAAATAAAAGAAAACCACCGATAATATAAGGCTGCTGTAATGGCAGGGGGCAGGCAAAAGCTTTTGTCATGCTTCACTCGTAGCATAGCAGTCCTTGTCTTTTTTTTTCCCTTATTTTTTAATTTTGATCAAGCAACCCCCTCTTGTCCCTGTTTTGTAATAATACGAATAAAATAAGCATAAAAGTATTTAATACGTGAACGATGCAGGATTAATTGTCTTTTGGTTGAATTCCCACAATATTTTCTCCTTGTAATACGTTACTTTTGGCTCCCCTCAATAATGTAATCATTTTACTCTCAACTTTTCTTTCTTCTTCTCTATTTTTTTTTAAATATTTTAAAATAATTTTATATAGTGAGATGGTATCACTATATTTTTATGCATAGGATCCCCAAATAAATAAATACGTCTTCCATCCTATTTTTTACCCCTTTTTAGTGTCCAAAAATTATGTTTTTGTATTACTTAATTTTCCCTTTCTTTTTTTTTTTTTTTCTTTAAGGTTTGACTAACGGTTTTCTGTTTAAGAATAATTAAAATATTATTTATGAAAAATATTTTTACATTTAAGGTATTATTTTTACTAAATTCAATAGAGTACAATGTATTAATTACACTCATCTTTCCTTAAATATTACCTTAATTAATATTTTGATTTGTTGTTTAGTTTGTTTATTAGATTATTTAGTAATTTGTTATATAAGAAAGTAATATTTGATATGATTTCAATTAGTATTTGAAATTAAAAAAAAAAAGAAATTGATTAAAAATTTTCCTTTTTCTATATTCTACAATAAATTATCATGAATTTTTTTCTTTTTGACAACAAAAATTATGATACATTAATTTTATATAAAAAATTAAGATTTTAATATAAAATACACTAAAATGAAATTTTTTTATAAACTTATGAAAGTCAGATAGAAACAAACAAAATAAGATAGAAAAATATATATTATGGGGATAAAAAGGATATTCATATTCATAATAAACATATCATTAGAAATCTTGATTTCTAATTCTTAAAATAATATAAAATTTTTTTCAAAGAAAAGATTCAAACTTAATTCTTTGACTAAAAAAATATGTATATACACTTATACCATTATTGAACTAAAAATTTGCTTAAAGTTGTTTAGTTTGTCCACTGATCCAAATAAATATATAAATGGTATCCAATTACGACAACTAGAAGCACGAAGGCACACCACCAAAAATCCTTCTATTTGCTAATGATCGATCTATGAGGTGACACGTGGTTGTACCCAGTTAGTAAAAGTTCAGATGAGATGAGAGCTGGAAGGGATGGAGGAGAGACGTTTGAATATGTTCTTTCTATTCTCCTTAAAAAAAGTTTATGTTACTTCTTTGCATTTTCAATAACATAGCCACTTGTTTGCATAGAAAATTATTATTAAATAAAATAATCCCCCCAGTAACCTCTCTTTATTTTTATTTTATAATCAAACGCAAAGTGAATTTGGCACACAAAGTCAAATCTGTTTTATGTACTACAGTGGAAATTAACTCACTCTTATCTTATATTTAAAATTTGCGATCTCCATTTTAGGAGTTTTTTTTTTTTTTTTTTTTTTAAATTGTAATTTGAGAATAGAATAAAATATTATAAATATTGTATGTATATGTTAAAATTTAAAATCTAAATCTACTAATTATTGATTGAAAAACCTCGAATTCATATATCTTAAAAGTTGAATATAATGAAAGCTCCCAATTAAAAATTTAAACCCTGAGAAAGTCCATATAGTTAGAACTTCATGATAAACTACACTGATCTCATCCCTCTATAATTAATCTCTTGACCTATATATATGTTAATCACTGTATCAACACTGTGAACCTCTTCAATCCTTTCAAGGGCTATATATCAACAAAGACTTTCAAACTTTGAAATATGTGTCATACATTAATTTATGATGGTAGAATAATTAAGTTCACCAAAAACTCAAGACTAGTACACTAGCATGTGCTAAGAAATTCTCAACTTTGATGGCTTCGAACTTTGAAAATTTAAATAATTTTTGTCCATAAAAATAAGGGTTATATTTAGAAAAGAAACCCCAAAAATCAATAATTTTTCTAAAAGATTAAAAATTATATTCTTGGTACGTAATAATTGCTTCCCCTAACTCTCCACTTACCGTCTCAAAGTTTCAATGAACTTTACAGTTGATGTGCGGCTATTCCCTTCGCATTCCAATGTATTCTTTCTTTTCTTTTCTCTCTTTTGGAGAGAGAGAGAGAGAGAGAGGAAACGAAAAAACTAAAGATAATTGGGAGTGGGGAAAGGAATGAAAGGACACTTTCCATGAACCAACCTTCACAAGCTGCCATCTGGCACATCAGCCGCCACGTAGCACTTTTGCTATGGGCAATTCCCTTTGACGTGGCACGCACTTCCTTCAACTTTTACCTGCATAAATACTCCCGACCTATTTGGTCTTTCTCTCTCAAATCCTCTTATCTTCCTTTCTTCCATTTTTTTTTTCTATCGCCCTTTTCTTCAGTCTTCCACTCCTCTCTTTGGCCCCTTCCAGCTATCACAACTTTCTTCGTTCTTTTCCTTCCCCCGATAAAGAAGACTGAAGAACCCAAACAAAGGAAAAAGGGAAAATAATGCCGGGTTTTGACGGTGTAGAAACTCCCAATGGCGACGGTCCAGATCATTCAAAAGATAGTTCTCGAGATTTGCGTGACCACCTCCCAGCTTTAATGTCTTCTTGTTATCCTATCACTCTCAAGGTAAAAACTTAAAACACCCCAAATAACTTAAACAAAAATAAATAAATAAATAAAAGTTCCTCGTGAGTTTAGTGTGTTAAATTACCTGAGTCAACAAACTATTGACTCGTTTCAGTTTCCAGATTCATTTTGACCTTAATATTGACCTAATTTCTAGTATAGTAATATATATTTTTTGTTCATGCAGTTCATTGACGTGTGTTGCAAGGTGAAGATAGAGCAAACCAACACTCGAAGTAGCAGCATTAAACGCATATTCAGCAAAACATCAACACCAACTGATCAAAGATCAAAGGGTACGGTCCAAGAGAAAACAATCTTGAATAATATCACGGGCGTGGTTTCACCAGGAGAAATCTTGGCTATCCTTGGTCCTTCAGGCAGCGGCAAGTCTACTCTCCTCAATGCCTTAGCCGGGAGGCTCCAACAAGGCCATGGCTTCTCCGGAACCATCCTTGCTAACAACAAAAAACCCACTAAAAAAATAGCAAAACGCACTGGATTCGTCACCCAAGATGATGTTCTTTACCCTCACTTGACAGTTCGTGAAACCCTAGTGTTTTGCTCGCTTTTAAGGTTACCGAAAACATTGACCAAGAAAGAGAAGATTTCAGTAGCTGAAATGGTTTTATCCGAGTTGGGGTTATCGAAATGTGAAAATACAATAATTGGGAACAGTTTTATACGTGGGATTTCGGGTGGAGAACGGAAAAGAGTAAGCATAGCTCATGAAATGCTTATAAACCCTAGCCTGTTGATTCTCGATGAACCAACGTCGGGTTTGGACTCGACAGCGGCTCACCGGTTGGTTTCGACTTTGGGTTTGTTGGCTCAAAAAGGGAAGACCATAGTTACATCCATGCACCAACCGTCTAGCCGAGTTTATCAGATGTTTGACTCAGTGTTGGTTTTGAGTGAAGGAAGGAGCTTGTATTTTGGTAAGGGAACTGAAGCTATGGCTTATTTTGAGTCGGTTGGATTCTCGCCGTCTTTTCCTATGAATCCTGCGGATTTCCTGCTTGATCTCGCTAACGGTACGTAACCTTTAATTTTATTTTTTTTTGTTGTTACTTGTTGCTTTCTTTTCTTGAGTAAGCTGAGTTAACTGGAATCAATGACTAGGTTCTCTGTTCTTTTTCTTCCTCTCCTTTCTGGGTTATGTTTTGAAGACGTTTTCTTGGTGTTCACTATAGCGAAACAGTCTTTTCCTAACCTTTTTTTAGTTAACTGAGAAAGAGGGCAGTGAGACATAGTTTTCAACTTCTTTTCAAGAATCTAGTGAATTTTCCAAAGGGGAAGTTTGGTTGGTCAGTTGGTCCACAGGGAAAAACCTTAAGGAGAGAAACAGAACTTTCCATCATTAAGTCAATTCATGTGGCATATAAATGTTACATACTCTCTGTGTTTATGAGTTTTCCATACCTTTTAATTTTCATTTCTTTACTTTTCTTTCTGCCATACGCATTGATCATAGCCATTTGACCTCCTTTTTTCTTTTGCTCTCTTTTCTTTCTGGGCCATACTCAGTATTAAAATTGATCATCACTAGACACCATGTGTTCTACTGATGTTTTCATTAATTATTTTTTGTCACTCCATTTTCGCTGTGGAATAAATGGTCTTTCGCTAAAAAATGACTTGGCATTCTTAAATCTTAATCCTTACTTGTAGTTTGATTTTTTTTTTAAAGAAAATCATTGTCAAATTCCTAATTCTTACCTTATTAGTTAGGAAAAGATTTCAAAAGAAATTTTGGCAAATGAGTGGTGGGTTTTCAATGGTGGTGCTGCTAGCAAATGGCAATTGGCAATGGATCATTAGATTTATTAATTGTTAGAAAAAAATTTGTGGAAAAAAGGTGATGGTAGTTTAATTTGTTTAGCATTTTGGCTTTTCATTTACGGAACTATAGTGGATAAAATGATATTCACATACGGAACGGTCTTTTTCATCTTGAGAGTTGATCAGTTGTTTGGTTTCAGTGGAAAATATAAAAGGTATACGTGTCATAATCTTGATTTGGAGGGACATTTTCACTTTCTTTTTCCTTCTTCTAGCAAACTCCTTTAACTTATCCCTTTTAACACTGTAGTCTGTTCTCTTTTCCAACGTCCCCCCACAAGAAATCTGCCTTCTTTCTTCATCTAGTTTTGCCAACAGCAAACCCAACTCGCTGTGCTTAGCTTGAGCTTTGCTCGTGTAGAGTTTATGAAACCAAAAATTCGATCCATTCATCAACTAATGCATTGCCCATTGTCTGCCTCGATTCATTGTTGCCAGTTAAATGTCCCTAATAAGCCCCTGCATGTGGACTTAGCCCTTCATTTTAAGATTCATTCGCATGGGGCTAATATGCCTTCTACAGCATAGGATCCTTATTGGATTTGACAAAATCTAGGAAAAAGAAAACTCTAGATCATTTTTGCTACTTACTGTGCAGTGTGCAAGAAAGGTCAAATGTATATATTCTTTTTGGAAATTGAGGAATTAATTGAGTGGGAGTAGGTGGCTTGCTGTCACTACAAGATAAATGATTTATGACAGATTTTTTTATGATGTCATTCTTTTTTATTGAGAGCATCAAATATAGCATTATCCGAAGTACTATGAATTAGTTAGCTTGAGAATCATATTCTCCCATCAAACATTTTTCCAAGAAGGATTTTCAATGGAGTATGGGCCCCCAAACATGTCCCTCTCCTTTTATAGCATTTCGTTGCTGCTAAATTTTGGGGAAAATATCAGTAGTAGATTACAGCATGAATCATGGGACCGTAGAGTCATATCCTTCGTGAGGAGTATGGACCGTCTGCTTGCTTTCACTTATCCTTCATCTAAAGGATCACGTTGGATATAATTTGCCATAAAGGTACTGCTCGACAACGAATGATATATTTGGAAAATTGAGCTAACTTCTATGCAACTTGGGAGGACTTGAGGCAACGACATTTCATGATATCCGTTCAGGCAATAGAAAGTTACCTTATCATAAATATAAGTTTAGAAGTTGAATTAGGAATTTAATTTAGGTGGATCATTTAAAAAAATGATATTCAACATATTTAAAATTCAAATCTTAACACTTTCAATCTCTTTCTTTTTCCTTAAATTGCATCCTTTTATTTATACATATATATGTATATACTAACTTAAGTCATAATTGCATATCCCGTCTATTTAATTTTAATTGCTCATATGAGTTTTTAGTTCAATGACATCTTGTGGGAAAAGGCAGGTCGCTAACTAGCTAGACTAACATTTTCTCTTATGAAATTTATATTGTACATGTGAATCATATAATCGAGAAATTTAACTCCATATCTTGGAAAAGAAATTTAATATGAAATGACATTTGGACCATAATGCCTACACATGGATAGCTCTTCATAATATATTACTATTTCTCATCATAGAAATAACATATATAAAAAGAAAAAAAAAAATGAATGGTGGGGTATTCGTCACTAATCCACAAAGTCTACACATAAATAATTGAAGTGCACACTGTAGATGTAGTGCTGTTCGACATGTTTCTGTAGTTGGAGTCTCTTTTGAGACAAGAACGTATCAAATTTAATTTAGGGATTAAAATTGCAGTGATAGAGGAAATCTTTCTCAATTTTTCCGTTCCATAAATTCTTGGACACTATGATTGTAAGGTGGATTTGAGGATTTATATATGTAGTGAAAGGTCATGACTCATGACGGCATTGATAGCGTTAGAAAGCATCTTATTTTCTATGTAGCTAGAGCACTTGGATGTTGGTCCATCGCATTACTGTCCCTCTTATCTGGTGTCAATAGTTTCGGACTCCTAAATATTTTTAATTCTCACTATGGATTAACTCAGTCGTGACAATTCCAGTTCTTTTCTTTTTCTAATAATAAGTAATGAGAGTAGTTTATTTTTTTATCTCATCAAAAAATTTTTTTTTTATATACAAAGTCCTAATTTAAGGACATAAGACTATATTATAAATATTGAGATTTAAATTTTAAATTTATTAGATATACTCTTTTATAAATTTTTGTAATTATATAAATTAATTGAATTAAATTATAATTTTTATCTCATCAATTTTTATTTTTTTATTTTAAAATTAACTCTTAATATCTACAAAATACAACCTTAAGCTTGAATCGTTTGGGATGTCTTCTTCAAAACAGTTCTAGCTGTCCTAATTCAACTTTTTGTGCAATATGTAAATGATATTTTAAGTGATTAGACATTAGTTGTTTTTATGTAAATTGGAGTCATTTAACCTATGCATTTCTTCCACGGTGAATATTTCTCCAAGTCCTCTTGCTTTCTGGGTTCAACATAGGGTCAATCTGTCTACTCATATTATTCCTACTTGATGGGTGATTTCTAGCCAGTAATTCTCACTTTAGCTTATCAAATAATTTCTGTGTTGGTCTCCTACGCTGTCCTATTCCATCTTTACACTTGTCGAAACTTGAGATCGATTCTTATTATTAAGATTGATCCGACCACAGTTCTCTAGTAGTTTATTTCTTTCTGGCATTTTTTTCCCTCTCTGTACCCTTTAATAATCCAACTTTTCTTCAACTTAGGATATGTTTGAAGAGCAACACGTATTTGGCTTCTTTGCATCTTTCAAACACCCAAAGTCATAAAAATGGGGATTTAAATTTGAAAACAACAAAAAGGAAACGTACACAAGAATGGAAAAATTGCAGTAAGTGGTGACCCAAACATAGTGGAAGGGCAGCACCAACTTGAGTGGACTCCTACCTTTACCACCAACACTGGTCAACTTTAATCTTTCTTAGCTTTGCCTGTGCTCTACTCATTTCTTGCTAGTGTATGTCACTAAGTCCTACATCAATAAACTATTATAAGTAGATATTACCGACAGTGATTTATTAATAAAATACTAAATTTCTAGTCTTAGGATTTAGAATTTAATTTTTGATAATATCAAATATTATATATATAAATATTTTTTTCCTTTTAAAATTTTTTTCAACTTTTATGCCTTTGTCCTTGTGGCTCAAACTTTGTTTGGCTGACCTTAGTGGTGATGATATTTCTTAAACAAGATTTTATGTTTGTGACTTTCTTGCCTCTTACTTTTTGCTGTAAAGTAGAAATCAAACCCCACTCGACCAGCTTTCTCTAAATTCTTAATTATATAATCTTTTGGTCCGTATAAAATTCGAACAATATTTTAAATGCTTGATTCAATTCATGTTTATCCATATCTTACACGTTACGGTATATGCTCAAGGTTCCTGTTCTTCACGCTTCTGAAAAATTAATATATTCTAAAAGTCCTGGTCTGGGTACAGTAGGACAGATATTATGCCTTAAGAAATACCATTGGCTTACATCGCTTTATAACTTAAAGTAATGCCTAAAGCCATATTTCTAATTATTTTATTTTGAATAATTTCTAAGAATATATGCAACTTATTGAGAATCATGATTATAGTAAGTAATTAATCATCATGCATGCACCTCTTATGTTCTTTATTTTTTTTTGCAAACTTTGTCTGTTATGCATAGGTAAACCTCTTTTATTGTTTATTTTTTAGCAAATGTTATTGTTTGTTCTGTAACTTTTAGAAACAGTTCATGGAATCTTCCTCTATGATAAGGCCCAATGCATTTGAGGTTAATTACTTGATGACTAGTTTAGTTTCAGACTACTAACAAAAATTAAACTCATTTATAGATTGTTTATTTTGGTACAATGGGGCCGCGATAAGAGAAATTGCTGTAGGTGATGGGATTTGATCCTCTTATCTACTGTATGTTACCGGTTAAGTGTGAGAATATGAATCAATTGAGTTATTATCATTTATATATAGTTAAATACTGTAGTTTCACTGTTTAGACTGGCTTAGTGTCGGTGCAATATAAGGGAACAGAATTCCCAATACATTGTGCAATATATGGGAACATAATTCCAATCACACGGACATGATATATATAGCTAGCTGGTCTGAAGACTAAAGCTGTGATCTGGAGCGTAGATTGAGAACTTCAACTTCTGTTTTCAGTTCATAAAAACAATCAGTGAAATTGATTATTTTTTAGTAGATCCTAATTAATTTTCTTCTATATGTTTCAGGTGTGTGTAAACTTGATGGTGTAAGCGAAAGAGAAAGGCCAAATGTAAAGCAAACCTTGATTACTTCTTACAACACGATGTTGGGTCCAAAAGTAAAAGCTGCTTGCACGGAGATCACCTCTGTTTCAGCAAAAGAAACGCATTTGATTGGAAGCCATTCTTCCAAAGAACAGAGGAATAGCAACAGAGTTGACCTCTCTACTTGGTTCTATCAATTCATCATTATACTTCAAAGAAGCCTCAAAGAAAGAAAGCATGAATCTTTCAACACCCTCAGAGTCTTCCAAGTAATTACTGCTGCAATATTGGCTGGTTTAATGTGGTGGCATTCCAATTATCGGGATGTCCAAGATCGCCTTGGTCTCCTCTTCTTCATTTCCATCTTCTGGGGCGTTTTGCCATCGTTTAATGCAGTGTTTGCTTTTCCCCAAGAACGTGCCATTATTATGAAAGAGCGTGCTTCTGGTATGTACACTCTATCTTCCTATTTCATGGCACGGATGATCGGAGACCTCCCAATGGAGCTCATTCTTCCCACAGTTTTCCTTATTGCGGTATACTGGATGGCTGGATTGAAACCAGATTTGGTCGCATTTCTTTTGACATTGTTGGCTCTTCTTGGCTACGTTCTCGTCTCTCAGGGTCTTGGACTTGCATTAGGAGCAGCAATCATGGATGCCAAACAGGCTTCAACCATAGTTACTGTCGCAATGCTAGCATTTGTTCTAACAGGAGGATACTATGTCCATAAGGTGCCATCATGCACGGCATGGATCAAGTATATTTCCACTACATATTATAGCTATAAGCTGTTTATTAACGTCCAATATGGCGGAGGGAAGAAAATTTCGTCAATGTTGGGCTGTTCACACCATGGAAGTAATAGAGTTAGCTGCAAGTTTATCGATCAAGACATTGCAGGGCAAATTAGACCTGAACTGAGTGTGGGAATCTTGCTTCTAATGTTTGTAGGATATAGGTTGTTGGCTTACCTTGCATTAAGGCGCATCAAAGCTTGAGCCTTTGTATTAGTTTACAGGCTCTTGTTATTCATTGAGGTCCTTATAATTGTAATTTGTCAAAATGTGATAAAAAAATCTCAAAAAGAAAGATTTGTTGAGATCCAAAATTTGGCTTATGTAACCACCCTTGTAAGTGTCCAGTAAGTTTGAAATCAAAATATTTATTTGCCATCCTTCCCCGTACTCTCATGTCCTTTTTGTACCAAGAAAAGAAAAGATTATTCGTAAACGCAGAAAGTACATAAAAAGAAAGAGTTTGCATTTTTTTAACAACATTATTAGATGGGCTTGCTTCACCCAATTTCATCATAAAACGAGTGATCAGGTATTGGGTTTTATGGTCGAGAACACAAGCTCTTGCTCCTGATGGGCTGTTTAGGTTCTTTTGGGCAAATGACCGGTGATATCTCACTCCACAATTTTTAATTTGGACATTAATGTGCTAATGGGCCTAGTTACTAGTTAGCCCAATTAGGTATTAAGGGTTTTACAAAACCTAAGTTCAAAAATTCTTTTCTCATTGTTTTAGGGTTAGAAGCGGTTACATGCCTAAAATATGAGTTGGGTTTAAGCAGACTAATTAATTTTAAATATGATATGATAATATAATAAGAAAACGGTATATAATAAATCGAGTATATATTTTATATAATCGTATTTTATGTCTTAATCATATTAATATGTTTAAAATACAATATCATGCGTGTTGTATTTTTATCTTACTAAGGTTATACATTTAAGACATGATTAATTAATTAATCATATTTTAATCATGTTATTGTGTTAGCACATGTAAGTGATATGTTAATGACACGTGCAAGTGACTTTTTTTTTCCATAATTAATTATATTTGTGTTCTTTTTCTCATGAAAAACATATGATTAAACTGTTAATTATGTTTAAGATTTTAATATTTTTATTATCATTTTAGTTCAATGTTGAATTGTTGATAAGATAATTTAGTGTTAATCGTGTTAATCATGTTTAATTATGTTAGTCGTGCTGTGTTGTGTTATTCATTCTTAAAATTGATTAAAATGTGTTAATCGTATTGTGTCATGTGTAACACGTATAATAAACATATTGTGTTCATGTTTAAGTTATTTTTATTATTTAAGTATTCATTTCGTGCTCATGTCAAAACTATTTGTATCATATCTGAAATTGTATTTGATACAAAACATAATAGAATGACACAAATTACTAGATCTAGGCATAATGTATGAAGATAGATAGTAACCCATTTTAGTTTACATTGTTTTTAAGTTTTTGTTTCTAGTTCTGATTGGATGTTAGAATTTTTATAATCATTTCAAGCTAAGTTAGGTTGAGTTTGAGTCCTAATAGTTGGACAAAATTTTTTTTGTTCGGATTAATTTTGCTAGTTGTACATTTTACCACATTACATGATCAGACCAAATTTGATGTAAAACAAAGTTATGTTTGAGAAAGTGGATTTAATTTTAGTTTATTATATAAGTTGTTAAAATAAATACACATAATCTTCACTTTTTTAATTTAGTGATTAAGAAAGTTTAAAAAAAAATTTTAAGTGAGAGTTTGAACATTATCATCTCCATATTTTATTCAATGGAAAAAAAATGCACACAAACTATGTATTGATTTTAGTTTATTGTATGAGTTGTTAGAATAAAATACACACACTATGTATAAATTAATTAAGATTCTATATGTTTATATATTTGAGAAAATATAATAAAATGAATTTTAAATTCACAAATACTTACATAATTTCCAGTTCATTACTAAATTGACATCCAACAAATCTAGGGATGATAACAAGTCGAGTCGGGGTGGATTTTTGCTCGTCTCGAATCTGAAACGACTTTATATCCATAAAATTCGAACTCGATCCGACCCAAATTTTTGTTTATTTTTTTATATCTGAACCAAACCTAACCCAAAATTAATAAAATATTATTTTTAATATAAATATAAATATAAAATTAAATAAATATATAAATATATATAAATTAAAAATTAAAAAATAATTATATATATTGGGTAGGGTTGAGTCGGGTCAGGTTTGCTTAAAACCCGAATTTGACTTTTTTTTTTTATTATTACCTGACCCGACCTTACCCAACCCGAAACTCGATTTTCAAAAAAAAAAAAAAAAGAACCAATCTTATGAGATCAGGTCGGGTTAGAATCCGCCAAAGGCGGGTTGGGCTACCAAACCCTAAACAAATCTATAAAACTAAAAATAATCATAAAGGTCATATTTACATGTGCATTATTACATAATTTATGCTAAATTTAAAATTTAAAATTTAAAAGTTTCTTTTAAATCCAAATCTAAAAAATTTTCCTTCAAAGGTTTCTGCAAAAATATTTTGATTAATCAATTTTATTTTTTCACAAAAAGTTAATTTCAAAAATTTAATTGTTCTTTGGTTTGTTACCATCTATTTTTTATGATCCTAGTCTTTAGAAATCTGATTAAATTGTTATATTGTTGCAACAATGGTTTGTTTCAAAGTTGTTTTGCACATTGTAGTTTCTATTTTCATGATGCTATTTAGTATGTGGAAATTATTCATTGATGTAATGTTTATTTTAAAGCGATTTCATTATAAATAAGGTATGCAATTTTTTCTTGTGTTTTCTGTTTTAAATTTCATTTCATTGTCATGATTCCGACATGATTATCTATTCTGACTCAAGTCTAAGTTCAAAATGATATATATGAGGATAAAATATTAATTTTTAAATTAAAATAATAAATATATATTAAAATATAAAAAATTTATTATGCTTGCAAGCTACTCATATTGGTTATTAAAATACTCGAGTTCGGATTGTTTGATAAATTAATAAAAAAAAAACAATAACACTTTAGCATTGAAAACATAGTAGATTGATTATATTGTACAAATTTTATTTATTCAGTGCTTTGCTTTTTGACTATATTTTGATTGAAACTTGAAATACTACTTGTTCTTAGTGTTTTCACTTCAATGTCCATCATGGTTGACACCAACATAAAATTTTTGCAAAACACCCATGTTAACTATTGTTTCATGCCTTGAATTCATTCTGTTAAACTCTTCAGATTGTAACGTTTTTGACACAAAACTAAATTTTTTGTAAAACACTAATATTAACTATTGTTTTTAACTTCAATTCACTTTGTTAAACTCTTCAGAGAACAAGATCATTACATACAAATTAACATTTTTCCCTCCATGGGTTTTTTCCAACATAACAATCTTTACTTTATCCTTAAAATAGCCATATCTTTCACTTAAAAGAAAATTTATTTTAGCATATACTTTTTCTTTTTTTTTTTTTTTCAAATTTAACAACACATTTCACTTCTACTTTCATTATCTTTTTAACACATTTTTTATATTAAAAATTCTAAATGTATAAATTTTATTTTAATCTTATATACAAAAAAACTATTAATATTTTTAATTTTACACACTCTTAACTAAAATCTTTCACTTAACTGTAAAACCATAAAATTAAGCAAAATCCAAAACAATAAAATTTCCCATGAACCTGACTGCATTTATCATTCCATATATCCTTAATTCCAAATGTAAAACTATAATAATAAAATAAGTTTAAAACAATAAAACTTGAAAATACCAAGAATACACATCTTAATCATCATTTAATTTTTTTGTAAACAAACTTAACAAAGAATTTTACAAACTTTTTAAAACCCATATCCAATCAATTTTTCAAACCTAATACTATAATTATAAATATCAATATGCATACAAACCCAAACTTACACCTACAAACCCAAAACCAAATTATAATAAATACAAACCCAAATCTATACTTACAAACCCAAGCCTCTGCTAAAAATTTTATCATTTAAGTCTTTGCCAAACACAAAACAACATCACATTAAATCCAAAAATACCAATCCTTGCAAACTCTTATCTTAAACTTCCCCGACACCATACAAAAACCCTCTGAAAATCAAAATGTCAAACTCAATTTGTACTAAACACCTATCATCTATAGAAGAAAAAATGGTAAACAACAACAATTTTGAGAGTCAGCACAATGTAATTCTGGATGAAACTTGCAGTTCACCATCATTTTACAACATCAAGATACCATTCAAGACATTATGGTGAAAATCTTTCAAACTCCACTTGATTTCTTTTTTATTCATCTAATTCTTGCAAAATATATGCACAATTTTTGCATGATAAACATAGTAGTAGTTTATGTATGGTTCTTCTATTTTCCCTCTTTTAAATTCCATATAACTAAAACTTTAATAAACTAATCTTAGGGTTTTATTTTATTTTTGTATCTCAAAAAAAAAAAAAAAAACCCGAGTACAATCTTGCTTAGATCTACTTAGATCTACTCATATTGTCTCAAAATTCTAGTACGCTTTAAGTTTTAACCTATAAAACTTTGTTTTCTATTTGTAAAACTTGTGCGATTTAACATTTATTAAATTTGTTCTAACTCTTTTTACCAAGATTTTATTCATCCAAAACTATGATTTTTTTCAACTTTATTCTCTAGATCCCATTTAACCTCATCAAATTTACTTTTATTAAGGTTGTTGTATCTATTCTTTGTATATAATTCAAGTAGATTATATAAATTATATACTATTTTCAATATGCTTACTAAACAATTAGAATCAAGAGAAAAAATTGAACGTTTGAATAAACTATATATGATAAACAATAGTAACACTAAATAATTCTAAATAATTTTAGTTATCTACTAAATATCATTTAAATGAATAACTGTTACAACACAAATAGCAAATTTCTGTAATAAATAATTTTTTTATTTTAACAAAAAATCCATAAATCCTAATTTCAATTTCACTTTCTACTATTTTCTTATTACTTATTTAACTTCCTAATTGCTTAATTGGCTTTGTTACAAATGTTTCTGCGATTTTCCAATTGAATTGATAAATTTTTTTCATTTTGTTTATGTAATGAGATTATTAGCATAAAAAAAAGTTTATCAAAATGTCTCTTGATGTTATCTATCCTAGTTCTCATGTTGTTTACATCTTGCTATTGCTTTTACTACCACCACTAGGTGAATTTTCATGATTTATCACATCTACACATAATATTTCTTATTCATTTATGTATTTCCATGCACTTTGTCCAAACTGTAAAGCTAACAAAGTATTTAGAATTATCCTTGCAAATAGTTTTAATCATTTCATTCATTGTTGTTTTATCTATTTTTACTCTGTTATAATAAATACATCTTCAACACAATCATAAACCAATTGTTTACATTATACTTTATTATTATAGGTATTTCCAAAAAGTTTTAGCAAATAGTACTTATCAGGTATTCTAATTTCAACATCTATACAAATTAATAGTTTTCTCTCAAATTCATTCAAAATGGAATTGGAAAAAACTAATGGTAGACTATGCTTGCAAAATGGATGTAAGGAATTTGTTGAAACACATAATTTTGAAAATGGTACCATGTTGACTTTCAAAAACAACAACAACATGAATTTTGAAGTTTTTCCACCTGCTGAATCAACTGAGTTACAAGAAATACAAGGTAACATCTTCATTTAACACTCATTACATTTATTTCTTAGACACTTAAGTTATGCTTATTATCTTTTCCATTGTTTCAATTAAAGAAAAATCAAAATATTAAACAAATTTTAATTCTAATTATTATAAAAAAAAATGAAAATGATGCTTACTGTAACAATCCTATATTCCACTGTTTGATGACCACCATGAATTTAGAATAAATCCTACCTTGGTAAAGAATTACTCATAAACTACTATCATGAATTATTATATCATTTTACTCATGAATATAATTGAATAAACCATGCATTTAATTAGCTACTAATAATTTTTACTATGTTTTACATACAAAACATTCTAGCTTCTTTCTATAAGTATCTCTCAAATCAATATACTTTAATCACCTTACTAATTTTTGAAAAAACCAAGTCGTAGAATGTCCATTATAATGCCCAAATCAAAGGACTTACAGAAGGATGGCACAAATACATCACTTATAATGACTTGAAAGTTGGTGATTATTGCCTTTTTTGCATGATCAAAAGCAAAACTTTTAAAGTTGTCATTTATCTTGATTATGAATAATTTATTTCATTATTAACACTGTATAAGGATAAGCTTTTTTATTAGTATGCTATAAATTGTAGACTTTAATTTAGCTTCAGTCTTATGTTGAGAACCTAAATAATATCTTCTTTATAATTAAACTATAAATTATGCTTTTAACAATTTGTTAATTTTAATCAAGCCTACGACATAACGCGAGCATCCAATCTAGTAATACTATAAAAATATTGTATTTTATCAAATTTTATTTTTCATTCTGCAACCATTTTCTAAGGTATATTTTATTATTATTACAATTTATTTTTATTTGGTGTAGACACACCGATCTATCTGGGGGTCTATGTTTGATAAAAAAAATAATAAAAAATAAAAAAGCTAGAAAAACAAGAAAAAGGGTGGTTGAATTTGGGTAGGATTGGGTTGAAGAGTTTAAGCTGAATTAAAGATTGAAATCCCATCTGATTTTAGGCTCTCGAATTAAAGCCCTATAAATATAGCCTAGGACACGAACACAAAAACACAGTAAGTAGAAAGCAAAAAAAAAAAAAATTTTAGAGTTTTTTGGGTAAAAATTTTTTTTTTTAAAACTTTTTTGGAAAATTTCCAGATTTCGATAAGCTTTCCAAAATTCGGCCCAGATTCTAGTGCTAGTTGAATTTTTCTATGACCTTCTAATGAACCAACCCAGATTTTGATAACATTTTTTTAGAATCTGACGGAGATTCAATCAGAATTCATCCGATTCTAAAGAAAGAAAGGGAGAGAAAATAAGAGGGAAGAGAGAAAAGGAGAAGGAGAAATCTAAGGAAAAAGTAAAAAATTGGCCTCATATATCCTCTTAAAACAATGTCATTTTGGCATTAAGAGATCCATCAGGATCCACATGTTTCCATTTGGGTGACCCGACCAGTAGATCTGACCCACTTCAACTCGCTTCACAGACCTTGTTGCTGATCGAGTCGAGTCGAGTCGATTTCCGCCTGAGCTATATTTCTAGCCATTGTCTGTGTCTACAGCCAAGTCAAATTCTAGCCACCAATCGAGCCACTTGGTATTTTTTTATTTTATTTTATTTATTATATATTTTTGTAAGTTTTTTATATGATGAAATTTAAAAAAAATAAAAAAATAAAATTTGGGAATAAATCTTAATTATCCAATGATGAAATTTATAAAAATTTTAAATGGTAAATTTTTATAAAATTCCTAGGTGAGAAATTTTGTCTAAATTTATCTAAAATGGTGGAATAATTTAGATAAAGTTTTAATAACAATAATTAATATTTATTTTTAAATAAAAAAATAAAATAAAATTTTGGTTGAAAATATGTAACAATTATCTAAAGATAAGATTTTTAGAAATTTCAAATGGTTAATTCCTAAGAAATCTCTAGATAAGAAATTTCTTTAAATTTGTCCCAAATGATGGAATAATTTAAATGAAATTTCAAGAAAAATAATTGTCATATTATTTTCTTTCAAAATAAAAAGAAATGAATAGAATTTTTAAATAGGTCCAAATGGTAAAAAATTTAGAAATCCAAATAAATAAATAAAAAAAATTTCTAAATAGGCCCAAATGGTGAAGAATTTAGAAATTCAAAACAAGAAAATATTTTTAATTTGGTCCAAATGATAGAATAATTAGATATATTTTCGACAATAAACAAAAAGAATAATAGATAAACCTTTTTTCGACAACGGAGCCTCTTCAAGAAATTAAATGGGATTCTTGAGTACTCTTGAGGTGATAAAATATTTTTAAGAGTTCTACGAAATTGATGGAAGAATCTTATATATTATTTCTAATATTTAACATAAAAGTTTGAAACCATTAGACTCAAGATCCTAGGATAAATTAACAATAATATGGTACCATCCTTCGGATAGGCATGTGGGGGTGCTATAACCTTTCCTATATGTAACCAAACTTTTGAATCCTGTTCTGGTTTAAAGACCCGAACCTATTCTTTTAGGGACCCTTATCCAAGCTTAGGAGTTCCTTAAGATGATAGATTTTTTAGGTGAACAATCACACATAGTAAAAAGATTGGTGGCAACTCCATCTATTTGTTAAGTCTAGCTATTGATTTATGGATCATATATTATGATAGTTTGGTAACTCTGCTAGGGATGCCATAAAGAGTCAAGCCATAAACTTTTAAATTTATTCTATCCTTTGGTCTAATGGTTTTAAATTGTGATGATTTGTGTTATTTGTTTACTAACATTTTTTTGTCTTGTATTTTATTTTTGGGGCAAGAAACTTATATGTTTCTTCACATACACTATCATATGCATTTGCATTACATAAGCTCTATACTTGGGCTTTGTCCCTTTTAGGAGGGAGTAAAGTATCTACGCTTTCGTGAGATGATAATCTCTGCAATGGTTAGTGAAATACTCCCACTCAAATTGAATCATTTTCATTGGTAGCCTGTGATAGTGAGGATTAGACTGTCTTATTAGTCTGTGATGGACAATAACATATGTGTTAGATTATGAGGTTTAGTGGTCTCCCTTAGGGACTCAATATGTCGATTCATCTAGATGAGGTATCCCATGATGGATCATATTTCGGTGTATAGCAACCCAACCTGTCGAGGCCCAATGGGTGAGGTATCCCATGAAGGCTTTAAGAACCCTCTTATGTCCACCTATCACTTAGCACATGGCTCTGTGCTACCAAAAAAGAATAAAGAAATAGAGTTGCACTTCCATTATTAGCTATAGCTTTTGGTGTAGTGGTAAATGCTTGATCTTGAAAACTAGTATCAGAGCGAGGTTGCAGATTCGAGTCCCTCAAGTGCCGCTGAAGGGGAGATTGTTAGATTATGGGTCTAGTGATCTCCTTTAGGGACTCGGTATGTCGATTCATCTGGGTGAGGTATCCCATGAAGGCTTTGCGAAGCCCTTTATGTTCACATGTCACTTAGCACAGGGCTCTGTGCTACCAAAAGAGAATAAAGAAATAAAGTTCCACCTTTACTATCAGCTATAGCTTTTGGTGTAGTGGTAAGTGCTTGATCCTGAAAATGTACTAAATAAATCCTTTTTCAAAATCTTGATCAAGTTTATTTAGCTTTAATATTTTGTCATTTCAAAATAAGGATCAATTTCAGGCTAACAATCTCTCATTTTTTGATATGACAAAACTTAAGATAAATTTGCTTGATGAAAAACTTTCTTTGAAACAATAAAGATTTTGAAAAATATTTTGGAAAACTCCCATTTAATTAATGCATGGCAAAACTCCCCCTCAAATTATGCATCCTAATCCAACACAACTTAACATACATATGTTAGAGCATATATAGTAATTAAGCACACATAAACATATGTATATCAAGCACAAGCAAATTTGTCTATATGATATTTAAATTGTTAGCCTTGAATTGATCCTTGTTTTGAAATGAAAAAATATTAAAGCTAAATAAACTTGATCAAGATTTTGAAAAATATTTATTTAGTACATGTTCTTAAGTTTTATAGTTTGGTACTAAATAAATAATATGATTTTCAAAGTTTAAACAAACCTTTCTTGGTCTCATATTTCTCAAACCAAATCTACCTTTAAAGATTATTTATTTAAGCTTAAATGAAAGTCCAATTGTTGTTTTTAAAGTGAACTTATTTATTTTGGACTTAATACAAATTTGATAATATTGGTTATGGGAAATAGATTAACTTAGGAAAGTTGTTTTACAAGAACAAAGTTTTCCAACATTAAACTTATTTTATTTTTCTGTATAAATTCACAAGGTTTTAATATTTGAATTTTATATGGTTGGAAAGCTCTTTGAGTCTACTTTCTAATGGATTAAACAAAATAAAAATCCAAATTTTCTAAGAAAAGATTTTGAATTTTTACTAGACACTCTGGAGTTGTCAGAAAAACTGCACAAGGCATAATTTTGAAAATTCACCATAATTCGTACAAAGTGAATTAGCGATGAAATTTATATGGATATAAAGCCCTTTAAGTCTAGTTTCTAAATATTCAAATGGTTTGTGATTTGGATTTGTATAACTGAAGTTATGATGAAATTAGTAAGTAGAGTGCAAAACGTGAAACCACCACCCAACATAGACAGGATCGATCCCCTCTAGAGGGGATTGATAGGTTTTCAAATAGAATGCTCCCAGAACCAAAAATCCAAAAAAGGGATCGATCTGTTAGGTTATTTTCAAATGGAAATTGGTTCAAAACATGAACCAATCGATCCCCTAAAGGAGGGGATCAATCCCTTGAGACCCAAAACACTCCAACGACTACTTTTGCATGATTCCAACAGGCATTTCTTCACTCCAAGCTTCCCCAACGGCTAGTTCCTCAATTTCTCTATAAATTGGGCACTCCAACACACCAAGAAGATTGATGAATCAAGAGAGCAAGAGCCAATAAGTCATATTTTCATTCTCTTAAAGAATCAAGAGGTTTTAGAGCTTCAAAGTCCATATCTTTGTATTTATTGTACCAATTTTTATTTGTTGTTCATTCATCATTTTCTTGTACTTAAACTTAGCAAACACTTAGCCTTAGAGAGGTTGTTCTATTGTTTGTAAAATTACCTTTGATATACAAGTGTGGAGGAGAACAAGAGGTGATGTATCCTTTTGAGAGCTTTGTAGTGAGATTGGGTAAAATACTATAAAAGGTAGAGGTTTCTATCTTAAGCCTTAGAAAGAAAAAGATAAGTTGTATTTTCAATTCAAGAATAGTGGATTGAAGCCTTGATGTGGACAACCAAAAAAAGAGGACATAGGTGCCTTGTGGAGAATGATCGAACCTCTATAAATAATTGTTTGATTTCTCTATCCCTATCTCCTTACAATTTATTGTTGTTTATATTTGATTTTAGATTCATTAATTGTTATTGTTTGCATTATATTTTCATCAAAAGTGCTTATTGTTTTAATTTCCATTCAACTATATTGAAATTATTTGTTTGGGAAGAATTTGGAAAAATCCAATTCACCCCCCTCTTGGATCACCATCTAACCTATAAAGCTAACAATTGGTATTAGAGCTTTGGTCTCTTTTTGTAGGTTTAACCACCTTGAGAAAAGATCCTATGGCTTAATTTTGGTTCCAAGATGGTGAGTAAGTCCTCAAAGTTCCTATAGTTGATAAATTTAAATTTTGTGAATGGAGAAGGAGGATGAAGGTGTTCATTATGGCCTAAGATTTTAGAGCTTGGAATGTGATTGAAAAAAAGCTTAAAACTCCTTCAAATGATGTAAGATATATGAGGCAAGTGATAAATGATGCAAAGGCCAAGTGCATTCTCTATAGAGCTTTAGATGATTACAACTTCAACTTGGTCCCAAAATGCTCAACCTCAAATGAGATATGGAGAAAGTTGGATGAGCTACATGAAAGACAAATTTCCAACCAACATCCAACATGTCTCATGGCTATTGAGGAACCAAAGATAACCTCTAACTCTTGTGATTCAAACTCTTATATTTTTGATGAGTTACAAGATGCTTACAATGATTTAGTAATTGAGTTTGAAAATATGCATTTGAAACATAAGAAAATAATTTTAAAATTGAAAGTTGAAAATGATCTTTTGATGGATGCAAAAAATGTTTTAGAAAAAGAAAATGAAAAGTTGAAAATAGATTTAAAAACCGCTCTAAGTAGAAATGAATTTTTAGAAAAAGAAAATTTTGATTTGAAAAAGAAATTTGAAGTTTTGATGAATGAAAAACAAGAGCTTTTAAACAAGAGTTTAAGTAGTAAAATGATTAAATGCAATTTTTGTAATTTTCTTGGTTATACTACACATACTTGTCCTATTAGAAGAAAAGTTTCATTTAGAATTAGGCAAGTATGGGTTCCAAAGGAACAAGAGACTTGGTGACTAACTCTTAAGGACCCGAAGCAATTTGGGTACCAAACATCAAATGAGATTGTCTCTTGTAGGTGTGCTAGAGCAAGAAGCCACAATATGAGATTGAAGATTAAATACTCTAGACACACAATGGAGATGGGTAACCTCTAAACTTTTATTTGAAGAAGATTTGAATTTGGTTACCTATTCTTGATGAAACTTGGATGCTTGATTGATTATGGAAATTTTGGTTGCCTATTCTTGTTAGACATATGAGGCTTAATGGATATTGGTATATGCTTTATTGATGTATCTTGAATATACTAATTTTACTTAAGAAAATGTGAGCTTGAATTAAACATGCATTTATTTTGCATAAGTATATTTGTTGGAATGATTTTAGCATGAATGACCATGATGTTTAAAAATTGCTCAATTTGTTTATAGTGCTTGGATCTTGTGAAATATTATTTAAACTTGATTGTTATATTCTAAATTGTTATAACTCTTGATTTATGAATTTATGAACATCTTGTGATAAATTGATTCATTAATTTTGTGAAATATTTTGGATCTTGTGCTCAATTGATATATCTCTTGATTTGTGATTTTGAATATGATGAACTACTTGCTTGTAAATGATATGTGTTATTGGTTCATCTATTGTTCTTGTCAAGTGTGTGCATATATAATAAATGTGATTTTTCTTGACTTAACATGGTTGCAACATGACTTAAGGAAATGAATTTCTTATGATGCTTATTTTTAGCTTAAGTCATTATTGATTATGGCCTATAATTTGTGTAGACATATTTGTGCTTTTGTGCTAAAATTTTCTTTAATATCTTTTTGATGATAAATATGTCTTCCTTGAGTTTTTAGTTTTCATATGGCCTAAAAATTATTTTGACATATTCCTTGGTGATTTATTGAACATACATGAATATTGAATATGTCTATTTTATGTTCATGAATAATCAAAAAAATTATTTTTTTGATTTATGCACATTACATGAGAACTTTTGCTTTAGTGCCATTCTTGTGCTGTTTAATGTTTAAGTTGATATATGGCCTCTAGCTTAAGTATATATCTTATTTGCAATTGGCAACTTATGCTTAGTGAATAAATTTTCTTTTGCCTATAATGACTTAGAATATCGAATTGTTTTCTAACAATTGGTATAATTTTGATCAATTGATTTTCTTGATGCTTCTAATGAAAATTCTTTATCAAGAAATTTTTCTAAGTCTATGCTAGGAGAACTTGAAATGAGCATGGATGAATCTATATTTTTGGAATTTCAAGTATAGCAAGCAAAGTATGTCACCCTCATTGATCAAGCCCATGTACATAAAAGACTAGCTCAAATGATGTGGATTGGAGGATTCAAAGCCTCACTCAACTACAATGAGCACAACGACATAGCTTGATAAGGATGGAGGTAATTATATTGAATCTATGCTATGTGCCTATGATTTATAATGTTTAGTGCATGATTTGATAAATGCTTGCTTTTATAGGTGCAAAAATGAGATATTGTGTTTGAATTTGTGAACACTTTGCACAAATTAATCACCAAGCTACTTGATAAAATTTGTCGTAATATTTTTTTTAAAGCATGGATTGATTAATTCACCTTCACTAATATTCATGCCTAGTTCTTGATTGCTTTGATGAATAGTTTTAATTGCATGAATATTCATTTGAATCTTTGGACATGGACATGAGTTAAATAGATTGATTTTTTTGAACATGTTCATTGATTAAGTCCATTGAGATAGCATGTACCATATTGTGTCTAAAGGTTTGCATTTTTTTTGGTATATTGCTATACATGTTTTGAAATGTTCTTGCTTATGCTTGTGTGATTTTGTTTGAAATAAATATATACTTGATTACTTGCATATGCTTAGATTAAGTACATTGTTATGCATTGAAATAATTTGGATTATAATTGAACAATTATGCTTTCATTATTTCTTTGCTATAGCAGATGTGCTCATCATGTTTGGAAAATCATGCTTATATAATTTTTGTTATGACATGATGATAATTGAACCTCATTGCTCATTAGTGCTTATGATTTATTATATACATATGAGCTTTTGGTTCTTGTTTGGATAGGATAGCTTATGAAAGATTACTATTATCATTTATGCATGTATTGGATAAATCTTTCATAGGCTTAAAGTATGTTTGTTCTATGAAAGTTGAATAAAATTCCTAACAATTGGTATCAAAATTGCTAAAGATTTTTTAACTTTCATAGATGATTATTTATGTGCCTATCCTTGATATAGCTTGTACCTCTCATGCAAAATTGTGTGTGCCTTATATTGATTAATCCTTATTTTGAATATGAGGAGAAATCTTATAATTCAATTTTGCTTGATTTGTTCTGTGATAACAATTGGTATGGTTCTTGATGACATATCTTTAACAATTGGTATCCATAACAATTGGTATGAGCTTATATGTATGTGCTTGAATTTATGCTTAATTGCTATTGATGTTTTAGGTTCTAAGCACATCTTATAATAACATGATTTATGAGTAGATTGCATATCATTCATTATCCTTTGCTTATAAATTTCATGTAGTAAATTTGATGACTTGTGCTAAAATGCTAAAATTGGATACATTTATACTATTATGCTTTTATGCTTGAATACATGTATGTGAACTTCATTGTGCATATTACACTTGATTACATGCATTCAAAATACTTTTGATATTATTGGTATCAAGCATTTTGTCCCATACTTTGAATTGATCTCTCTTGCTTTTGAAATGACAAAAAGGGGGAGAGAGTTTAGAGATATTTCTTCTTGTATGCTTATTGCAATTGATATAAGAGTTTAAACATTTGGTATAAAGAGCATAAACAAAAAGGAGGAGAAATGTTTCATGAATATATTTGTTAATGATGCCTCTTTATGTTTATTTGCTTATTAATATGCTCATGCTTTTTTGCTATGACAGAAAGGGGGAGAAATATCATATAGACAAATTTGCTTATGCTTGAAATACATATGTTTATGTGTGCTTAATTGCTATATATGCTCTAACATATGTTTGTTGAGTTGTGTTGGATTAGGATGCATAAATTGAGGGAGAGTTTTGCCATTGGATTAGGATGCACAAATTGAGGGGGAGTTTTGCCATGCATTAATTAAGGGGGAGTTTTCCAAAATGTTTTCAAAATCTTAAATGTTTCAATGAAAGTTTTTCATCAAGCAAATTTATCTTAAGTTTTGTCATATCAAAAAGAGGGAGATTGTTAGCCTTGAATTGATCCTTATTTTGAAATGACAAAACATTAAAGCTAAATAAACTTGATCAAGATTTTGAAAAATATTTATTTAGTACATGTTCTTAAGTTTTATATTTTGATACTAAATAAATAATATGATTTTCAAAGTTTAATCAAACCTTTCTTGGTCTCATATTTCTCAAACCAAATCTACCTTTAAAGATTATTTATTTGAGCTTAAATGAAAATCCAATTGTTATTTTTAAAGTGAACTTATTCATTTTGGACTTAAGACAATTTTGATAATATTGGTTTTGGGAAATAGATTAACTTAGGAAAGTTGTTTTACAAGAACAAAGTTTTCCAATTGTGAACTTATTTTATTTTTTTGTATAAATTCACAAGGTTTTTAATATTTGAATTTTATATGGTTGGAAAGCTCTTTGAGTCTACTTTCTAATGGATTAAACAAATCAAAATCCAAATTTTCTAAGAAAAGATTTTAAATTTTTACTAGACATTTTGTAGTTGTCAGAAAAAATGCACAAGGTGTAAATTTGAAAATTCACTACAATTCATACAAAATGAATTAGGTGATGAAATTTATATGGATAGAAAGCCCTTTAAGTCTAGTTTCTAAATCTTTAAACGGTTTGTGATTTGAATTTTTATAACTCAAGTTATGATCAAATTAGTAAGTAGAGTGCAAAGCATGAAACTACCACCCAACATGGACAGGATTGATCCTTTCTAGAAAGGATCGATTGGTTTTCAAACAGAATGCTCCCAGAACCGAAAATCCAAAAAAGGGATTGATCCCATACAAAAGAGATCGATCAGTTAGGCTATTTTCAAAGGGAAATTGGTTCAAAACATGAACCAATCGATCCCTTAAGGGAGGGGATCAATCCCATGAGACCCAGAACACTCCAACGACTACTTTTGCATGATTCCAACGGGCATTTCTTCACTCCAAGCTTCCCTAACGGCTAGTTCCTCAATTTCTCTATAAATTAGGCACTTCAACATACCAAGAAGATTGATGAATCAAAAGAGCAATAGGTAATAAGCCACATTTTCATTCTCTCAAAGAATCAAGAGTTTTTAGAGCTTCAAATTCCATATCTTTGTATTTATTGTATTGAATTTTTATTTGTTATTCATTCATCATTTTCTTGTAGTTAAACTTAGCAGACACTTAGCCTTAGAGATGTTGTTTTATTGTTTGAAAAATTACCTTTGATATACAAGGGTAGAAGAGAATAAGAGGTGAGGTATCCTCTTAAAAGCTTTGTAGTGAGATTGGGTAAAATACTACAAAGGGTAGAGGTTTCTATCTTAAGCCTTAGAAAGAAAAAAATAGGTTTTATTTTCAATTCAAGAATAGTAGATTGAAGTTTTGGTGTGGACAACCAAGAAGAAAGGACATAGGTGCCTTGTGGAGAAGGATCGAACCTTTATAAATCATTGTATTTGATTTTTCTATCCCTATCTCCTTACATTTTATTATTGTTTTTATTTGATTTTAGATTCATTAATTGTTATTGTTTGCATTATATTTTCATCAAAAGTGCTTATTGTTTTAATTTCCATTCAACTGTATTGAAATCATTTGTTTGGAAAGAATATGGAGAAATCCAATTCACCCCCCTCTTGGATCACCGTCTAACCTATAAAGCTAACAGCATGAAACAATTTGGAAACCTTTAGCGGTCAAAGTCACCTAACCCTGCTTATAATCAACACCTAAGAGGATTAGCCATAGGATAGAGCCCTTCTTACCCAATGATAGATGTAACCCAAAGGTAAGACACAAAAAGGAACAAGTTGTGACTTTCTAACCATTTTGATTGTCTGACTTTGTGCATTTGCATGTCATGCATCATTTTTATTGTCATATGTAACATTGTGCATTTACATCACTTTCATTTCATCTATAAAACTAACCAATTTGTTTGTTTAACTTTGTGCATTTGCATGTCATGCATCATTTTCATTATCATATGTAACATTATGTGTCTGTATCACTTTCATATTAGATTTCATCCATGAAAATGTACATTTCATTCATACATCAACATATTGTGCATAAAACATAGCATTTCATTTCTGATCATAATTATAGTATCAAAGTTCAAGGATAGCTCCACTAATCAAGAATCCTATACAATCAACTCACTAATACAACATAAAAGCTCGAGCTAGACAAATGGAACAAAAAAATTTCAGTCATCTCGAAAGGATAGAGAAAGCTCAAGAGAAGCTAGAAAGGGAGTTGAATAGGATTTTAGAAACTTTGAACAAATTAAATAAGGGAAATGGTATAAAAGAAAGTACTAGCCAACAAGACCATCCCTTGCAAGAGGTGGATGACCTATTATACCCTCTTAGTTTTTGGTCATATCAAGCTTAACCCACATAAGATCCACCACCACAGTAGGTCACCTATCCTATAAGGTATACATACCCTAAAATACCATCAACTTTAAATCCAAGGCAATATCAGAGTTATATAAATCATGTCTTTATTGAAAAAGTAGTAGAACCAATACCAATCTCTAATTTGGATGCTCTAAAAAAGAAAGAGAAGCTAAAGCCTAAGGAGAACAAGACTTTAGAAGACTCAAAAGCTGAATAGAAGATGAACTTATTAGAAAAAGGGCTACGAGCAGTGGAAAGAGTTGGTTTTTATGGTTCAGTGGATGCTGCTAGGCTCTATTTAGTCCTAGATATTGTTATTTCTTCAAAATTCAAGGTTTCAAAGTTTGAAAAGTATGATGGTACAAAATGTCCAAAGAACCACAATACCATGTACTATAAAAAAATAGTTGCCCATGCTAATAATGAGAAGCTATTGATGCATGTTTTTTAAGATAGCTTTATGGGCTCTGTTACTAGATGGTATGTCCAGTTGATAGGATCTGCATTTGATCTTAAAGTGATATGGCCTATGACTTCATTAGTCAATATTGACATATCATAGAGTTAGCCCCAAATCACTTTTCTTTATAGAATATGGAAAAGAAATCAACTGAATCATTTAAAGAGTATGCCTAAAGGTGAAGGGATATTGCTTTTCAAGTGTAGCCTTCTCTAATTGAGAAAGAAACCATAGTATTGTTTGTCAGCACTTTGAAATCTCTCTATTATGAAAAGATGATAGGGAATGTAACAAAGAATTTTACTAATATGGTGATCTCAGGTGAAATAATTGAGAATACCATTAAAAATGGTAAGTTGAAAAGAAGGAAAACCAAGAAAACACTAAAAAAGAAAGAGGTTGAAACTCAAGCCATGAGCTTTGATAGATAGTTTAGGGGTTATCAACCTTATCCACTATAAGGTTACTCTTTATACTATCTTGCTATGAACAATACCTCATCCTACCCATACCAGCCCACACCACAACCATTTATCTATCCACATACCAGTTTTTTTTTAGCCCTCAAGCTCTCATGTACAGCCTTAACATTCAACCTCTTGTAAGACCCCAAATTCGTCTCGCTAGTCCAGTGAGTGGTTCATGAAAGCAATGAATTACTCGAGAAAAACCTATATTTGATCTAATACCCATAACTTATATGAAGTTATACCAAGAGCTTTACAATAATCACTTGATTACCCCCAGTCGTGTGGAGCTATTCAAGCCATATTATCCCAAGTGATATGATCTTACAGCTTACTGTGACTACCACTATGAAATTACTGGTCATTTTACTAAAAATTACACTGCTCTAAAGCATAAGGTGCAATGATTGATCAAGGATGAAATGATAAATTTTGATCAAGAAGGGGCAACAACATCTAATGTTAGTGGTAATCCATTGCCCAATCACAATGTTAATACTCTGAGTAAGAATCAAGAACACGTTGATCCAAAAAGGGCCTAAAAAGCTACGATGTTAAGGCTGGTTGGAAGCTACTTGTCATTTTAGGATTTTTTTCATAGTAATGTAAATATTTCTTTTATGCAATAGGATTTCATTTGTTATCATTTTAATAAAAGGCAAGTTGATGTATTTCGTTACATTCTCTTTTTCATTTAACCGTTGTTCCATGCTTTGTCACCTTTCATAACTTTTCATTCTCATTCTCAAATTTCAAACGGTGAATATATAGACAATGATAACGATAATTATGGGATTTAATTTTGAGAACTCATTCACATTGATCTGAGGAGACTATTTAAGCAAAAAAAAGTCAGTTACTAATAGATGTGAAATTAATGTCTTGAAAATGAATAGTCATTTATAAAGATCCATGAGTTTATTTTGCTTCGATAGGTGATCTTTAAAGAAAGCATTCACATTTGAGATGAAAAATGGTCATATTTCTTTTACCATTTGAAAAACTATTCATTGCTACCTCTTTGACCCTATTATGATTTTTTTTTCTAAAGAACCCTGACCAAGGATCACCCTCCACATTGGAGGTAATTTTTGAAAAACAAAAAAAGGTAAAGGATCACAAAAGGTTTCAAGGATAGAACGCAAAAAAACAAAGAAAAAGAAGCAAAAAAAAAAAAAAAAACAAAGAAGAAAAGAGGAAAAATGAATGCCACATATGATTTGGGGCAAAGTAATGAGAGTTCTTTTGTGAGGAATGAGATGAAAAAAGTAAAAAATAGCGAAATGATGGGAAATGGGGCAAAATGCCAAGTTGTATCAAATGATGAAAAATGATCCTTTGTTTTGAACCCTTTAAACACATATTTTGAGCCTATTTTATCCATTTTTTATGACCCCTCACCATGGGCTACATTATAACCTTTAAAAGTCCATTTGGATCAAATGTGAGTGCTCGAATTGAATGATCATATGTTGTGCAAGGCATGCTTGTGATGGAATGACACATCATGCTTCATTACTCTAGAGATTGATGTGAAAGAGATATCAATAATGGGTGAAAGAATAAAATAAAGAAAAAAGAAAAGAGAAAAAAAGAAAATGAAAAAAAATGAAAAATAGAAAAGATGGAAATGAAAGAACATAAAGACTCAAATTGAAAACCTAAAAGGGTGATTTTGGTAGAAAAATCTTTGAGTTGAAAGTTGGACACATGGAGGAAGGGCAAAGACATCTAAAGATCTCTCAAAGCTAGGGTAAAGCTCACTAAGCTCAAAATGACTTCGAAAGTTAATGGAATGAGTTTTTGAAAAAAAATCCTAGATTAATGTTAAAAATTGTCTGAGTATTCATTGTTTGGATATTGTTACTTCATTTGTTCAATACCATTCCTAAGGGCATGCTTTGAATTTGTTCCTTTGCCCATTTGTTTTTGTACCAGAATTACTTCTCATTGATTGCCTTTCTTTCAATTCACCTTGTGCTCTTATTCTTACATCCCTAGAATGAATCGAGAAAACGTGTGAATGCATTATATTTTTTATGATTTGACATGATAATGAATGAATGAATATATGCTTAAAAGATTCTTGCATTCCTTTAAAAAGAAATCCAAGATGATAAGGAAAAAATGAAGAGATGTCTAAAACCTGAAAAGATGACACATGTATGGTGATAGATTGGTCGACATAACTTGTGAGATGTGATCAAATGATGAGTATCATTGGATGAAACTTGTTCTAAATGGTTAGTGCTAAGAAGTTGAAAAAGAAAGATGAGAGATGGTGGAGTCTTGAGAACCATATTACCACATTTAATTAGAATTTCATAACATTGACATTTACATTGCATGCATTACATTTGTATTATTGTTTGGAGAATATTTGAAACTTTGGTTTGGCTATGTTTTTGCATTATGCAGTAAACATTTGAATCATGATTAAAAATATGACATTGTGAGAATTTAGATTGTTGCATTTGCATCATTAAGAAAGCATTTGCATCACTGATCATGACATTCATACAAAATTTTGACTTTGGTAAAAGTTTGAAAATCATCTAAAAAAGAAAATTTGAATCTTTGGATGAAGTTTTAAATGAGAATTTTTTAGTCTCAAATGAGAATCTTTGAGTTTCAAATAAGAAACTTTGGGATGTGAAACCCTAGAATTTATTGCATGTGAGCTTTTGAACTTGAATGAGAAGCTTTAAATTTTTGGATGTGAATCTCCAAAATTCAAACAAAAAATCTTAAACTTTTTGGATGTGAACCCAAAATTTGTTAATTTAAACCTTTAAACTTGAATGAGAAGCTTTGAACTTTTGGATGTGAATCTCCAAAATTCAAATGAGAATCTTTAAATGTTGGATGTGAGTCTTGAAATTTGTAAATGCGAATCTTGCAATTTGCAAATGCGAATCTTGGGATCTTGCAAAATTGAATTCTTGTGAAACTGAAATTTTGAGAATCAAATTTCAGTAAATTCTTGCAAAGCTAAAAGGTTCTTGCAAATCTGAACCTTTGAATTTCAAACTCAAATTGTGAATCTTTGAGTTTTCATTACAAATTTCATCAAATCTGATCTATAGTCCCTATGGACATGATTGTCAATGAGCATTTTATTTTTCAAAGTTGTGGTGCCTCTGTTTAGATGAGCATTTTATTTTTCAAAGTTGTGGTGCCTCTATTTAAAGGAGTATTTTATTTTTTAAAAGTTGTGGTGCCTCTGTTTTTAGAGGAGCAATTTATTTTTCAAACGTTGTGGTGCCTCTATTTAGATGAGCAATTTATATTTCAAAGTTGTGATGCCTTTATTTAAAGGAGTAATTTATTTTTCAAAGTTATGGTACCTTTGTTTAGAGGAGCATTTTATTTTTCAAAGTTGTGGTGCCTCTGTTTAGAGGAGCAATTTATTTTTCAAAGTTGTAGTGCCTCTGTTTAAAGGTGCCTCTGTTTAGAGGGAGCATTTTATTTTTCAAAAGTTGTGGTGCCTCTGTTTAGAGGAGCAATTTATTTTTCAAAGTTATGGTGCCTCTATTTAAAAGAGCATTTTATTTTTCAAAAGTTGTGGTGCCTCTGTTTAAATGAGCATTTATTTTTTTCAATGCCATTGAGCCTCTGTTCAGAAAAGCTTTATTTACTTTTTAAAAAAAAATAAAAAAAAACAAAATCTGTCGAGTTGATTCGGTTGTCTACATCTTTGTATAATTCTTGTTTCATAGAAAATGTGTAAATAAGGGTAGTTGTAGACACCCCAATCTATCTAGAGGGTCTACATTTGATAAAAAAAAATAAAAAATGAAAAAAAGTTAGAAAAACAGGAAAAAAATGATGATTGAATTTAGGTAGGATTGAGTTGAAGAATTTAAGCTAAATTAAGAATTGAAATCCCATTTGATTTAGGGCTCTTGGATTGAAGCCCTATAAATATAGCCTAGGACACAAACATAGAAACATAACAAGCAGAAAGCCAAAAAAAAAAAAAGATTTCAGAATTTTTCAGGTAAAAAATTTTTTTTCTAGAAATGTTTTGGAAAATTTTTAGATTTTGACTAAATTTTCCAGTGTCGGTTTAAATTTTCAGTGAGTTTTCGAGCGTTGGTTGAATTTTTCAATAGGCTTCCTAAAATTCAGCCTAGATTTCAATGCTGTTGAATTTTCTAGTGACTTTTCGATGAACTAACCCAGATTTCGACAATGTTTCCTAGAATTCGGTGAAGATTAAACCAGAATTCATTCAATTCTATAAAAAGAGGGAAAGAAAAAAAGGGGAAGAAAAAGAAGGGGAATGAGAAATCTGAGGAAAAAGTTAGAAATCGGCCTTATATACTCTATCAAAATGACGTCGTTTTGGCATTAAGAGACCCATTAGGATCCACATGTTTCCATTTGAACGACCTGACCCATAGCATTGACCCGCTTCAACCCACTCCACAAACCCTGCTGCTGAGCCGAGCCGAGCCAAGGTGATTTCCCCCCGAGCCACATTTTGAGCCATTGTCTATGCTTGCAGTTGAGTCGAATTCCAGCTGTCAGGCGAGCCACTTGGTATTTTTTATTTTATTTTATTTATTATATATTTTTGTAAGTTTTTTGTATAATGAAATTTAAAAAAAATAAAAAAATAAATTTTTAGAATAAATCTTAATTATCCAATGATTGAATTTATAAAAATTTCAAATGATAAATTTTTATAAAATTCATAGGTGAGAAATTTTATCTAAATTTATCCCAAATGGTGAAATAATTTAGATAAAGTTTCAATAACATTAATTAATATTTATTTTTAAATAAAAAATAAAAAAAATAAAATTTCGATTGAAAATATGTAACAATTATCTAAGGATGAGATTCTTAAAAATTTCAAATGGTCAATTCCTAAGAAATCTCTAGGTGAGAAATTTCTTTAAATTTATCCCAAATGGTGAAAGAATTTAAATGAATTTTCAAGAAAAATAATTGTCATTATTTTCTTAAAACAAAAGAAATAAAAAGAATTTCTAAATAGGCCAAAATGATGGAAATTTTAGAAAGTTCAAAAAAGAAAATATTTTTAAATTGACCAAAATGATGGAAAATTTAGAAATCCAAAAAAAAAAAAAGAATTTCTAAATAGGCCAAAATGATGGAGAATTTAAAAATTTAAAACAAAAAAATATTTCTAATTTGGCCTAAATGGTGGAATAATTAGACATATTTTTTACAATAAAAAAAAATAATAAATAAACCTTTTTTCGACAATAGAGCCTCTTGAAGAAATCAAATTATAGTTTTAAATACTCTTGAAGTGAATAAGTATTTTTAAGAATTTATCAGATTGATGAAAGAATCTTATACATTATTTTCAATATTTAACATAAAAGTTTAAAACCATTAGACTCAAAACCCTACGATAAATTTAAAATAATATGGTACCATCCTTCGGATGGGCATGTGGAGGTGCTATAACCTTTTTCATATATAATCAAACTTTCGAACCTATTCTAATTTGAAGATCCAAACCTATTCTTTTAGAGACCTTTAGTCAAGCTTAGGAGTTCTTCAAGAGGATAGATTCCTTAGGTGACCAATTACATTTAGTAAAAAGATTGATGGTGACTCCATCCATTTGTTAAGTCGAGCTATAGATTTATAGATTTATATGTTATGACATTAGGTTTGAACTTTCTATTTCTAAAGTATTTTTTTTACTCTTGTAATTTTGTTTTTATGAAAAATAATATATTTTTCAATTCATTTTTTCACACATCTCTTAATATTTTTTATGTTTTAAACAATAATTTCATCGAGATTATAAAAGTGAAAGTATGTTAATATTTTTTTATTATTTAATTTATTATTCAATAATATATATTTATTCTTTAAGAAAGACATATAACTTACTTTTATTTGATATAAACTTGCACATATATAAATATTACTGTAGATAAAGATATTACAAAGTGAAAACATTTCATTTTTTTATTTTTTTAAAAAATATATTTTTTATGACAAGTCAATAAAGTATATAAATTTTATATATTACAATAAATTTTAAAAATTTTAATATAATTTTTTAAAAATAATAATTTAAAATACTTACATATATTAAATAAAAAATTATTTTATACATCACATTAATCACAATTTAATTATATATAAAATAAATAAATAAATAACTGTTGGCCTTTTAAATCAAACGTAATAAGCAAACAAATCAAAACTTCCTATAGTTCGGGAAAAAAAAAAAAAAAAAGGAGACATGTCAAGCAAAAAAATTTAGGATAGGTGTCAAGTGAAATTTCAGTTGAATGAAAATACTTTTATCTATAACAGTAATAGAAAGTGAAATTTCCATAATCTTCTTTTATCTTTCTTCAAAAATTTTTCTTATTTTTACCTTTTGTTATTGAAAAATTATAAATCTCTTTAACAAATCAACACGTGACGTAAAAGTAGGATTCATGATAAACGGTCTCTAATTTAAAAAGTACTTTATATTATAATTATAGATATGAAATTTGAGGAGGCAGAAAAGATTCAGACTTTTGATTTTTAACTATTTTAATTAGGAAAACAATCGTTAGTCCAATTTTACAATTTTTTTCCTAACTTATATGGCAATTTGTACCATTAAACTACCTTGATATGTGACCTATCATTTTTGCAAGTCAAAGGATTGATAATAACACATATACCAAAAATTATTTTTGAATAGTTTATTGCATGATCGAGGCAAATGGATCTTACCAAACACCAAAAAAAAAAAAAAAAAGATAATAGCACAAAAAAATGGAACTTAATTGGTGCTTTTTAAATGCGTTAGTTTAATTAAGCTAGAAAAAATAGAAATTATGAAATAATAATTAATAGTTTTAGCCAAAAAAATTACAAATTTATATAGTGGGAAATGATCATAAGATGGAAAAAATATACAAATGCTTTCAAGTAAAAATTACAGAAAGATGCCCCACCACAAACTTCGTTTCTTTCTTTTTCTGTTTTTGAATAAATTTAAATAACAAAGAAAACCCATCCTAGAGACTTTCACCCGATTGGACATTTATAAATAATTATACATTACCAAAGTTATAGAATTAGGGAAAATATTATATATTTATTGAGGTAACCAAATACTAAATTGAGTTTGAAATTTTTGATATAAAATCCTGTCTTTATTAATTAATAAGGGCAATATACATATACCCATGCACACGTATACATGTATATTTATTATATCTTCTTGAAGATTATTCTTTCTTTTTTTTTTCCCAATTAGCTAGAATTTACAAGTTGCTTTCAATGAATTAAGAGCAGCTATAAATTTTACAAATTCTTGAAATGGTAGCTCACGTTTTAAATTAAATTTACTTAAAAAAAGACATCGAACCTAACACGTCTTATAATTTATTTTCATTTTCATTTTCATTTAGAAACCCTATTTTTCATCCTTAAATAGTAGTAATATTTGAAATTGACTAAAACCAAAGATAAAAAAAAAAAAAAAATTAGAACCACTGCTTTGAAATTCCTTTCAACAAATTATGGAATATAATTGTGGCTTGTCAAAGTTGAAAGCTACTAAAAGAATTATATGCGTTTTTTTAGAAAATTAGATTGTGTCAAACGCGTCTTATGGTTCACTTTCATGCTCTTAAATTTTGAAAAGAGAAAAAAGCTATTTATATTTAATCCTTTTTATTTGCATCCAAATTCCAATGAGTCTACTCTGTTTTTATTTTTTTCATTTTTATTTTTTTTGTGTTGTATAATAAATGGTTTTATATTTCATGTTATAATGATTTTAGGTCTGTTAGACAAATTTAAAAACAAATGGAGTTGCCACAAATATTTTTTGATTAGGTGTAATTAGCCATCTATTAAAAATTTACCTTTTTAATAAAATTCTAAAAGTAATTAAAATTTATTAAAAAAATAATTTTTTAATCTGCGAAAATATTTTGGATTCGAGAGTCGGGTTACGTGTGAAGAATTATTAGCACCCCCACAGTGGCTGTTTAAAATAGTATCAATTAATTACGTATTATCATTTACATTTTGACAAAATTGGTCTTAAGTTTGATATTTATCAATAATTTTCTTGATTTATTTTATTAATCACAATTTTAGCCTTTTTTTTTTCAAGAGAAATAAATTAAAATTTTATTATTGAAAAGTTTCAAAAAATATTTCAATACGCTGGTAATATTTGAAAAAAAATTTTCACTTAAAGATTTCTTAAAATTCACTACTTAGACATCTTTAAAAATCCCATCCTCGAAGGCTTTTGTTTATTTTCCAAGAATGAAACAATATGCATGTGATACAAATGATTAAACATTAGCTTGCATGTTTTATTTATCCTTTAAAAAATGTTTATTAATTAATTTTTTTATTATACTTTTTTAGATTTCTTTTAAAAGAAAAGAAAATTTTTATTATATTGAAAATTTTTTATAAATACTTCAATACGCTAGTAATATTAAAAAAAAAATTTCTCACCCAAAGATTTTTTACATATCACTACTCAGATTATCTTAAAATCTCAATATTGAATAAAAATTTTCTTTCTCATAATTTTTTATTTATTTCTTTATTTACTTATCTATTTATTATCTTCTTTTATAATTATTATATATTTTTTTAATTTTAATAAGTACATAAAAAACTTTTTATATTGAATATATTTCTAAATGCTTTAGTACTTCAATAGTGTTTTAGAAAAATATTTTCACCTTAAGATTTTTAAAGAATCACTACTCAAAATTTTTTAAAATCTCATAATCAGAGGATTTTCATTTTAATTTAAAAAAATTATATATTTTTTTACTATTTATTTATTTAAAAATTTAAAACTTGAATGTACATAAATAAACACATAAGTAACTTAGCAAAGATATATAAAAATAATAAAAGAAATAAGAAAATTACCAAAAAAGGTCTGGTTAAAGCTAGTTAATAGATCAAAGCTGGTTTAGTCCAGTTTAACGGTTCAGGCCGATTCATCTTAGTTGAAGTCGGTTTAAATGTTAAAGGAAAGTTAATGGTTTAATTTGAGGCAGTTCAGCTATTTGATCGGTTCACTACTGATTCAGTTGGACCGAACTGAGGCTAGTAGCAGCTCCTTGGGCTGGGTTAGGCATGTAGACCTCAAGTCAAATATGAGGTGATATGTAGGTCGTCTAGTTTCTTTCTTTTTTTTTGTTTTCTATTAACTATAAAAGATAATTTTTTTTATATTTTATTTCAAGCATCTCTTAACCAAAGAAAAAGTTCAAAACCTCTCAACTCTCTCTAAAACAAAATAGTCTACTAGCTAACCAAAACCCAGATGCCAACATCTGGCTACTGCATCGGCCACCTTACACCATTGTCGGCCATCGACATCCAATATATTTTCTCTTCCATAAGAATAGCTCGAACTCTTTTTGGCCTTCTCATCACGAATCTGAGCTCGGATTTCCCTAGAAATGAGCTAAACTCCCTAGATTTGTTCTTAGAGCCAATGGCTTAAAACCTAAAAACCTAAACCTACATCATTCCAAATCTTTTGAAATTACAAAGTGTTATTCCTCTTTTCATTGCCTTCCTCCTCACCAAAAATCAAGGCCTAAAACCATCTCAAACTTTGCCAAAAAATCACTTTCTTTATTATTATTATTTTTTGTTTGTGATATCTTCTTTATTGTTGATTGTTCCTTGCATGAGATGTGGTTGAATTTTTTTTATGTTATTATTATTTTTGTACATGTATGTGTATGTGTGGTTTTTTTTTTTTTTGGGTTGTGTGTAGTGGTGGGTATGGTTGTTTTTGGCAAAGTTTTTGGTGTCTGAAAATGGCCACCCTCGTTGTCAAGCCACAATGGCTCATTTTATAGAGCCAAGATGGGATTTCAAATCCCTTGTTTTCTAGGGTAGTAGGGCTTTTTATGGTGTTGCCGGCGACAAGAAAACCTATCGAATTTTTTGTTGTAAGGGCAGCTTGGCCTTAGTGAGGGCTGCTTAATAGGGCTAGAAGGGTACTGGGCACTAGAAGAGGTTCGTAGGTGTGCATGGGTAGAGGCTTAGGTGGTGTTGTGCAAGGCACTAGGCTATAAGATTTTTTTATTATTATATATATTTTTGGATTAATTTTTAATTAAAAATAAAAGGTTTTTGAATAAAATAGTGATTAACCTGGAAAAATTAGGTATCTACAGCTACTCCTATTTGCATATTTTTTAGAATTAGGAATAAGGTAAAGATATAGATAACAATTTTGTTCGGGCCTATTGACCTTAAGATTTTTTTGTTTTTGAAATTTTGATTTTTTTGGATTTTTTTATTTTTCTTGAAAAACTCCTCTTATTATAGGCTTCACAACTTTTGAAAATAAATAAAAGTACAAACTCCTCTCACTAGAGGTTCCAAAACTTTAAATAGATAGTGTTAACTTGGATATTATGCCTAAAGGTCTTAGATACTATGCTCGGAGGTTTTATAAATCTTGACATGAAAACATATTTAGCTTGGAAGACTTATGAATCTTACCCAGATGAATTAGAGGCTATGCCTAGAGGCCTTATAAATCTTGACATAAAAATAAACTTAGCTTAAAAGACGTACGAATCTTGCTTGATAGACTTAGAGACAATGCTCAGAGGTCTTATAGATCTTATGAAAATAGATTTAGCTTGAAAAACTTACGAATATTACCAGAAGATTTAGAGACTATGCCTAAAGGTCTTACAAATCTCGACATGAAAATAGCTTTAGCTTAAAAGACTTATGAATTTCAAATCTAGCCCAGGAGACTTAGAGACTATGCTCGAAGATCTTATAAATCTCAATATATATATATATATATGAATGCTCCTCTAAATAAAGGCATGACAACTTTGAAAATTTAAACTTCGGCTTAGAGAATTTATGAATCTTTCTCATCTTTGCTTGGAGGTTTTTAAAATTTTTCATCTTGAATATTTTAAAAAAATTTCATCGCTTTTTATCTAAAGAAATTTTATTTCAAATATTTCAATCGTTTCAAAATTTCTTCATTTAAAATCCCCTTTCATTTTTTCAATCCTTTTTTCAAAAATTTCTTTTTCATGAACATTCAAAAAGATAACTTTTTTTCTAAAAACTTGCAAAACGATAACTATGATGATTAATCACAATTATACAAATGTCTACTTCAACGATATGAATGTGCGTACAAATGCAAACACATTCTACAAAAGACATAAATAAATTTTACTTAAATACTCACTAAATAATGCAAATGCATGAACAAAAAATGATGCAAATGTCCTTCTAATGATGCAAACACACATATCCTAAAAAAATATATATTTTTTCATGATGCAAAATGCATATACTTAAAAAACCTTGTTTGCAGAATTCTTTTCAACTCGAAATCATTCAATCATTCCTCTTCCTACATCAAATCATCCTTTAACTTATTTTTGCAAGATTTTCCTTTCCTATCCATCCTATATTTATTTCCATTCCTTCATTTTCATTGCATATTTTCAAATCCAGTCATGCCATGTTCATACAATCAGTGCCAACTTTATTCCCATGATGAATTCAACAAACCATTATGTTCTAGCTACTTAATCAATCAAAAACATATACCAAAAACAAATGTCTCATTTCACTTTTTTTTTTTGCCCAATATCATTTACACTTATTCACCTTTTTATTGAAAAATGATCTTATTCATTCTCACAAAAAAAAAAGATTTTTCAATAAAAAAATTTTTAATTTCATAAATCAAAGCTTATTTTGCATTGATGAAATTCTTATCAAGAGTAAATTTTCTCTTATCAAAATTGATCTTTTTATCATTTACAAAAATGCCTAATAGATAGCTCAAAATTGACCAACAAAATTGCCCTACATAACTAAATCTCATGATAAAAGAAAACAAAAAAACGTGACTTTCAAATCTCTTAAGAATTAGTATTCACTATTATGGATGAAAGAGGTGCTCCTTTCTGAATGGATTGAATAATCTATCATATCAAGGTTCTGGTTCATTGGGGGAATTTCTTACAACTTGATAAGAAATGAACAATCTTTCATTTAGGCTCATGAATGAAACATGAATTTTTTAGAAAGCATGAATTCTTTAAAAACTAAACATGTTTGACATTTTTTTAGTATCCAAATGTGGCATTTTAATTAATGTCAAGATCAGCTATGAGGGGTTAAGATTTTGAAGGATCATTTAGGAATGGAAGAAAAAGGCCCAAATTTTTAAAATTCATCTCCTTAGTGGGTTTCAAACTTTCAAAGCATCCACATTCTTGAACCTTTCAAAAGCATGGGTTATTTTATGCTGGCTTTCTTTATTTTGCTAGACACCAAGATTGGCTTCAAAGTTTTTAAATTTGCTCTAGATTATTTTTTTTTTTAAGATTTTCACCCTAGAGCCACATCTTTTTGTCTCTTTTTTTTTATTGTTTCATCATGCACTTAATAGTCCAAATTTTATCGAAAATGGGTTAATAGTCCAAGTAGTTGGACTGTGAAAGAAAACAAAAGACTTACAAGTTGTATAGTGATCCCACAGGGAAAAGCTTTTTAATTTAAGTATCTATACTAGATCAAAATGGACTTTTATAAAAACGTGACATAGGCTCAGGGTTCGAGGTTTTCAAAGAAAAGGATAGATAAGCCTAAAATAAGTGTTCAACAGTGATCAAACCAAGGATCATATCAAGACGTTTGTCTTTTCATTTTCTTTTTTTTTTTGCCATTTCATCATTTCTTTTCTTCTCCCTCTTTTTTTCTTTTTTTTTTTAATTTTTTCTTTGTATTTTTTCCTTTCTTCTTTTACCTTTGTTTCCCTTTTTCTTTCTCCTTTAAATGGATTTCAAATTTTTAAGGAACTTCTTATGGAACATTTGTTTTTAACATGATGAGGTTTTTTTTTATATAGATTTTATCACACCTAACCCTTGAATACACTCCTCTTTTACATCTCACTATGAAGGATGATTTTTGCTTAAAGTTCATTTAGAATGAATTCATCATGCTCAAAGGGGTAGTAACAGAATAATTTTCTTATTTATGAAAAGATAATGAAAAATGGCCATTTGTCATCTCAAGTACAATCATTTGAATTAAAGAGCAATTCATTGTAGGAAAAAATGGTATAAAGAAAGGTTTTTTTTTTCAATTTTTTTGGAGTTTTTTTTGGTTTTCCAGACTTTTGACTTCTTTGGTTTTTCTTTTTAGTTTCTTTCAAAGATTTTGGGTTTTTTTTTCAGACTTTTAAAGTTTTTGTTTGGATTTATTCAAACTTCTTAAGTGTATGATGTCACAATCATGTTTGTTCTTTTTTTTTTTATCATTTTTTTCACGCCCCCATAACTTATACACAATTCTTCAAAAAGTGCTCTAGTTCGATATGCCATTCAAAAAAAGGTCTATATGATGGGAATCATGTTGAAAAGGTGTTTAGATTGTTCATATCATCTCACCGAAAGAAATAGTTATGGCATAAACTAGGTTATCTTCGAAGCAATAAGTGATCTTCCTCTTTTGGTTAATGTGCTCCAAGACATTAAACACTAATCACTTTAAAAAGGGAATTGAAATATTATATGTTTACGGCCAATTAATGAGATTTAGGTGAGTGGTTTTTTTGTTGAAGAGTAAGAATAATCTCGACACATATCATATTACCAAGACCAAATCTAAATCATGTTTCCTAGATTTTCAAGAAATCCAAAAAGTTTTTTTCAAAGTAATTGTTTCATTGATCATCGCCTAAGAAAAATTATCCCCTTTTTTGTGTCATGGTATGATAAGGTGACGATAGAATAAAAGCATTGGAAAAAGGTATTTTCTGGGGCAAGTTCATTCCAAATAGTGATTAGTAATTCTTTGAGACTTGTCATGATGAATTTGAAAAAAAAATTTTCTAATTTTTTTTATTTGGAAAGTATGCTATGTGGATTTTGTTTTCAAACAATTGCTTGAAAAAAATAAATAAAAACAAAAATAAAAACTATAAAATTCTCATTCAAAAATCCAACAATATTGATTCCATGCAACAATTACAACCTAGCAACATCAGGTGCACGCCATGTATATGTATACCAACCAAAATTCCAAAAGCTTAAGAGTAATTCCTTCTTAATCATCTACCGCTCGAAATTCTTTTTCATCTCTTAACTTTTCAAATTTTGCAATTAGACTCAAGACAAAGTAAGTTTCCATTGCTTAATAAGCTCTGGAGTTAAATGAGGCCATTGATAAGATCTTCAATCTTTTTTTTCAATTGCCTACACTTTTCAATTGAATGACAAATTGCCCTCATGTGAAAATCGCATTTGCTATTTGGATCATATATCTTTGCCAATGAATTTGAGTTTGTTTTCAAAGGCATATGAGTAAGGTACTGATTTTCTACTAGCAAAGGAAAAAGCTTAGAAATAGGGATAAAAAATTTTTCTTGATTATTTTTTGGTCTTCTTTGGCTTTTTCTTGGTTAGGTAGTAGATCTGAATGGTGAAGCTGGATCTTGAACAATTATTTAAGGTTGGAGGTTTGTATGAAACTTTGATTGTCATGGGTAGGGATTTGATGAGGCATTGTTTATGGCGGGGTAGTATAAGTGGTAGACCGAACGAGTATAATATGGAGCAAAACATCTACCTTGTTACCTCTCATGGATCATAATTTGTACATCTCCTTTCTTGGATGCCCTATCTTTTTTCACCTCTCCGACATTGAGCATTCCGCTTTTGATCACATTTTCTATTATCTCCCTAAAAATTATTGTGTCTGTAAAATTTTTCATGGCATTTCCAATCATCTTGTTGTAATAAGGTGCTTGAAGAGTGTTAACAAAAAGACAATGATTTCTTCCTTTATAAGGGGTAGTTGAACCTAGGTAGCTATATCTTTCCACCTTTGAGTATATTTTTTAAAACTTTCATAGCTTTTTTCTCCATATTTTGCAAAGACAGATGATTTGGTGCCAAATCTATGATATGCTTGTATTGTGCCATGAAGGCCCTAGCTAGCTCCTTCTATGAATGGATTTGACTTTTATCCACTTGAATGTACCACTTAGTGGTAGATCCTGCTAGGCTATCTTAGAAAACATAGATCAATAGTTTATCGTCATGGGTATGAATAACCATTTTTTGACAGTACATGGTGACATGGGTCATAGAGCATTTAGTCCTATCATACTTTTTAAATTTAAAAACTTTGAACTTTGGTGGAATTATCACATCTAGCACCAAGCATAATTCAATTGCATCTATCGATCTATAAATATCCAACCTTTTAATGGCCCGCAGCCTTTTTTCTATAAACTTTATTTTGTATTGGACTTTAAGTCCTCTCTTACTTTTGCCACACTTGTTTTTTATTCCCTTGGATCACCCAAATTAGGGACATGAATAAGATCTGATGACTTCATCCTTGTAGGTGTTACAACATGCCCCAAAAATTGAGTAAGTCTTTGTGTTATTAGCACATCAGTGTAGGTGGATGGGTGTTCTCCAATGAAGGGCACAGATTGTGACTATACCACTCGAGAAGTCTGGGTTTGACATAGGGTGATACCTAGTGAACATGAGTGGTCATCATCATAATCTTGCTATTGGTATCCTTCTTGGGTAGCTTTTTCACGCACTATTTCTTTTCCTTTGTCCATTTTTCCTCATCATTTTCATCATCATATTAAGTTATTTTTTGATTTTATCTTATGCTTTCTCGATCTCATCCATCCTATTGGTCCATTCTCCATAATCCTAGCTCAAGTATTGCACAAATGGTAGGCAAGTTGAGCTATCCCAGACCTTTTATTACCACAATTTCAAAATTAGGCTCTTGTTTCATTTATTTACTTGTGCCATGACAAAAATGGTTTTTTATTTTTCATAACAAAAAAAAAAAAGAACTTAAAACTTTTTTTATGTTTTAAAAAATCCTTTGAATGTGTAAACTTAAAAAAAATGTTATTTACAAATGTACAATTGATGCATGATATGCATGGATGCAACATTGAATTTATGCATGAAAGTGTAAGGTGGAGCAAGATAATTTTTCATATATGCATGATCCTAAAATTAAATCTAGAAACAATGAATTTTCATATATACATGACAAAAAATAAAAAAAAATCTTAGTAATTTAAAATCCCTTTATTTTCTTTTTCTTTCAATGAGCCACCTTTTTATTCAAAAATTTATTTTTTTAAAAAAATCCATTTCTTTTCTTTTTTTTTTTCTCTGTTTTAAACAAATGAGAAATGACAAAAATAATTCTACCTATTTTTTGGACTATAACACTTTTTTTTTTTAATTTAGAGGAAATACCTAAAAGAATTCTTTTTTAGAAAAAGAAAAGTTTATCCATTTGTTTTTTGTTTTTAGGAAAGAAAAGAAAGAAAAAAAAACCATTTTTACAACCCTATTTTTTAAAAATGCAAAATATTTAGAAAAACCCATGAAAGCTACAAAAATTTAGACAAAAATAATTTAAATTAAACAATTAAATAATAAATAAAAGGTTTTTTTTTTGTGAAAATTTTGTTTAAAATTTGGATGTAATATATAACCATTTTATTAAATGTTAAAAAAAAAAAAGATGTAATATATGTCATAATTCGAGTATTTTCTACAAAAAGGTTTGACATGGTTCTATCCTAGACTGGCTTTTAAGGTTCATTATATATCAAGTTGGGATTTATACGTCTAAAGGTTCCCAAATTATTTCATACATTATTATGCATTATAGGCTAGTAAGTTGCCCTGATTCTCATCCATGAGAGGCTATGAATGGAAATGGTTCAATTTGAGTAAATGTATTTTGCTTCCCATTACGAATGTTATCACCTCACGAGAATATAGATACTTTACTTTTTCTTATAAGGGACATGGCCTGGGTATAAAGCTCATACATAAAGTGCAACATGTCATCAACAAGTGGCACAATTAAAAATACAATGCAAATGATTTTTTATATTATTATTATTGTCATTTAAAAAACAAAATTAAAATCAAAGAAATTAGATTAAGTACAATTATGATCGTTAAATCAAAATTAAGGATAACACATAATTAATTTTTGATTTGACTCTAAAAAAAAGTACCAGTGGAGTCACCAGACTATCATAATTGTTTTGGATCCACTAAATGAATTTAAAAACAAATAGAGTCACCATCAATCTTTTTTGGTTAGATGTGATTGGTTACTTATTGAAATTTTACCTTTTCAATAAAATTCAAAAAGTAATAAAATTTATTAAAAAGATAATCTTTTGGTCTACAAAAATATTTTGGGTTCGGGAGTCAGTCACGTGTGAGAAGAGATTAGCACCCCCACGGTGTCCGTTTAAAACGATGTCAATTAATTACATGTTATCTTTTGAATTTTGACAAAAATTCTTTTAAGTTTGATATTTATCAATAATTTTCTTGATTTATTTTATTAATCACAAATTTACTCTTTTTTATTCGAGAAAAATAAATTAAAACCTTATTATTGAAAAGTTTCAAAAAATATTCTATGCTAATAATATTTTAAAAAAATTTCTCACCTAAATATTTCTTAAAATTCACTACTTGAACATCTTAAGAATCCCATTGTTGGGGACTTGTGTTTATTTTCCAAGAATGAAACGACATGCATTTGATGCAAATGATTAAATATTAGCGTGCATATTTTATTTATCTTTTAAAAAATGTTTATTAATTATAATTTTTAAGATTATTTTTAGAAGAAAAGGAAAATTTTATTGTATTGAAATTTTTTTATAAAGAATCCAATACTCTAGTAATATTAAAAAAATCTTATGACCTAAAGATGTTTTAGTTATCACTACTTGAATTATCTTAAAATCTCGTCATTGAATAAAATTTTTTATCATAATTTTTATTTATTTATTTATCTATTTATTATCTTGTTTATAATTATTATATATATTTTGATTTTAATAAGTAAATGAAAACATTTTTATATTGAATATATTTCTAAATGCTCAAGTATTTTGGTAGGGTTTTAGAAAAATATTCTCATCTTGAGATTTTGAAGGAATCACTATTTGAAATTCTTTAAAATTTTATCATCTAAGGATTTTTATTTTTATTTAAATATATATTTTTTGAAATATTTATTTATTTAAAAATTTAAAACTTGAATGTACATAAATAAACACATAAATAACTTAAGAAAAATATATAAAAATAATAAAAGAAATAAGAAAATTACTAAAAAAAATGTCTAGTCAAAGCTGGTCAATAGATCAAATTGGTTTGCTCTGGTTCGATGGTTCGGCTGCCTCATCTCAGTTCAAACAGGTTTAAATGTTAAAGGAAAGACATCGGCTTGATCAAGTTGCTACCAGTTCAGTTGCACCGAACTAAGGCTGGCAGTAGCTTCTTGGACTGGGTCAGGCACGTGGAGCCTGGCATGCAGGTCATCTGGTTTTCATTTTTTTTTTGTCTTTTGTTAACTATAAAAGATAATTTTTTATATATTTCAATTCAAATATCTCTAAAAAAAAAGTTCAAAACTTCTCAACTTTCTCTAAAACAAAATAGTCTACCCACCACCCAAACTTAGATGCCAGTAGCCAGCCACATTTCACTATCATCGGTCACCAGCGTCTGATGTTTTTTCTCTTCCAAAAAAATAGCCCAAACTCGTTTTGGCCTCCTCGTCACAAATCTGAGCTTGAATATCCTTAGAAATGAACCAAACTCCATAGATCTATTCTTAGAGTTGACTGCTTAAAACCCAAAAACCCCAACCTATGCTACTCAAATCTTCTAAAATTACAAAGTGTTCTTCCTCTTCTCACAGCCTTCTTTCTCACAGAAAATCAAGGCCCGAAACTATCTCAAGCTTTGCCAAAAATCACTTCCTTTATTTTTATTTTTTTGGGTTTGTGATGTCTTCTTTGCTACTGATCGTTCCTTGTATGGGATGTGGTTGAATTTTTTCTGTGTAATTATTTGTGTGTGTGTGTGTGTCTTTTTCTTTTTGCTTTTGGGTTGTAATAGAGGCATTGGTGGATGAAAGGAGATTATGGTTCTTTTTTTTTTGGCTATGTGTGGTGGTGGGTATGGTTGCTTTTGGCAGAGTTTTGGTGTCTAAAAATGGCCTGCCCCATTGTCAAGCCACAAGGGCTCATTTTATAGAGCCAAAATGGGATTTCGAATCTCTTATTTTCTAGGGTAGTGGGGCTTTTCATAGTGTTGTCAGCAACTAGAAAACCCGTGGGATTTTCTGCTACAAAGGTCGCTTGGTCTCAGTGAGGGCTACTCAGTAGCGCTAGAGGGGATTAGGTGTTGGAAGAGGCTAGTGGGTGCACGTGGGTATAGGCGTGCAAGGCACCAGATTTTATTATTATTATTATTATTATATTGAGATTAATTTTCAATTAACAATAAAAGATTTTGAATAAAATAATGATTAATTTTAACAAAATTAAGTATTTATATTTCACACTTGGAATGGATGGCATCCATATGACATAGCCATTAGGGACATTTATTTAATATTAGAATATGTGTTTTTGTGTGTAGATTTGATTATTTAGTTATATTATAATTTGTTAGTTGATTACTTAGTAATTATAACTTGATTATAATGTTGACTATGATGTAATTATTATAATGTTCAAGTCTAAGAACTTGATTATCAGATAAAAAAATAAAATCATCACAAATATTTTTTATTTAAGGATGATTAATCACTTATGTAAATTCATCTTTTTTAAAGTTATCTAGCACTTGGACTAAAGGCTCCAAAAAAAAAAAATAGATTTTGGTCTACGTCAATAGAATTAAGTTCGTTAGTCGATTATATGTAAAAAATATTTAAGCAACCCACATTATCTAAAATTGGTACCAAATTAATCTTATGTTATTTTATCTAAACCTTAATTAAAATGGTTTTTATTACTTATTTTTATGAATTTAGATATTTAAATATAAAAAAAATCTTTAAGTTTTCATAAAAAAGATAATTTTCTCTCTCAAGAGTATTCAAAATAAATTCATTTTTTACTTAAAAAGGTTTTATTATTGGATTTATTAAATATTTTATGACAAAGAAACCTATTTATCCTTTTAATTATTTACAAAATAATTTCATACAAAATATTATAAAAAATATCATAAAAGAATCATTAAACCATTATAAAAATAATATCATAAAAAGATAATAAAATATCATTAAAATATCATAATAAAATCATGCAAAAATATAAATACCATGCAATAATATCATTAAAAATTCATGCAAAAATATCATGCAAAAAAATCACAATAAATATCATACAAAAATATAAAAATTCAATCAAAGTTTCTTTTTTTCTTTTTTTAATTTTCCTTATTTTTAATTAAAATAAAATTAAAATTAAAAAAAGGAGTATTAAAAAATAGAAATTAAAAAATAGAAATAAAAAATAATTTTAGAAACAAAAATTAAAAAACAGAAATTAAAAAAAACTTTAAAAAAATAAATAGAAATTATAAAATTATAAAAATAAAAATAAAAATGCAGAAACTAAAAAAATTTAAAAAAAAATTCAAAGAAAAAGTTAAAAATATAAAATATAAAAAGAAATTAAATAACAAGAATTAAAACAATAGGAACTAAAAACAAAAATTAAAAAAATAAAAATCATAAATAAAAAACAAAACTTGAAAAACAAGAAATTAAAAACAAAAATTAAAAAATAGAAATTTAAAAAACAAAAATTAAAGACCAAAAATTAAAAAGAAAAAAATAAAAAGCTAAATAAAATAAAAATAAAAAAACATAAAAATAGAAAATAAAAAAAAAAACTATGGAATCAAGATCATAAATAACATAAAAAAGAAAAATCAAAATAAAAAAGAAAAGGAAATCTTAACGATCAAGTTATCTCCAAAATCTTTAACTTTTTGTTTGGTCTTTAATTACTATTGCTGCTTCTAATTACTATGTAATTATCTCTGTGACTTGGTCTCTAATTGCCTCATGAATTGTTGATTGTTCTTGTAAGTTCAATTTTGAATTGCTTATAATTTTCCTTTATTCTACTCAAGAGCTTCTTTCCCAAAACTCAAAGCTTTGTATTTGTTCTATTTGCTTTGTAAATTGCTTGATGATCGCTAATTATGTTTCTTGGTTCTACTGAATATGGAATTGAGCTCTTTATATAGGGATTGAATCCCTTTCTAATTTGAAAAATTATAAAGTCAACTGAATATATGAAGATCTTGCCAAATTTTCTTTTTTTTCTTCTAGAAACTTAATTACCAAGAATTACCAAAATCAAACTTAACCTTTAAAGTTTAAATTTGAATAAAATCACAATTTTTTAAAATATCACAATTTATGTTCATTTTTTTATCAAATAAAAAAATATAAATATAAATAAATTAAAAAATATTTTTGGGCCTTTAAATTTGGGCATAAAAATCCAATTTCATAAATAAAAACTCATTGAACAGTTTTGTAACATATTTTCAAAATAAAATTCGAAGCCTATTGAATATCGAAATTTTTTTTTGGACAAAATGGAGTGTTTACAACAATAGTTGAATTTTCAGTTAACTATATGGATGGTATATCTAATTATGAATGTAAATTAAAAAAAATTCTCCCTTTAAAAAAAAAACTAGAATATGTGCTTGCATTTTGTCTAGTTGATTTTTTTTTTAAATTAATTAAAAAAATTATAAAATTCATAACATTTGAAATTTATTATAATTGATAATTTTTTTGAAAAAATTCTTACAAAATGCTTTTTCAATTTTTGACTCAAATCTAACGAAATTTAATTTTTTTTTATTTAATGCCATTTTTTATTTCTTTGAAATGCATTTGACAATTTTATCTTTACTTTTATAGTCTATGTTTTTTTGGGCCAATTTTATAGTCTATGTTGACATTCATAAAAGAATGAAAGAGATTTTGTGAGTAGAACAAAAAAATCTTTTTATTATCTTTGTTTGTTTATATTTATTTCATGTTCATCTCATTTCTATTAGTCATTATAATTGTTATAATTTTTTTAAAAAAAGGAAGTTGCAAAACTTACCATAACTGGGTGAAGCATGTGAAAGGACTCTAAGCCATTTTGAATTTTTTGATAAAAAAAGGTACATGATAATGCAAATCAAGTTGATTCCTTTCCCAATTGGAGTTCTAATCTTGTAAAGATTAAATCCCTATAAATACCCAAGTTCGATTGCGAAAAAACACGCAACAATCATACAAAAATTCAGAAATAGAAGTTTTTTGGGGAAGGTAATGTAATTTAATTCTGAATATTTTTGTTATTTAGAGTTATTATAGTTTGAATTTTAGGAAAATAGGGTGAGAAATAGCTTTGGGAATTTAGAATTGGTCAAAAAGAGGATTTTTTGAAATTTTCTAGAAATTTTTTTTTGAAAAATTTGAAATTTATAGCTAAATTTTTAGTTTCCAATGAGAATTCCAACCATATTTTAGATTTAGATGAGTTTTAGATGAAATTCTCTAGTTTCTAGTTAGGTCCCTACCTCTTGGTGAATATCATGGTGAGATTTTCAATTTTTGATCAATTATTTTGTGAAATTCTGGGTAACCTTTGAATCTCTGACCAAATTTTGAAGTTTTCGGCCAATGAAAATCACTTTAAAGAGAGAAGCAGAAAAAGCAAAGAGAGTAAGAAAAGAAAATTTGGTAAAAAAAAAAGATTTGCCATTTTATTATTGTCCAAAAACATCGTTTTTGCATTATAGATCCAAGGAAGATACATGTTTCGCTTCATTAACCCAACCCAATATGATCATCAACTCAACTGCTTATGTGTGAGACTCGTGTTTCAAGCCAAAGCCGATTCGTACTATGGCTAACCCAAGCTTTCTTTTGTGCCTTGAGCCAAGTCAAGTTATGTTCCTCTTAAGCCAAACTGTCTTTTTTTGGTTTTTGTGTTTTACTATATTATTTGATTTTATTTATTTAAATAATTATTTTTTTAAATATAATTTTTTTAAAATTAAACTCATAAATCTTACCAAACTATTAGAGGATTTTAATAGGTTAAAAATTACTTTAAAATTATGAATTTTACCAAACTATTAGAAAATTTCATAAAAAAATTTTATAAATATATTTTTTTGAAATTAATCATACCAAACTATTAGAGGATTTAAATCTCAAATTAAATCTTACTAAATTATTAGAAGGTTAAATTGTTTTCTTAAAGTAATTTTTTTATCATATCAAACTATTGGAGGATTTAAATCTCAAAATTAAATCTTATCAAACTATTGGAAAGTTTAATTATCCTTTTCAAGAAAATGAATTTTTGAAATCAATTCTACCAAATTACTGAAAAATTTGAATATCAAAATTAGATCTTACAAAAACAATTAGAAGATTTAATAATTTTTTTAAATAATAAATTTTGTGGTAATTTAATCATGTCAAATTATTAGAGGATATATCTGAAAATAAAATTTTACCAAACTATTGGAAAGTTTATTAATTTTAAAAATAATAAGTTTTTGTAAAATTTTAATAAAACTGACAATGAAGCCTCTTTAAAAAGTGACAATAGTCTTCTTGAATACTCCTGAGGTGAGAAAATTTCTTAATTTACAACCAAATTATTAGAGTAATTGTAAGAATAATTTCTAATATTAAGTTATTTGATAAATTTTAAAAATGTTTTAAAGTTTTGAATAATACGAAATTAGCTGAAACCATCCATTGGATGGGTGTTGTAAGAGTGCTATAGCCTTTCTTATACATAATTGCACTTTCGAACCTTTTTTGATTTCATAGACTAAAATCTACCCTTTTAAAGAACTTGAGTTAAGCTTGTGATTTCTCTCTAAAAGGAGACAAATTCAGTTAGGTGGTCAATCTAACTTAAACAAAAAAGATTTAGGGTGACTTTTAAAGTTGTGTCTGGCAATAAGTCATGGACTTAAACGTTATGATAGTTTGACAACTTCACTAGGGATATGTCGAGAGACAGGCTAATAAATGAATTCGTGTTATCAAAGTCTAATTTAATAAATTTAACGTTTTTCTTTGAAAAGATTTTCTTTATTTATTTTCAAGTATTTACGATTATGTCATTCATATGGATTAGATAACATGAGTTCTATACTCGGGTTCCATCATTTGGGAGGAAGCAAAGTACCTATGTTTTCATGTGATTTCATGTCTCTGTATGGCTTAGCAAAATATTCCTACTCAAATTGAACATTTTCTGCTTGTAACCTATTATAGGTAAAGATTGGGGTGACTTACTAGTTTTTCATGGATAATGATGTAAAAAACAATTTGAGAACCTTTAGATTTAATCCAAACTACATATAGTCAACCTTATGGGCCTAACTAGGTAGACCCATGTCTCCCTTTCTTTTATAACTAACTCGAAGTTTAAGGGTCATATTATTGTATATATATATTTTTGCTCTCTTTATATGTCCTGATTGACCAATTTTTTTGTTTTCCTTATATTGTGCTAACTAACCTATTTCTTTGATTTTCCTTTTTGCATGATTCATAAACATTTAAAAGATTGCACAGAATGTTTGCCTTAAAGCTATTTTCAATAAAAGCCTTCATGGATTCCATTGAATGCACAGTTTGTGCCTCATCCATATTTGCTAAGTGTGAGTCACTTAATGATTTAAAAATTGAATAAAAAAAAACTTAACAAAAGGAAGGAGATTGTCTACCGCCTAGTTAAGTCTTTACTTTGCTTAAAGAAATCCATTTATGCCTTAAACAAAATGATATAGAAGACTATCAAACATATTGAAGTACATGAGTCATTGAAGATAGCAAGCCTTTTGTCAAAAGTATGGTCATATTGCACATTTTCTATCAATGAAGGTTGAAAAGTTACTCATCAAAGCAATTGTATAATCACTCATCAAAGCAATTGTATAGTTTTAGGACCCTTTATATCATTGTTTTATCTTTAATGAAGTCGACATGACACCAACCATAGAGTAGTATTCGATTTTGATAGGTATGCATCTCTAACATCCATAAAGAATCTATATGAAGAAGTAAAAACCTGGGTGTCACAAGAAATTTGCCTATATTTTGGAAATCGATAAGAAAGTTATATATTCACATGTTCAAGAAAAATGAGTACATAAATGTATTCTTTGGGAATTTTTCCATGATTTCATTGCAAAATGTCAAGATGATGACCAATGACTAAATGTGTTCGCATTGGTGATATATGGTATGGTGATCTTTCCTAAAGTCTTATGCCATATTGAGATAGAGCTGGTAGATTCATTCAAACAAATGAAAATATGATGCAACCCATGATCGATGATCTTGGTAGAAACTATCAGGTTGTTAAATTATTGTAGACAAAATGAAAAAAACTATTTTTTGGGCTATACACCATTATTGTACTTGTGGATGAATAGCTAGTTTGAATGCAATTGGAGTGTATTTTCCAAACTCTATTTTCGTAATCAAACTCTAATTAAAGAATTTTGTGATAGCAAACGGCCAAAGACAAAGTTCAAGGAAGAATGAGAATTTCTACTATAGAAGCTCACAAGCATTTAAGTGAAGTGGCTAGTATCATGGATGAATTAAAAACCCATGATGTATCAATATGGAGATAAAATTGGGGTTTTGCTTTTAGGCTTGCAAGGATTAATCGGCTATGTACTATTTATGGTACAAAGGTAGTTTGGAGCTAAGCAATTGGTCCTCATAACACACAAACTTAACTATCATATTGTTTATATGGTGAGCCTAAAATATTTTAAAAGATCGATAGAATACCAAAGCATAGAACCAAAGCATAGAAGAAACCTAAGAGAATAAGTCTTAGACCTTTTACTAATAAAGTCACCTTTGGACACTTAGTATAGAGAGCAAAAAAGGGCAAAAAAACTATGTTCACCTCCAAAGATTCTTGCCAGCCAACAAATCATAAAATGGAAAAACTGCCCATAAAATTGGAAATTGCAAGAAAATAATTTGGAGTTGAGAATGACAAGTTGAAGCAAAAATTGAAAGATAAAAAAAAAGGAGAAAATGAAAGATAAAGAAAATAAGAAAGAAGTTAAAACAAGTAAAGTCATCAAAGAACATGACAAAACTATTAACAACTTGACTGAACTACACTAATAATGCAAAAGGTTAAGTACTAAGGTAGAAAAGTAAGAGGTTAGAGTCCAAAAGATTGCCAAAGAATGTGACACTACTATTAATAAGTTGATAGAGTTATATTAAGAGTGTAAGAGACTGTGTATCTAAATGAAGGCCAAAGAAATAAACATCATTGATCTGACTTATAAGAATGAAAGATTAAAGAAAAGGTATTCTAAAATGGAAAATGAATGTGCCTAAGCCCAATAAGAGAATGACACACTTAGGAAGTATATTCATAACTTAAAATAGCAATTGAATGAGTAAAGGAATCACATTGCTACACTTTCAAGGGCGCATAGGGAATTGTTGTACCAAGTTTGCTTTGGTATGAGAGAAAACCTAAAAGACATAGGTATATAGAACATTTGGCAACACAAATGTGTAAGGTAAGAGAAATGGCTTAAAAGGCTAAAGCATTAAAGAGTGTGGTGAATCTAACAATAAGGCATAAACAACACTTGTTGAACTTCATTGAAGAGGCGAAAAACCAATATAAGTAGATTAAGTCTTTTACAAGTCAAGAATAATAGACTCTATATAAAATAGACTTTTATGGAATAAACGAAAGTTTTTTGTTAAAATTTTGAAAGGTCAAATATTTTTTCTCTCATGCATTGCACCCATCATAGTTTTTTGATGACATTAATACATAATAAGTCTGCTAATTTTAAAATTGTGGTACATAAAGTTTAAGGATAACTCATACGTTCAAGAATTTGACCCAACCTGCTTATCATTATTATAATACTCGAGTCTAAGCCAAATGCATGAAGCAAAAGAATGCAAATCGTTTAGAGAAAATAACGAAGGCCTAAGAAGAGCTAAAATATGAACTAAAGAAAATACTAGAGGCCTTGAATAAGCTAAACAAGGGCAAAGCTATGGAATAAGATTCTAGCCTATAAGACCATCCATTTCAAAACATTGTTAACCTTTTGTATCTCCTAAGTATAGCCCATATCATGCTTAATCTTCACAAGGGGCTCATCCCCAACATTTCACATTTCTTGCAACATATCCTTATCCAGGAATTCCATCCACACCTAATTAAGGGCAATTTAGATCTTTACTAACTCTATTTTCACAAAAAAGGCAATGAAACCAGTTTAAGTCACCAACTTAGATTGCCTAAAGAATAAAGAAAAGTTAAAGCTGAAGGCAGTTGAGGCGTTAGAGGAATCAAAATCCGAAGAGAAGATGAACCTATTAGAGGAGAGATTACAAGTCATTGACAAAATAAACTTTATGGCTCCATGGATGCAAATGGGCTCTGTTTGGTCCCAGTCTTTCAAAATTCAAGTTTTCAAGTTTGAAAAGTATGATGGTACTAAGTGTCCAATTACACATGTTACTATATACTATAAAAAAATGGCTTCCTATACAAGGGATGAAAAACTTTAGATATTATATGTTATAGGATAACCTTACTAGCTTAGCAACAAGATGGAATATGTAGTTAGATAAAACCTATATTTATCCATGGAGGGAGCTTGCTTGGGTGTTCATTACACAGAATCATCACATTATAGACTTGGCTTCTGATTGCTTTTTGGTACAAGCCATGGAACAAAAAGGGACAAAGTTGCTTAAAGAATATGCCCAACAATGAAAAAATATGATTACACAAGTCCAAACACCCCTGACTGAAAAGAAAACTATTATACTGTTCATAAATACCTTGAAGACATCTTATTATGAGAAAATGAAAGGAAATGCAATGAAGAATTTTACTGATATGATGATCTCAGGTGAAATTATAAAAAATAATTGCAAGCTGAAAAAAAAAAGAAACCACTAGTACGAAAGATAAGAACAATGTAAAAAGGAAAAAAAATGAAGCTTAAGTTATGAGCTTTAAAAGGCAATAGTTCATAAGATATGCCCCATATCCATAACCAGCTTATCCTGTTTATTACCCTCCCATTAACAATATTACTCCAGTCTCTTATCAACCTATTCTACAACCATCTTACCTACCTACTTATCAACCAACTTTTAGTCCACCTATTAATATGTACAATCTTATCACTCTTCTAGTTGTAAGATCAACACTACATACAAAAAATCCAATCAGTGGTCCACGAGGGCCAAGATATAACCAAGAAAGGCTAACATTCAACCCTATACCTATGACTTATACTGACTTATTCCAAGAATAAAAAACTATTTACTTGCTCTAGTTTGTTTGGAACCATTGAAACCTTATTTTACCAAAAAGTATGATCCCATTACAAATTGTGACTGTCACTTTCGGAACGCTAGTCATTTTATTAAGTATTGCACTACCTTAAAATATAAGATGCATGGTCTTATCAAGGTAGGGCTAATTAATTTTGACACTAATGGAAAGACAACATCAAATGTTAGTGGCAATCCATTGCCAAACCACATTGTGAATGCTTTGAATGAAGGTTAAGATCATCATGTGAAAAAGAGGGTAGAAGAGATCAAGACTCATTTTAGTTCTATATTACATTAAGCTGACATGATACATCTAGTGGATCCAAGTACTTATTGTGGTAGGTGTGTTTCAAATTGAACATGTAAATATCACAGTAGGGTATTAGCCACTTTATCAAGACATGTGAACAGTTCGATTGAAAGGTGCAAAAGCTAATGGACTTATATTAGATTAAGTTCTATGAAAAAGAAGAGACTTCGAGAATGTTGAGTTTTTTAACAATGACTGATTGGAAAATTTTGCATGCGCACAAATTATTCAAGTAATAATAGAGACTAAAAGTCTAAATATCATTCTCAGAAGGATTAGCTAAATAGATTCTTAGCCTAAATACCTATTATCCCTACATTATTTCCAAAGTTGGTTTAATCAAAAGGTTGGCACAAGACTAAGCTAATTAGAAAAATAGAATAGTGTAGACACTTTATTTTGTCTAAAATTTTTTTTCAGAATTGAAATAGGCTTCGAGCATGAATTGGGCCTTAATACAAAAATTTTGGGCCTACAAGATTAAAAGCCCAAAAAAATGTTGATTTTGATTTTGATTTAATTTTGATTTTTGATTTTGATTTTGGTTTAATTTTGGTTTTGATTTTGGTTTTGGTTTTAATTTTGTTTTTATTGTTAATTTTAAATTTTGGTTCTAATCTTAAATTTAATTTTTTGGTTTAATTTTATTTTATTTTTATAGTCAAAGTGAACAAAGTTAAAAAAAGAAAAAAAGAAGAGTCAAAAAATTGAAAAGAAAGGAAAATAGGGAAAATCCAAAAGAAAAACGTATGATTATTTTTATAAGAGCTTTGGATTCAGCTAGATTCAATCTCAGATTTGGAAATTCATTGCTTAATTAATTGTGGAAATCTTAGGGCTTAATTCATGCAAATAAGGAAAAAACTACATAGAATCGAATCTTAGAAAAATTTCCCTAGATTGAGTGGAACTTAGAACTTGCCAAGTTTAAAAGAATCCAATCCCTATATAAAGACCATTAATTTATTAACCAGGACAATAAGCAATTCACATGCGATAAGTAAATTCCAGTAGTTATTTGGTTTTACTTTTGGGATTCAGTTTTAATTCAAGAATTTTGTGTTTTCAAAATAGTTTTGATTTTGGAAGTTTTCAGTTTTTTTTTTTTTTTGGGAAGTTTCAATCTCTGGGTCTTGGTTTGATTTTGATTTTCAGAATTTGGATTTCTGGGGATTTGGTTTAGATTGGGATTTAGGTTGAATTTTTTTTGGTTTTGGGATTTTTGAAATTAGGTTTTAATTTGGTTTGATTTTGAGATTTTTTTATTTTTGGGAAAAATCTTGATTGTTTTGTGTTTGGATTGAATTTTGAAATTTTTTGGGTTTTTTTGAGGTTTTAGGTAAATTTTTTGACGAGAGTTTAAAGATTATGGCAAGCTTCACGGTTGCCGAAAGGATTTCATTGTGACCTATTTTTGGTTCTTGAATTTTCTAGGAAAGTTAGAAGTTTTTGATGGCTAGTTGAATTTTTTGGCATCAGATTTTGGGTTTTTGGTCTCTTTTTGGGGAAGGTTGAGTTTTTTTATGGTCTTTTTCTAGAGAGAACAAGGAAAATTTTTCTTAGAGAGAAAGTAAAAGAGTTGTTTGAGAAGAAAACTAGAAATTTGGCTTTTATAGTAGCATTGAAATGACGTCATTTTTTGAGGCTCAGACCAACGTGTGACCGCATGTGATCCACGCATTGATCTATTAAGACCGATTCGAATTGCATGTTTTTTCTTTTGATTTTGATTTTGATTTTGATTTGGATTTGGATTTTGTTTTTGTTTTTGATTTAGAGTTGGATTTGGATTTTGATTTGGATTTTGATTTGACTTTTTCATTTTGGTTTTGTATTTTGTATTTTATTATTTATTATCTTAATTGTGTGATTGAATTAAAGTGATGAGGGAAAAACAAAGAAAAAATTTATAAGATTTTATAGTTTAGTATTTTTTTCATGGTATTTATTTTTTGCATGGATTTAATTTAATTGCATGTTTTGCATGGATAATATATTATTGTATGATTATTGATTTTTGCATGATTTATTAATATAATTGCATATTTATTTGCATGATTATTAATATATTTATTTGTGTGATTTATTTTATATTATTGCATGATAATTTTACATGATATTTATTGCATGATGTTGATATTTGCATGATGATTTTATACTTATTGCCTGATATCTTTGCATGATTATTGGTATGATTTATAATATATTTGCCTGATGCATGCATGTTTTAATTATTGCATGATTGCATGATTTGATTTTGATAGAATTTTTGTATGACAATGTTATGTAAATAAATAAAAGTGATTGGAATTGATTTTTGCATGCTTTGCATGATTTTATACTTATTGCCTGATATCTTTGCATGATTGTTGGTATGATTTATAATATATTTGCCTGATGCATGCATGTTTTAATTATTGCATGATTGCATGATTTGATTTTGATAGAATTTTTGTATGACAATGTTATGTAAATAAATAAAAGTGATTGGAATTGATTTTTGCATGCTTTGCATGATATAAAACTATCTTTTACTAAGGCTTAGGTAAGACAACATATAGCTAATTTGATACTAATTTTGGGAGTGAAGGGGCACTAAAACCTTCCTTACATATAATCGACTTTCAAACTTAGTTCTATTGTTGTAGATTAGAGCCTATTCTTTTTAGGGACCCTTAGTTTAGGCTTAGGATAATCTTAAAAAGGATAGATTCATTTAGGTGGCCAATCACACCTAGATAAAAAAAAAATAGTTGTGACCCCATAATTTTTGTGTCTAATGGGTAGGTTCTTAACCCTGAACGTTATGACAGTTTGGTGACTTCAATAGGGACATCGAGAGTCAAGCCATTAGTTAGTTATGTATTATCTTGGGCTTTGCTTTGATGGTTTTTATTTTGTGATTATTTGTGATTATGTGCATTAACCCTTGTTTTTTTTCTATAAATTATAGTTTTTTTCTATAAATTATGTTTTTTTTACTAATTTATTTATTATTTTGTAGATCTTGATTTGAATATTTAGGTTGGCATGTCTCTTTACACACACCATATTTTCATTTATGCATAAGCTCTAGACTTGAGCTTTATCTCATAGGAAGGAGTAAAGTACACAAGCTTTCATGAGATTTCATATCTCTACTTAGGCTAGTGAAATACTCTCACTCAAATTGAACCCTTTTCACTTGTAGCCTACAGTGGGTAAGGATTGGAATGCCTTACTAGTCTATAATGAATAATGATGTGAGGAACAATATGAGAACTTTTAGATTTAACCTAAACCACATATAGTTAACGTTAAAGATCTAACCTATAAGTAGAGCCATGTCCTCCATTTGTATAGAATTAACTTGAAATTTAAGAATCATGCTTTTTTTTATGCATTATCTCTAACTTATTTCTTATCCTATTCTTGACTTGACTTGCTGACTAACTTTTTTGTTTTTTCCTTTGTTTGTATAATTCATATCACCATTCATAAATTTACATGAAGAATATTTGCCTTGAAGATAGTTTCAACAAAAAGTTTACATAGAGTCCATGGAATGTTTACTTTGCTCCTCATCTATTTATGCTAATTGTGAGACACCTAATGAAGTAATGACCAAGTCAGAGAGTACTTAATAAAAGGAAGGGGATTGTCTGCTGCATGATTATGTTTCCACTTGGCCTAAGGAAATATACCTTCACCTTAAGCAAAATAATCTGGAAGAGTTGACAAACATATTAAAGCATATGAATTCATTAGGACAACATGATTTTTGCCAAAAGTATGGGCATATTGCACTTCTTCTTTTTGTAATGGTTGAACACTTACTAATTAAAGTGACCATACAATTTTGGGATCCCTTATATTGGTATGTTATCTTCAATGAAGTTGACATGACACTAACCATAGAGGAATGTTCAATTTTGCTAGGTGTGCATTTGCAACACCCAGATAAAATCTATTTTAAAAAGAAGAATCCTAGGTATTGAAAGAAATTGGCTCAGATCATGGGGTTGGATAAAGAAGTGATAGACATGCATGTCCAAGAAAAAAGAGAGCATAAAGGTATTTCTTGGGAATTTTTTTTATGATTTCATTGGAAAGCATTTAGATGATGACTAGGGATTAAATGTGATTGCTTTGGCAATTTATGGTATCGTGATTTTACCTAAGGTTTTAGGTCATATTGAAATAAAAATTGTGGATTTGTTTCAGCATATAGAAAGAAGGTGTAATCCTAGTAGAAATTATCAGATTATTGAATTATTTTGTCGAAATAGGAAAAAGCTTTTTTTGGGATTTACTTCATTATTGTATTTATGGCTAAAAAGTCACTTTGAATGTAAGAGAAGTTCATTTTCAAAGATTCATTTTCGCAATTGAGCTTTGATCGAAGAATTTTGTGAGAGTGAATAACCAAAGCTAAAATCTAAAGAAAAGTGGGAACTTTTGTTTCAAAGGCTTACAAGTGACCATACAAAGTGGTTAGTCCCTTTGATGAATCGTGAGTCAATGTTATATCAATGTGGTCATGAAATTAGGGTTCTAATTTTGGGTTTTTGGTGAGCAACGAGTTATACACCACTCATGGTACAAGGTAATTTGGTGTTGAGCAGTTTGTCCTTATGACCATAAACTTAATCTGTCAGACTATCTTTACAATGAGCTAAAAACATTCCAAAGGCTCTTTCTCAACAATAATAATGAATTGGACTTACATAACATGCATCATCTGTTTGAACTCATTATTTTTCATGCCAACAAAGGACAAATGATGGTGGGATGGTGGTTGTAAGTATACTTTTGTCAAACCTTTGAAGCAAAAAGACATGGTTAAAGGTTTTACCTAAATATTGAAGATTTTTAAACCATTTTTATGGCCAATAATAAGATTCATATCATGTGTTTCTGACTTTTGGAAATTAATAGAAGGTTAAAGGAAAGCGCATTTTAAAAATTATGGAGAATGAGAATGCAAACAAGATTAGAAGGATTAAACGAGCTTAAAAAGAGATGATCTCACTACTCTCTATGATAAATGTCAATCCTGAGTCTACTCTCTATATTCCCACTATGATACCCAACCTAGATGATCTTAAAGAACAAGAGAAGTTGAAAAAAGTGCTAGAGTTGGTTGGGAACAATGAGACAAAAAAAGTACAATTTGTTAAAAGAAAAAATTAGGGTGGTAGAAGAAAATGATGTCTTCAGGAATATTGATGCCAATAAGCTTAGCCTAGTTGTTGACCTAGTAATCCTTACAAAGTTTAAAGTTCTAACAATTGAGAAATATGATAGAAGTGGATGCCCTAAGATGCATTTAGCTCGATATTATCATAAGATGGATGGGTATGCCTGCGATGAAAAATTACTTATTCATGTCTTGTAAGAAAATTTTACTAAGGCAACAGCCAATTGAAAAGTGGCCAGATTTATACTCGAAGGGATTTACCTCGAGCATTCTTGAAATGATATCGACACATGTTAAAGATAACTCTAGATCGATTGGCCTTTCAAAACATGAAAAGAAACCCCAATGAAAGCTATAAAGAATATGCCGCTAGATGGAAAAAGCTGTAAAGAATTGCAAGTACAACCATCCCTTACTAATATGGAGCTAAATTCTTTATTTATGGATACCCTTCCTTCTCTTTATTATGATAGGTTAATTGGTAATATTTTTTAGAGTTTGTAGACATTCTATTTAGTATGTCTAAAATTGAGGATTGGATAAAAAGGGAAAGAATTATGGTGAAAAGAAGGGAGTTATTTTTGGTGAACATACCCAAGAAACAACTATTGAAGGGCAAAATGAGGGGGAACCTTAGTGTAATGCAAGAAGATTTAGTGAATGATTATTTTGACTAGTCACCGCATCTGTCCTAACCTTATTACAATTTGACACCTCAAGTAAATTATTTTCCTTAGCCATTTCATCTTTATGTACCAATTTTCATATCCCAAACCCCTTCACTATAGATATTCACAAAACAAAATATCAACTCAATTCATTCACAGAGCCGCAAAAGAAAGAGAGCCAAAACATAGTATTCATTTCTAATGTCCTGCATGGAGCTTTTCCCTCTGCTCGTCAATAAGCATATGGTTTCCTCTATCTTTGTAAAGCCTAGAAAGCCTTTTTACCAAAAGTAGCATGATCCTAATGCTAAATATGAATATCATAATGGGCTTAAAGGATATTTCATTAAAAATTACACTGCTTTTAAAGACACAATTTAGATATTGATCGATCCAAATCCTGCAAAATTTAAAGAATTGATTGTGGTTATGACAATTGATGAGAGTGGAGTTAAAGGTTAAGATTGTATGGGTGAGGTGCCAAGTAGGGGACCCTTTTTTGTTTAAACTTATATATCATCTTGAGAGCACCATCGGGGATGAGAATTTGGAGTTGGGTTTGCATATTTGTTTTGAATGAATAGACATAGTACATTGCATTTTTTAAATATAGTCATTTGAAGTTTTAATTTGTTTTAAGTCTTGGTTTTTTAGGATTTTTCCTAAAAAAATTATGGTAAAAAAAATTATTGGATTTGGAGTAAAGCCCCACATAATTAATTGCCAACATTATAAAAAAAAAAAAAAAAAGGAAAGAAAAGAAAATGCCTTGAGAAAAAAAAAGAAAGTTTTCTTTTGAAATAAAAGGTGAAAAGAGCCTTGAAGGAGTTGACATTCACTAGAAACTTACCACATACCTTCTTGCCTTTTTTGAACACTTAGGTCATCTAAATGCTTCCACTCACCAATCATAACCCCTCAAGAAGCATTAGCTTGAATTTGTGAACCTTGCCTTTACCTGATAATATTATGATATAAAAGGATGGTATTTTTTTCTTAGATAATGAATAATGAGACAACCAATTTCAAAAAAAAAATTGGGATTCCTAAAAGATCAAGCAAACACGACATTGGTAATTGGATGTTCAAGTCTATGCTATAGCTCTAAATTCCAAAATCAAAGCATCCAAATCTTTTAAAATGATCACAAGCACATCAACCTCTCAGTTCTCTACCTAAAATGGTCCCTATTTGGTGTTTTGGGGCATATTGGCCCAAAAAAAAAAAAACTTCATTACCCTCAAGACAACTTGAACTGCAATAAACCATTACTATGGAATGACATGGATTCCTTGACACCATAAATAAGTTCATTTCCCATGAGCCCTTTTCTTACATTAACCTTCATTAGGGATGGTTTACAAATAAGGAATTTTTCTCGAATAGTGGTAGAGGACATGCAAAAAAAAAAAAAAAGAAAAAAAAGAAATGAAATGAAATTTTTTTTTTTTATTATGATATCATGCACTAAGGCTTTGAATGAATCCAAAAATGAAAAGATCTTAATAAATTTATGAAAAAAAAAACAATGAAAGAAAATTAGAGAGTTCAAAGTGAGTTAAAGTCCAAAGAAATCTAAAAAAAAAAAGAAGAAAACTTAAAAAAATCCTTTCTTCAAACTTTTTCTTCTGAAAAGAATTGCTCTTCAAATTTGAGTAATCGTGCTTTAGATGATAAATGGTCATCTTTCATCATCCTTTCATAAATATAAAAATTTATCTCTTACTACCCTTTTGAGCTTGGTAAGATTCTTTCAAAATAAACTTTGACCAAGGATCACCTTCTACACTGGGGGCAAATTGGGATGAATTTAGAAAGCTAAGTATGGTAATGCCTAAAGAGGAATCCTATATGTTAAGGGAAAAAATGTCCAATGAAAGGTTTCAAAGTTTTGAATCCATTCAAAAGGAAAGAAAAAGATAGAGTGAAGCAATAAGAAAGTAAAAAAAAGGAAGAAAATGAAATAAAAGGAAAAAAACAAAAATAAAAAGAATAAAAAAAAGAAAGAGAAAAATAAAAGAAGAAAAAAAGAAGAACTGAATGATTGAGTAGAGAATATGCGAAAAATAAATGAACATATGCCGCAAAGTGAATCTTTCAAAGGAAAATAATGATTTTTGGTTTAATCACCTTTAAACATTTTATTTTGGGCTTATTTATCCTTTTCTTTGAAAATCCAAACCTTGGCCTACATTACGTCCAAAAAATAGGCCATATTAGATCGAGCATGAATGCTTAAAATTAAAGAGCTTTTATTTGAGGAATGACCATTAAACCTATGAACTTTTTTGTCTCCCTTTATTACATAATTACTCATTTGGATCATTATCTCATTTTGGATAAGTTTAAATTCTTGAGTGTATGGTGTAATAATAAAAAAAATAAAAAAAAGAGAAGAAAGAAAAAAAAAAGAAAAATAAAGAGATGAATGTGACTTTACAGTGTTGCAAAAGGGCAGTCTAGAGCAAACCTTGAAGCCCTTAAGGCCACTTTTGATATCGACCAAAAGCAATCCAAACCTTTTGAAAGATCTAAAGATATGAAGGTCCCAAAAGTTTGATATGCACAAAAAGGAATGATTTTGAAAATTTGAGCTTTCTTTCTTGATCCCTAAATGACTTTCCAAAACTTTGAGCCCACTACAACTAACCTTGATATCTATCAAAATGCCACATTTGAATGCTAAAAAAAGTGTTAGACATGTTTGATTTTCAAGAGATTTAGGGTTTTTTTTTTAAAAAAAATGTTTCATTTGTGAGCTGGCAAGGAAAAGTATAACACCTATTTTATTCCTTTCAAATGGTGAAGCCTTTTTGAATGAACTGAACCTTCACATGTTGAACCATTCAATTTATTTGAAAAGAAAACTATCACTTCTTTCATTTCTAATAGGGAATGCCAATTCCCAAGGGATTCCCAAAGTTATATTTGTTTATATATTTAATTTCTCTTTAACTATGAAATTTAATTATGTGGGGCAAATTTTGTTGACAATTTTGAAAAGTTTTTGAATGACCAATCATAATTTTTATCAAGCATAAAGAAACCATGTTTTTTGTAGAAGAAAATTATTGAATTGTGGGTTTTTTTTTAAACCAAGTTGGAATCAAGAAAAAGAAGATTGCTTTTCATTAAAGAATTAAGAAAAAAAAGTATCTTGAAATGATGGTTTGTTTTTGCATTTTCACAATCAAATCCAAAATGCATGTTGCATATTGCATATTTCATATTTGTGTGTTGTCATAATGTATATATCTATGGACCTACCCCTATAATACAGATGAAAGGGAGTCACCACCAATCTTTTTTGGTTAGGTTTGATTAGCCACCTAATTGAAGTTGATTTGCAAAATAGAGGTTAAGTTTGGAAGTCAGTTGCGTATGGTGAATGTTGTAGCACCTCCACAACGTCAATCCAAAAGATGATACTAGTTTGATTTCAAATTATCCAAGCCTTGATCACTTTTATGATTTACCAAATAATTGAACAATAAATCATTGATTTTTTTGTTATTTGAATTATTATTATTATTTTATTTTATTTATTTAAAAAAAACCTTCATTTTTTTTAGAAATAAAAATGGTAGAGATGATCTTCCTCTATCTTTTATTTATATATATATATATATATATATTTAAAGAATAAAACCAAAAAATAACAAAAAGGTTAAAAATAAAATAAAATAAAAAATAAAAAAAAATAAAAAAAAGAAAACCTACGATCGAGTTAGGTCAGGACGTGGGTCGGTGCACGGGTTTTCGGGTCAACGTGCAGATCTTAAGCGGCCAAAACGATGTTGTGTAGAGGCGGTAGATAAGGCACCCTTCAACATTTTTTCTCAAAAACCCCAAAGCCTCTCTCTCTAATCCCAAAAACCTTTGACTTCTCTTTAGAAAACACACTGAAAAGTTCAATCGAAAATTGGAAATCCCATGGACTTATGGAAACTTCATCGAAAAATTCAATCGAAAGCTAGAAAATCCATCGGTTTCTAAAAAACCTATCGGATTCTAAAAGTTTCACTGGAAACTCCTTTGCTGAAAACTTCTACCGAAAAGTTCAAAGTTCTTCAAAAAACCCAAAAAAAATAAAAAAAAATCCAAAAAAGTTCTCAGATAGTTTTGAGCCTTCCCCGAACCTTCTATAACCCAAAATTCACCTTCAGAAACCTGAATTCACTCATAGAACCACAAATTAACTCTAAAATCCCAAGATCAAATTTTAGAACCCTTTTTGCCCGAAATTTCCCAAACCTTCTTTTAGTGATTTTCTCTTTGTTTTTCTATATTTCTTGGTGTTAGAATTCATCCAATTTATAGGCAGCTCTATGAATGATTTTAGGAAATCGACAAAATCAATCCCAGGCTTGAATCCTGGGATTGAATTATGCCCTAATGAGATTTTAGGTCCCAAAATTTTACCAATCACATTGATTTGATTCTGTGTTGGTGAAAATGATTTTGATCCTGATTTTCATCACATGCAGGTTGAATAAAAAAGAAAGACAGCAAAAAAAAAGAACAAAAAAAATGAAAAATAAAAAAATAATAATAATATAATGAAAATAAAAATAAGAATAAAAAAATAATAATAATAAAAGCATTTGATTGGACCTAGATGGGTCAAAATGGGCCCGAACTAAGATGGGCCTAATCGAAATGGGCCTAGTTGGGCCCAAAATGAAATAGGTCTAATTAGGCCCAAACTAGAATCAACACAATTGGGCCCAGACCAAAATGGGTGTCTACAGCTGCTCCTCTTTGCACATCTTTGTCAAACAAGGATGTTACAAAGGCCTAGATACCCACTTTGGTCTCGAATTTGAAAAATAACTTGGATTAAGCCAAGGTCAAGTGACCAGGATTAAACCACGAGTCAAATGAAACGATCAAGATCGAGTCGAGGTCAAAAATAAATGATCAGGATGAAACTACGAATCATAAAAAATGATCTGGATTGAGCCAAGATCAAGTGACCAGGACGAAACCATAAGTCAAAATAAAGCGACCAAGACTAAGTTGAGGTCGAAAATGAATAATCGGGATAGAACCATGAATCATAAGAAGTGATTTGGACTGAGCCAAGATCGAAAGGTCAGGGTGAAACCACAAGTCAAAATAAAGCGACCAAGATCGAGTCGATGTCGAAAATGAATGATCGGGAAAAAATCATGAATCATAAGAAATGATCTAGATTGAGCCAAGATCAGGTGACCAAGATTGAGTCGAGGTCAAAAATGAATGATCGGGATCGAAAATAAATGATCGAAATGAAACCATGAATCATAAGAAATGATTTGGATTGAGCCAAGATCAGGTGACCAAGACAAAACCACAAGTCAAAATAAAGCGATCAAGACTGAGTCGAGGTCAAAAATGAATGATCAAGATGGAACCATAAATCATAAGAAACGATCTGGATTAAGCCAAGATTAAATGATCGAGACAAAATCACAAGTCAAAATAAAATGACCAGGATCGAGTCGAGGTCTAAAATGAATGATCGGGACAAAACTACGAATCATAAAAAATGATCTGGACTGAGCCAAGATCAAGTAGATGTAAATGCATGCCTTATTTAGGATGCAAATGAATAATTAATTATGATACTAAGGCTTCTGCCCTTTTTGTTTTTATATACCTTTAGTAGAGATACCATCGGATATTATCTTGCATGTTTATCTTCATTATACATTTTAGCGAAAAAATCCCCCTTCACCTTTGGTAAAGAAGCTATTTTTCATCAACTCAGAGGTGTATTTTTGGCAAAGAAACCATCTTTTATCAGCCTAGAAGCATGCAAAGAAACCATTTTTCATTAGCTTGGAGGCATGTTTTTGGCAAATGAACTTTTTCATCCGCCTGTCTATTTATCCCAAAGAAAGCCATGGAAGTAAATTTCCTCTCCCTTTTTTTGTTTAAATTTTAGGGTTCATATTTTGCTTTTAAATACTTCAATCCTTCAAAATAGCACACTTCTTATGAGTTTGTTCAATTATTAATCATTATCCCAATTTAAAAGCATGAAATGCAAGTTATGCATTTCTTCCATTCATGGCAAGATATAAAGAGGAAGAGTAATGCATAGGATTAAGAGAATAATAAGATGGCTTTCATTTATTTGGATAATCAGTTACAAATGATGGTGTGAAGGAAAAAAATACATAGGAGTGGCTATTTTGGGGTAGTAGTGCCTCAAGATAAATGTTTAGATAACCATGACAACAAATCCCGGATCTTCTTCAAAAGTTCAATTAAAACTTAATGCCCCAACATTTCAAAGCTCTTAAAAATTTGCTATCCCTGATATGCCTTCCCAAGTAGTGCCAATTGAAGCTACTTTTCATAGTTTCAATCCGAACCTTTTTCTTTGGATCTAAGCTACCCTTTTGGGTTTTCGACTTGAACTTTTCTTTCTCTTTTTTTTTTAGGGGTTCAAATCGCCTTTTCGGGTTTTTGATTTGAGCTCTCTCTCTTTTTTTTTTTGAATCAAGCAAAATACTTCTTTACTGTATTAGAATTGACAAGACCAAGAAGTTCATCTCCATCCATTTCTGACAAGATCAAAGCTCCTTTTAAAAAATCTCTTTTTACCACATAATGCCTTTCTCAAGTCGAAGTCCATTTTTTTCAATCATCATGTTGACTTGGAAGAATCCTTTTCAACATTAGTTCTCCTTCTCAAAACTATTGAGGTCTGACCTTTTTATCATGAGCTCTCATCATTCTTTTTTGGTATAATTTACCATTAGACAGGGTTATCAATCTTTTCTCCTCAATAAAGTTCAATTACTCGTAGCGTTCCCACTTCCCTTAGGACCTGTAGAGATAGGATTTCTACTTCTACTAGCAATACAACTTACATCCCATAAACCAAGGAAAAAGAAGTTGCTCTCGTAGAGGTGCACACAGAAGTTTGATATGTATGTAAAGCAAAAGGTAATTTCTCGTGCTAGTCCTTGTATGTTTCAGTCATTTTCTCTAGAATCTTTTTGATGTTTTTGTTTGCAATTTTTACTACCTCATTCATTTTTAGGTAGTACGGAGCCAAATTGTGGTGTTTAATTTTGAACTGAGCACATATTTTTTGCATCATCTTGCTATTCAAATTCTTTGTATTATTTGAGATTATTCTTTTTGAGAGCCCATATCTACAGATAATTTCCCTTTTGATGAATTTACAGACCATGGATTTAGTCATAATTGTGAAAGAGGCAGCTTCAACCCATTTAGTGAAGTAATCGATCATCACAAAAATGAATCTATTTTTATTTAAGGCCTTTAGTGTGATAGGCCCAATAACATCTATTCCCCACATAAAAAATGGCCAAGGTGGTGCTATGACATACAAAGCACTGGGTGGAGCATGAATCTAGCATTTATGGCACTTTTGAGCATAATTGATGCAATCTTTTTCATTTGTCAACCAGCAATATCCAGCTCACATAACCTGTCTTACCATCATATGCCCATTTGCATGTGCTTCACATACACCATTGTGCACATTTTCAACAATTCTTTTGGCTTCAGATGCACTTACACAATGTAGTAACACTTGGTCCTTGCCTCTTTTATACAAAATCTCCCCATCTAAAAATAATCCCATGGCCAATCTTCTCAAGATTTTTTTATCATTTTTTATGGCTAGATCTAGGTACTGCTGGTTCTTTAGATATCGTATAATATCATGATACTAGGGATGGCCATATTCTTTTTCCTCCAAGTTGGCACAATGTACTGGCATGTCTTTGATATCCAATTTGATAGGCTGAATCTCTACAGTGTCACTAATCTGTACCATTACGACCAAGGTAGCCAGGGCATCTGCAATCTGGTTTTTTTTTTGAGGCAAATGTTCAAACCGAATTATTTTAAACCATTTGCATAGCTCTAAAATGTATTTATGATAAGGGATAAGTTTGGAATCCCTTGTTTCCCATTCACCTTTCAATTGATAAATAACTTGAGCTGAATCCCTGAAAACTTTTAATGTTTCAATTTTCTTGTCCAAAGCAGCATGCAGCCCTATGACACAAGCCTTATATTCAGCTACACTATTGGTGTAGTTAAAATTCAATCTTGCTGTAACAAGATAATAGTGCTCTGTTGGAGATATCAAAATTACTCAAATCTCGTACCCTATGGCATTAGCGGCCTCATCGAAATACATCCACCATTTTTCTTTATCATCATCATCTTCTTTTGATTTTGAGATGGCCATTAATTTCTTATTTGAGAAATCAAGCTTTATGGGCTCATAATCATCAATGGCCCCGTCTGCCAAGAATTCAGCAATGACACTTCTTTTGATTACTTTTTGACTCACATATATTATGTCATATTCAAAAAGCATCACTTGCCATCTTGTGTGTCTTTCTGATAGTGAAGGCTTCTCGAAGATATATTGGATGGGATCTAGTTTAGCTATGAGCAACATTGTATGGTACAACATGTACTATCTACACCTTTTAGCCGTCCAAGCTAAAGCACAACACAATTCTAAACAACTTTTGTTATAAAAAGCTTATCATTCTAGAATTGTATCCATAAAAACATTTAACTTGCTTATAATGATCCTTAGCTTTATCTAGAAAGCTTACAAGGCTTTGTCCATATTCTCTAGTGAGATTGACTTTTTGCCTTAACACCACTACCTGTTTGACCATTTCTCTTACCTTTTTCACTACCTTACAAACTTGACTAGTCAGATGCTTTATGTATTTTTGCCTTCCCAAGCTTTTTGCTTTTCACTTTATGTAGACATTTATTTTTAAGTCACGTATGAAGCTTCAATCCTTTTCTCTTCTTTGCCATTCATCCATAATTATTGAAATATGATTCTTGTGATCTTATAATTGATGCTCCAACCTTTGGATCACTTAGCAGAGTGATTATTTTCATTCAGCATTTTGAGGTGCTTTTTTTTTTTTTTTTTTTAGCTTGACTTTCAACCTCTCTTTTTCCTTCTAACATTCTACCGATCTTACCAAAGCGATAGACAATAATTCCTCCCTATCTAGCTTTGTTTTGAAATTATGATAACCTGTTCTTGCTTTTCTTAAGCTTTGCCTTTTCAATAATTCATTTCCTTTTAGAGCTCAAACATATGACATTATTGACTGATATAAAATTTGGTAACTTTTTCAATTTTGAGTTGGGCTCGTAATTTCTTGTTTTCTTGCTGTAGATCTTTCAAATCATTGTTGGCCACATCTTTTCTTTCATGACCTTTTTCAATCTACTCCCTCACACTTTTACTTATTATCTAAATTGCCTAATTTTCTTGTAAAACTTTAAATTTTCCTTTCTTATTTCCTCATTTTCAGCTTCTATTTCTTTCCTAACAAGCTCGACTTCTAACACTATGCTTCTGCCTAAAGGTTAACTGATTGATGTGAGCCATTATAAAAAATGAGTACTATGTTTTTGAGTTATTTTATTCTCTAAATCTGGTAATCAAAGGCGACCTTGTCGAAGAGAGGCCCTAGTCTTAACCTTTGCATCTTCTTCCATACTTGGATTAATTATTTTAATGTTTTTAGTGTATCAGGGTCCCTATAAGTGAATTCTACTTGAGCAAGGCCATGAGTAGTAGGGACAAATTATTTTACTTCAAATTGCTTTAATACCATCAATGGTGCATAACTTACCACACTTCATAGCCCCAATAATGGTATCCCCAAAATATTTCTTCCTTAATACAACATAGGCACATGGGGCATCTATGGTTCCATCTATTTTATTTCATCCCAGTTAAGCTTTCGTAAGAATATGATTCATTATTCCTTGGTTTTTAGCGTTAATCATTGGCTTTTGCAAAATTCTTTAATTGGTGCCTTGTTTCAAAGATATGGCTTTGAGAATAAACTCTTTCCACACTTAAAGTGACCTTTTACCCATATATACAATAGCAGTACACATCTTATGAAGTGATCTTTCCCATTTTGTCTACAAAAATTCAATGACCTGATGGTTTCATCTAGGATTACTGGTGAAGGATTGATTGCTTGGGTTTCAATTTGCTTGAAAAAGTCTACCATAATTATCTCGATATAGCCCAAGGTCTTTAGGAAGAACACCATGCCATATTTTATCAAAGCAAAAACAACCATGCTCTGATTATCATCTAAATTCCTTAACAAAATTACAAAAAAACCCCAATGGATACCAAGATGTTCACATTTAGGCTTTGCGAAGGAATCTATAGTTTTAACTTTAACCCCCATAAGCTTTGCCAATTTTTTATGGTAACTTGATTTCAATTTTTGGGTAAACACTTTGTCTAGACTTGTAATTCTATTCCAAGCAAAACCAAATATTCCTAAATGCTTAGCACCAAAGCCTTTTGGTTAAAAATGAAGCACTTATAGGACAGATCCCAAAACTGTATAATCATTTTAATCAACTGTTTCTCAAGTGTTATTGAAATAAGGGACACAATCTGGCCATACTTTTCAAAAAATCTTTTTTTTCTTTACTCATTTAGTTGACTCCAAATGATGAACAAAGTTTTTAAACTATTATGTGTGAGATCCAAATGCACTTTTTCAAACAACCAAGACACATAACCAATAGGCAAACAATCTTCATTTTTTTGTTGAGCTTCATTCAACCAAATATGTACCTCATTATATGACTCACATGTGACGCTCACAGATGATAAGTAAATCTATAGTTCTACGAGATCCATGAAAAAAAAATTCTTGAAAGAAAGGTGTCCTATAGCAAATATCTCAATAGGAAACTACATGATGAGAATTACGCAAAAAATAAAAAAAATAAAAAAAAACTGAGTTGGTATGAAGATGTGGTTTGAGATTTAAAAAAAAACTAATTTTTCTATAGTCATAAGCATTTGAGGTGCTACATAACTAAACGAAATAATAACCTTTTTTGCTAATCACTTATTGTTTTGTGTTCTAAAAAATTATTTTTTTTATTTTTTTAACAAAAACCTTTCTTTTCACCTTTTTTTGCTTTTTCTTTTCATTTATTTGAAGCACCGATTTCTTTTCCTTTTGCACATTTTGGAATTGTTGAGTAAATATCTTCCCATTTGTCTTAAACCTTGGTGTCTTCTACAATTGGGTCAGTGAAGCTCTACCTAAGGTTGGCTTCCTGTGGCTTATTATATGCTTGGTTTGAATTTACATGCATTTAGAGGTTATCAAATTGTTCTTCACTATCATTCGAGCCGGACCAATAAGGTACTTCAATCCTTACCCATCACAAGCTATGAACAAAAAGGGTTTAATTTGAGTAGAATTATTTCACTTATCATTACAGAAGTTATCACCTTACAAGAGTATAGGTACTTTATTTTCTCCTATAAGAAAAATAGCTCAAGCATAGAACTCATGCATGAAATGTAATGTGTTATTCTGTGTGTGAGGGAAATTAACACAAATGTAGCATTTTGATTTTTTTAAGCTTTAAAAGGACCTTTTTCTTTTCAATTCATTTCACACCTTCCCTAAAAAAAAAACTTAAAAAAAAAATAATAAAAGAAATCTCAAAGCCCTCTATCATGCCCAGAATCCTACCTATTGGCGCTGTGCTTCGCCAGTCATTGTCTCAACCACCATCATCAATCATTGAAAACCCCCCAAAAAACCATAAAGCTTCTTTAATCCTTCTCTTTCCCCTTTCAACCTTTTTTTCTTGAAAAATGTCCTCTAAAACTCTAGATTTGGCCTTCAAAGTTATGGTGAAAACTTTTTTTTTTGGTTTTCGATTTTTTTTTTTGTGGTTTGTTCTTATTGCTGGTTTTTTGTTCCAGGAGATGTATAATTTTTGTTGTGGTGTTCTACGTGTTTTTTAGTTTGGAAGAGTTTTTGTTTTTGTATTTTTTTTTGTAAAGATTTTCTTTTTTCTTTTTTGTTTCTCATTCATCCTTTAGGCTCAATTTATAAAGCCATATGGTTATCCTAGACCCCTAGTCTTTTGGGATTTAAAGGTTTTCAAGATGCCACTGGTAACCTCAAGGCTGCAAGGGCAACTGTGCCAGCTTATTGGCTTGTGACCCATATCACAACTTACCAAAAGGTTTATGCTTTCTCCATTTTGGCCTAAGCCAAGTTTTTAAAAAAGATTAGGACTTTGCCATGAGTGAAAAAAGGTGTCATAAGGTAGCCTTCACTTGGGAGAATGATATTTGTACAAAAAGGTAGGTCGATTGGCTTTCCTAAGTGCCGTTGACTTCCCTCTTTCCCCCATTTTTTGTCTTTTTTTATTTTTATTTTTTTAAAATTTTATTTGTTATTTTAATTTTAATAAAAATTAAATAAATCTTAAAAAGAGAATTGGGCTTTCACATGGGTTTTGGGCTAAAATCCTAGGCTTTGGGCCAAATATATTAAATTCGAACTTAGGCTTAGAAGCCCATTAGGCCTAAAGGCACAAACAATCCAAACAATAGAGATTGGGCCTAATATGAATTATGCAATTTGAAATGGAGCATATCATAAACTCATAAAAATCAAAATGAAGTTCAATTGACCTTTTAAAATGGGTACAAATTAGACAAATTTCAAAATACAGATGAAATTAAGATTCACATACAAATGATTATATGAACAAAATTAGGTGTTCACACAAAACCATAAAAGATTTTACCAAATAATTTAATATTTGAAATTATCCTTAAATTACTTCAATATGTTAGTAATAATTTTAGAATATTCTCTCACCTCAAAAGTATTTAAGGAAACTATGTGTCACGCTTGAAGTGACTTCCATTGAATTCATTTAAACTTTATTTAAAAACTTTTATTCATGACAAGTGATATATTTTTTAAAGAATCTTATACTTAAAATCTTTTCTAAATTCTTCAATAGGTAAGTAAAATTTTTTAAAAAATTTTTACCTAGGAATTTACATGAAAATTGCTATTTAGAACGTTTTTAGTAATTCAATCATCGAAGATTCAAAATCAATTTTCATAAAGTAATTTATTTTCATAAATATTTTTCAAAGTGTTGGTAAGATTTCTATCTAAAAAGTATCATCAAATATGTTGGTAGAATTTCATGAAAATTATTTTTTTCTAAAATATTTTTTTTAATAAGATTTTTCAATATGTTTGTAAAACCTTATTTTTAGAAATAAAAGAATCACAAACCCTCTAATATATTGGTATGATTTCATGCAAATTATATCTTTTTGAAACTTTAATTTTTGTCAAAAATTAATAAAATTTTTTAATATATTTGTAAAACCTTATTTTTAGATTTTTAAATAATTACAAACCATCCAATATATTAATAAGATTTTATTTTATTATTCAAAATTATTTTAAAAAACCTTTCAATATATTGATAAAATTTTATTTTCCCAAGGTAAAATTTTTATAAATTACAATTTTAAATTACAAGATCTTCAATACTTTGATAAGCACTCATAAATTTTAAAATTTTTTATTAAAAAACATATTTAATTTAAACAAATAAATAAATAAAATAAAAAATAAATGTAAAAATATACCAAAATTTAACTCTTATCAATTGCTTAAAATACGGCTTGATTTAGTGACTCAACTCAGCTCGACTTTTATCTCATCAAGAATCAGCTCGATTTGGTCTGGAGAGTTGGCTCAGCGTCTTGGCTTGGCATTTAGCAAAACTGTTGTTTTATTTTTTTTTCTTATTTTCCTTTATTTTTTCACGCCCTTTTCTCTTTTTCGCTACTAAGTGATTTTCTCTCCTCAGAGATTTTCGGCCACCACTGCCAGCCACCGTGACGCGACTGGCCGCCACGTACCACTACCAACCGAAGCCCGATCAAGCCTAACATTTCACCGTCACTTCCTCTAGGCCTCCTTGTCTTGGATCTGGGCTCAGATTTTCAAAAATTGTCATTTAATGGCCTAGATATGTAGTTGAAGCCGTAACTTTTCCACCACAGTTTCAGCCTCTTTTCGCTGTTCGATTAGGCTAAGGTTTCAGTATATTGTTTCCCTTGTCCTCCTCTCTCTTTTAACCGTTCGGATCTCTAGCAAATAACGTCTGCCACTGTTTGATCGCCACAACGGCTATTGCTTTCATCATCGGTTTTCCCTCTGTTTGCTGCCTGTGTCAGCTTTTTTCTTTTTTTTTTTTTTGTGGTGTGGCTTATGGGTGGCCATTTGGTGAAGATCTAATGATAGTGGTAGAACTTAGTCTCAGCAATGGACGGTGAAAGAGGTGAGTGCTACTTTGGTGACTACTGAATCTGGTGTTAATTGCCAGGTCTGGCGGCATTTCTGGTTTGGGATGTTCAACCTAGAACTGTTAATTGCTTTTCTAGATTGTTGCTGACAATCCCATGTTCAGTGTCTTCTTTTTTGTTTGATTGAGCTACTCTTTTATCGAGTTACTGTTGATGGTGGCATTGGCACCAATGGGGTGTTGTGTTGACAGTAGTAATGTGACGGAGAAATGCTTTTTCCTGCTAGATTGATTGTGATTGTTGTTTTGCTTTGTGGCTTTTGGGTTAGGCTAGATGGGTTGGTGCGGGTAGTGGTGAAGACTATGATATTTCTTTGGTTGGTGATAAGTGAAGATGGTGATCAAGAATTGACTCTTCCTGCTTCACTCTTGCCTGTTTAAATAGCAATTACTCCTAATAGAAATAAAGCTCAAAATTAAGGCAAAGTCTTAATTTGGGATGGGATTTCTTATCAGTTTAAAAATCCAATCCTATCATCTTCAAAGGACTCTATCTTCAAAAACAGTTCCCCTTCCTTTTTTCAAAAATTATTTCTTTTTACTAATAATAAAATCAATTAAAAATAAAATATAATTGGGCTCTTGGTTTTAAAAGCCCAAAACCCAAACAAACTTATATTTAAATGGGTCAATCAATAACCTAACTAATTGATTGACAAATTTTTCCAGACTCGATAACAGTTTAAAGAACTTCGGAAAACTGAAGTGTCTATGTTAGAAATTGAGAATCCATGGATCTTGAAAGTTTTGTACTAATGTTGAGAATGATATGATTGAATTTTATTGGATAAGAGAAGGTTGTCTCTCATTGTGTACACCAAAATCCTTAATATGTACCAAATTAAACAAAATTGTTCGACATTTAGAGTGGTTAGCAAAATATGTATATGAATATGCTTATCTGATTGATAAATAAGACAAACAATATTTTAAGGAGGTTAAAAATTGAAGTTGATTTACGTAATTAGTTGAGAGCAAGAAATTTTTTAAAGCTAATATAATTGAGTCTAAAACTAAAATTGAAACAAAATTACAAATTTAAGAATGGCATATGCACATTAAAAATATTTATGATAGTTTTACCTTTTTCTTCATAAGAATTGAAAGTTAATAATAAACAAAATAAAAACAATATAAAAAGGCATATTCCTAATTAATTGCCAGCCCCTAGATTTATTTTTTTAAGTTCTTAATTTACCCTTACACGATCATATATTTTACTAATGTAATTAAAAAAGACATTACACGTATAAATTTTTTTAAACTCGTAATTTTTAAATATTAGCTTCAATGATATATCAATTGATTAAAATATCAGTCGACATCAGTCTCATAAATTGGATGGACATTGAAAAAGAATGTCAAATTTCAAGTTAATAAATAGAATCTTCAATTGTAAGAATGTGCATGTTATAGATTAGCTGGTAGTTAATGAATAGTGACCTGATATAAATTAATATGATTTATCAAGGTAATTTGGTAACCAACCAAGGAAAAAAAATAAATATATCACTGTAACAATTAATGAACCACCTAACAAATAATCAGAAAACATAAAGATTAAAAACCCTTATTCCTAACTAATTAATTAAAGGGTTTAAGTGGACCTATGTTTGGTTCCTAGTTTTAGGCTTGGAAGCTCTAATTCTTATTATGATTAACCAACTCATGGTGTCAACTTAACAATTTATGGTGTTTGAAATCATCACTATTACCTGTGAAACTTTATTGTAATATATGTATCGCTACAAGAAAACATACCTTCAGTTACGAAATTTTTTTGACAGAAGAAATCGATTTTCTTTGATTTTTCAGTCACAGTGATGATTATGTGTGAAAAAAAATAATTATTTTCTTAAAAAGATAGATCTTTCTACACACAAAAAACCTTTTGTAAAAGTGAAATTTTTTTTATGAAAAATAAACTATTAACGAAGAAATTTTTCGTTGATATTTCATTAGTAAAATTTTTATCAATGGATTTTTTTAAAAATTAATTGTATGAAAATTATTTGATAAAATAATTAAATTAAGTAAATATTAAAAATACCTTAAAATATAGATATTAAAAACAACTTTAGCAACAAAATTTTATAAATTTTTTAAGAAAATATTTAGCCGATAAAAGTTATTGTAAAAATTATTGTATTTTGTTGAAATTTTCCTTTTTTTATAGAATACTTCTAGCATCTTTATTTTTTTTGAATGAAAAATTTTTTTTCAAAAATTCCATCTAGAGTTTTTCAATGAAAATTAAACTTTTATCGATGAAAAATTATATCGATAAAAGCTTTATTTCTTAAAATAAATATGACCAAAGCTACTTAGAATTTTACCACTACTTCATAGTTCATACATGGCATTTTTACTGTGAAAATATACTCCTTTATCGAAAAGGTTTATTTATAGCAAAAACAATCAATGGATTATCAAATCGACCTTTGCCTTTTGTTTGTAATTGGTTACATGGTAAAAGACAAGGAAAAGTAGAATAGGAAACATTAATAATTCCATGCGCATGAGATGCTTTAACACTTTAAACTAACATGTCGCAAAACTGTAATGATGTCATACTGAGGTAATAATATTCATCAGCCTCTTAGTAAAATGAAGAATTATCTTTATCAGAAATTATTTTTTTAACACTATTCCCAAAGAAATACCTAAATAGGCAGAGCTTGAACTTCGAATTTTATAGAGATGGGTTGAAATCTATGAAATTGTAGAGTACTCTATATATATATATATATATATATATCATATTGTATGTAACTCAAATCCAATAAATTTTTATTTGTGTTGATTTTTCTTTTAATTTAATTGATTTATAGAACTATTTTTAAGAAGTGTTATCTAATAAATTTTAAATTTAAATCACAAAATCTGTAACTTTTTTTTTTATTCTCATATTACCACTTTTTTATACTAAAAAAAATAAGAAATATGAAAGGATAGTCCCTTATAAAAATCCCTTTTTACCAACTAAAAACCACACTCAATATTATCCACTTCAGTTTTTCTTACTAACTTGATGGCTTTGCATAATGATCACAACCTTTCTAGGAATATACACACGAATAGAAGTTTATGAGATAGGCAAGACATATATATATATATATATATACACTATTTACTTTTTCCTACACAAAATCCATATCTTGTTTGTTAGTAGTTATTATAGCATGGTAGAAAATTTGGGGGGGGTGTTACAAAATCAAGGATATTGCCGATATAGAATCTTAGTACTTTAATGGCTAAACCAAACACGAGTTAGGAGAGCAATTAGATAAGGAAATTTGACTCAATAAATCAAACAAAAAGATTGAAAATGTGGGCAAGGAGAAATTTTAATCATAGTTATATAACAAAAGAAAAAGGTTACTTGATAGTGATAAATAGGGAGAATATGATGAATATTTTATAGAACAAAAACATTTTGAAAGTGAATAGGAAACTATATGAAGTTTCAGTTTGTGACCTAATGCAATTAAAAAATTTTATCATTTTAAACAAAGGATCTTAATTTGATACAACCAATCAACTTGGTTAGATAAAAAAAAAAAAGAAGCCTAGTTGCATATTCTAAATTATGAGTTTGAAAGTTCCAAAACTTGTCCAGCTAGATTTGAAAAATCTTGACTGATTAATTAGTTGAAGACTCCAACAACTTCATAGTCTTAGTTTTTATTGCAATCTTCTAGAATATCTAGATTGTGATTTTTCTTCCATTTTGTTTTGGATTTTCTAAAGAACTTTTAATTAATTACCACAATAAAAGATTTCAAAAACCTAAACTTTTTTTTTTAATTGATAAAGAAGAACAAATTTGATTCTTTCTAGTTCTGATGGGCAGAGAGACTTTTTATCTTTAAGGGCTTGTATACCAGTTATAACAACACTAAAATTTATCAATAATGAAAATTGATTTTCCTTCTGTCCTCCAATTGGGAGTGTGGGGTATATAGAAATTAAAAGCATGCTATATTAGCTCCTTTTTTGCTCTCTTTTAGAAGAATTAAAAGCTGTAATATATGTTAGAAAATTACCACAGCTTTGATACCACTTGTTAGGCCAAAAGGCCTTAATCCAATTACACTAACAGAAGCGAAATCAAACAATTAATCAAACACACAAGAAATAACTTTTTAATGTAGTTTGGTCTAACTAACCTATGTCCACGGATGAGAAACAAGATCTACTAGTTGTAAAAAATTATAAATATACAAATCATATCATCAACCTCTCAACAATTAATACTCATAAGACACTCTTAATCTCCTCTAGTCCTATGAAGTATTCTCAACCTAAATAAACATACTCATATCTACCCTTTCAACACAAACAAATATATGTGGACTTTCTTAGTCTCCTGTAGTCCACTCACAAACAAACATACACACCCATAAGACGTAAAATCCCAGCACTTCTATGGGGTGTCTATCTCACAAAACCCTAAAACTTTCATACATTTTTTCTCATGCCCAACCCTATAGAGACTTCACCTATTTATAACCATATAAACTTACCTATTAAGAATTTCTTTCCTCTTAGAATTATTTTCTTGCAAGTCAAACTTACCTATTAAAAATCATCTTTCTCTTAGAATTCTTCTTTTGCAAGTCTTCTTGTCCATCAAGCAATATCTAACCAATCTCAAACAAATCTCTTATGGGATTTGAGTCATTATTCTTAACAATCTCCACCTTAACTCAAATTTCATCAAATTATCTATTTTCATGTTAGATATGCTTGGCTCTACCTGCAATGAAAGTCTCACAATTATCTTCTCTTATGTGTCTTCATGCTTCACATAAATCAATCCTTAAAATACAAACTCGAACTTCTTCCTTAAATCAAGCTCCTCTAAGCTTGCCTTTTCTTATGTCTCAAACCATGCTCTGATATCACTTGTTAAAAAATTACCACAGCTTTGATACCACTTGTTAAGCCAAAATGCCTCAATTTAATTACACCAGCAAAAACAAAATCAAACCATGAATCAAACACATAAGAAATAACAATTTAACGTAGTTCGGTCCAACTGATCTATGTCCACGAATGAGAAATAAGATCTATTAGTTGTAGAAAATTACAAACATATAAATCAAATCATCAACTTCTCAATAATCAATACTCATAAGACATTCTCAATTTTTTCTAGTTTTATGAAGTATTCTCAACCCAAACAAACACATACCCATATCCACCCTTTCAATACAAATAAACACATACCCATATGCACCCATACATCACATCTATGTGGACATTCTCAGTCTCCTCTAGTCCACTCACAAATAAACATATACACCCATAAAACGTAAAGTCCTAGTACTCCTATGAGGTGTCTGTCCCACAAAATCTTACAACTCTCTTACATCTTTTTCTCATGCCTAACTTTATAGAGACTTCACCTATTTATAACCATACAAACTTACCTATTAAGAATTCCTTTCCTCTTAGAATTCTTTTTCTACAAGTCAAACTTACCTATTAAAAATTTTCCTCTTATAATTTTTCTCTTGCAAGTCAAACTTACCTATTAAAAATCTTCTTTCTCTTAAAATTCTTTTTTTGCAAGTATTCTTGTCCATCGAGCAATATCTGACCAATCTCAAACAAATCTCTTATGAGATTTGAGTCACTATTCCTAACAATATATATATATAACTACTTACTAGGCTATTTCTCATCAAGGATACTTTAAACACTAAGTTTTGAAAAAATTAATTCTTTAGAAGGAATTATAGGCACAGATAAGAGTTAAATTATTTCATTTTTAAGAATAATTAAAACAATATTTTTTAAAAAAGAATGAAATAATTTAATTTTATATTAACTATATATGTGAAGAGATACAACCACACTTTCCGTTGTAAAAGCGAAAGAAAATGGTTAACAAAATTCATTTCATTTAGTTTATGAAGAGTCACAACAATGAGCTGGATATCGCATTCTAGTGTTAGGGCAAGAGTACCATTAACTTGTGTATAAACAAATATATATACATATATATATATATATATATTGTATAAAGGGTGCTGTAGACCAAGAGAAAAGAATAGAAAAGAATTTTATAGTTATCAAAGATGGAACCCTAATATTGCATGAATCCATTTCTTAAAGAGAGATAAATGAATCATTTAAATTAAACTTTAAAAGTTTTAATTTATATAATTTATTTATACGAATTTAAGTATTCTACAATTTTATCTGCCACACAAGCAATAAGGATAAACAAATTATCCAAAACTATAAAATTGGAGATTTGGAAAAATGAGATTTGATGTGAGCAAATCATTTGATCAGACTAATTTATTTACGAATAAATATTGTTGGGAATAAGATTTGCAAGTCGATGGTGAATGTAATATAATATGAAGATTTGTTGTATGGATTTTACTTTCATAGATTTCTAGCTAACTAGTTAGAGGAGTAGAAGGTGTTTAGAGTGGAAATTTGTAAGTCTTAATTTATTTAAAGAAGTTAAAGAGGGTCTATAAAGTAAGATTTTTAAAAAAAATTTAATTTACTTCTAACCCCTTGTTCTTTATATTAATATGATTGAAGAGAAAATTACATTATGTGAATATGATTGAAGAAACAATTACATGCATGAACTCATTCGATCTCCATCCTCCAAGTACCAACAAAAATCTCATGATAACTTATTCAAATATTAATAATATGACATAAAACAAAATAAGATCGATGTTTTGGAGCCAACAAGAGCATTACATTTGCGATTATGTCAATTAAGAGTCACCAAAATATATATCCAAATCAATTATTGTGGAAGTGGTGGAACTTAGCAATAGAGTCAATCCCTCATTGATTTAAAATCTATAAATTGATGACATTAAATGTAAAGAAAAGCTAAAAAATTAACCTCATTAAGAAAGAAAAAGCTACCGTTTAAGGCGCAACATGCCATGTTGCTAAATTGATAGCAAATTTTTATGCATTCAAAGCACTTCAGCTGAATCACATGCATCATGATTAATTTTCGTAAGATGGATTTGATGCATTTTTCTCTTGCATATTGATGTCTTCAATAAAAGCCCCAATAATTTGTCCAAAAGAAATTTTAAAACCAATATATTTTGAATGAATTTGTCAGCAAAAGTTTCAGATATTCAGTTTTGTTAGAAATAAAATTTTGTCCATTTCAAGTAAATATAGGAGATGACCCTTGGATTTTATTGACCTTTAATTTTACAATGAGTTAATTATATTTTTGGTATTTAAATTTTAAAATATATAAAAATTAATATTTAAAAAATAAAATATATAATTTGTATTCTTAATTTTCAAGTAATATATTATTTTCATTCAAATTCTAATACTATTAACTTATGTGATATTTAATCAGTATAATTTTATTATATGTATGTTATTTATTAAATAAAAATATTAAATATTTTGTAAAAATTTTATGCAAATATCACAAGACAAATAGATCCATCCTATATAATTTTTACAATTCAAATAAAAAATATATTTTTAATTTATATTAAAAAAGATTATAATAGCATACATGTGATGGATACATAAGTTAATAATATTTTATCAAATACCACTTATAAATTGATATAATTAGTGAAATTAGAATTTGAGTTAACATTATATAATCTAAAAACTCAAAATGCAAGTCATACATTTTATTTTATTTTTAATACCAATTGATATATTTTTTCCAAGGTCAATTACAATTAACTCTTCAACAACTCACAATGCTTTGCATTGAAATTTTGAATTTCAGGATTCTGGTTTCTTTAGCTCAGCAGTCATGAAGAACAAGTGTCTGCTTGGAAATGAAGCTTTGATTTTGGCCACATTTAAAAAAAGTTTGATTCAAAAGCTCTCTCATTGAAGGTAGGATTTCAACTCAATATATAATCTGGAGTCTGTTATCTTGTCTAATGTTGCATTAATTCATTAATTTCCATGGCCTGATTTCAATCTATACCTTAAACCCCAAACCGAAAAGAAAACTATGTATGGAACTATTTCTTAAATTGGTTCATCTTTCAATAAATAACAATAATAACACTAATATTGATTTATCACCGGGTTTGGGTCCCATACATCGGGTCAGCTCCATGAACACCATTCGTCAACCACTTCCTATAGAAAGGTTGGTTTTATCACCACACCCACAATTTAATTCTCATTCTATCCTTAGTCCTTTTCTATGTAATAAAAAAAATTACAAGTGATAAAATTTAAAATTTAAATTTATTAGATATTATTTTTTAAAAAATTACTGTATAAATTATTTAAATTAAATTTTGAATTTCATTCTTGATCCTTTTCTTTCTTTACCCTTTGCCATCAATGCCTTGATCCTTCTCTTTCTTTACCCTTTGCCATCAATGCCATTGGGTCGTTTTGTTACTTAATAATATCTTTTTCTTTCTTTTAAAAATTTGCTTTTTATGTATTACAAAAATAATGAGTGAAAGCAACAATTATGTACATCTCTCTATATAAATATATGCAAACAAGGTCAAATAAAAAAATGAAGAAAAAAATAAAGCATAATAACACAAATTGGTCTCGCCCCTCGTTCTCTAAAGCTATGGATTCCTTATCAACTCAAGGTGGCCGTAACAAAATAGCACCAAAAGAAAGCGGTAAAACCAAAATTCCGGCAAACAAATATCCATCGTCCCGGCGGACGCCTTCGTTTTCTTCATCTTCATCACTTTCATCATCATCATCTTCACTCGGATCATCGCATTTTCCTGATGATTCGCCTCTCAGTCCTGCTACCCCACTCCGATTTTCTGGTGTACCATTTTCTTGGGAGCATTTACCAGGGATTCCTAAGAAGCTACAAAATCACAAGAAAAAAGAGTCCATAAAGTTGCTGCCGCTGCCTCCCCCGGCTACTCCACCAACCTCAAAAAAGTACAATTTCGAACATGTGTTAACCCGGAAGAAAGCATCCGGTGGTGCAGATAGTTTCCGAAAGGATCCATTTTTTGCGGCGTTGGTTGAATGTTCCAAAGATGATGATGATCTACAATCTGCAAGCAATATCTGGACAGGAGCTAAGGTAACAAGGAGTATCAGTGACAGGTTCGGATTTATTAATCTTTATACTTCTTGTAAAAGAACTTGTGCAGTGTCTGAATCAATAGTCCATCTTCCAAGGTCTAGCAGAACCGCTAATTATAGCCTAATTAATCGTCGCTCTCATTTAATGTGAGTTTTCAGCGTTCGATTATCACATACTGGATTGTGATTGCGTTCTTTCTCTTTCTTTTTGTTTGTTTTTGTTCATTTCTCTTACTTGTAATACAACATGAATAGAATGTTGATATGTTGGCCCTGGATTTGCTGTAATCAATGAATTGCCCAGTTTGATCATGAGTTACTAGAAATATTCATATAATAATTTCATTAGTTTGCTGTATTTCATGTGATGTTTTATGAGAATATGAGTGAAGATTACATTACTCCATGTGGGAGCAAAGCTCCATCGGACCACCATAGAAAAAGACAGATCTTCACGAAATTTGATACTTTTTAGTACTTTTTTTTTTTTTTTGTTCTGGGTAGTATTATTTTCTGTAAACATTTACATTTTCCTAAGTTGACCTCTGTTTCTGTATTAGGATGGAGCCATATTTGGTTGTTGAACTACCAGGGTTTCAGTAACTTCTTTACTACTGCTGCTACGGTTTTAATTTTCTACTCTTGCTACTTTCAGTGTTGCAGATCTTACTCTTCTGCTAACAATGCAGAGCATTTCAAGTAGGAGCTTAAATGATCGTAGATGAACCATTCATAAATAGATTTAGTTTCTGATTATTTATATTTATTTATTTATTACATTAAAAAATATTACTAATGATATTTCAAAATTTGTTAATTAAATAAATAGATTTCGATCATAAAAAAAATTCATTGATACTTAATTTATATGCACCTTAACTTCAAGTCAATAATTGGTTATAAAAAAGGGATTCAAACCTGATATTGAGCCAAATGCTCCTATGCAAATAATTGTCTTTTACTTCTCTTCTCCCTGTTTTCCTTTTGCTAATTTTCCTTCCTTCTTTCTAATTAAGGACAAAATTGTCATATTTGAATCATTTTCAATGTCATTATATTGGACAAAATTTAAAAACATTTTTTGGAATATTTTACCCAAATTCTTAATGAAAATAGGTCTGATATTTAAATTGCTGACACAGCATGAATTAAAAATTATGTCAATTATCTAATTAATCACGTTTGAAACCATTTATAATGACATTATCGGACAACACTCATTGCCTTCAAATGGTACACGTGAGACCCCCCCCTTCTTTTTTGTTTTTTCTTCGTTCGTATATTACTGCTACATGTTTGACTACTAATAATAAATCGCCCTTTTCACTTTATGGAAACTAGTTTTACCAATTTTACCATGCCTTCTTTTATCAAGATTTTTTTAGTCATATTTATCCATGTTTATAACAAAATAAGGAGTATGCTATTTGACATTAATAATTATCAATATTGAATTTGATGTTTAACTTAATTGGTTTTATACAAATACTTTTAAAAAATGATATCTAATAAATTTAAAATTTAAATGTTAATTTTTTTTTTTTATTTTTAGATTGTGACTTCTGTTATATATATATATATATAAAATTATCAGGATTTACCTCTCAACAGTATGATAAGCATTCTTTTGTTTGTAGTCCAGTTTTGGAAGAACCAGTTACTGCCCTCACACCCAAATATACTTTTATAAATTTTAAACCAAAAATTAAAAAAATTGTTTTTGTACTATAATTAAATTAGAGCCCCCAAAATCTATAAAGTATATACAAAAGGTGTCCCCGAAGTCTTTGAGATAGACGGCTTTCCTTTACAATGAAATGACTATATCAACCTTGACTAACATCTTCTCTGAAATGATCAAATCTAAACCAGCTCACATTATAATTATACTACCAAGAATCTCCTTCTTTATAATTAAACATCCATGGAAGCAGTAGTAGCTAAAATATTAGACATATTAAACTTATTCAATTTCGAAAGCAAGCTCGTTTCATTCATTCTGTAAAGCTGTAAAGCTGTAAAGCTTCTTTGGGCTTATCAAAATGAATATAACCTGAAATAATAGCGGTCTGAAAAATTATCTCTTTTAAATATTTCATCAAACAACTTCTGCTTTTTTAAGTATTCTGATTTTTGCATACCCAGAGTTGAAAGTATTCCAAGAACACAAATTCTTTTCACTCATTTCATCTAACACATTTTTAGACATCTGACAAACTCCTGCATTTTGCATACATAACTAAAAGATGGTTCCAAATAACTATCCTAAGTAAAAATCTGAAAATTTTTATGTGTTGCTAAATGTTTTTGTCGTCGATAAGAGCTTTGTTTGGGCAGCAAAGCTGGATGAGAGTTGAGTAAAGAGAAGCTGGAAGCTTTTCAATTTGATTGAGAATTTGAATTGCTCCTTTTAAGCGTTTTTGGTTGCATAAATTGTGTTATTGGTTGAAGAGATTGTCTTTATTGTTTGGTTTGAAAAAGTTTTTTTGCTGGAAATGTATATGGGTTGGGGTTTGAGAAGAAATTGAAAAATAGGCTCTGTTTTGGTGAAACAAAGATAAAGAAAAGGAATTTGAGAAAATTTTACTGCATTATGCAGTTTTAGCTATGGTGATTTATTATTTTAATTAATAAAATATGATTATATTAATATCAATACATTTATTAAAATAAACAAAAAATAAAATTTATTTAAATAAACAATATTATTTGATATAATTTAATTTAAAATTATATTTAACAATCAATTTAATATAAATATTTATAAAAATAAAATTCCTTGGCGAAGCGAGGGCATCAACTAGTTTAATTACAACTTGTATGTAGGAACCCTTTTGTCAAACTACCACCAATCTTGCAAGATATTTTATGGCCAAATTTGGTGGCAAATTTTCTCGAGCAGCACAAATGCACGTTTCCGATCTTTAATTAAGTTGGACAATTCTTGTATCTTGATTTATTGTGAAGGGACCACCATTTAACAAAGAAAACAAAGTCGTTTCTTTTGCTCTCTGGACTTTACCTTGTCAATGTTTATTAGGAATTAATGAAGCTCTTCTAATTGAATAAACAGGTTTCATTTACCCTCTTCGGCCATTCTCCGGCATTAATCTTATCCAAAAATACCAAAATTACATGCTCAAAGATTTGGAGTGAGATTTGAGCAGAGATTTTAGATTTGACACATAGTGCTCTTTTTTTTTTTTTTCACCAAACAAGAAATTTCATGTGCAGTCTGTAATTTTACTTATGAGATTTTCTATGAATTATTGTAAAGATTCTAATTATAATCAAACAACCTCAACATATTTATCATATCCTAGTACATCAAGTATAAGAAATTAAGCAATAAACAAACCAAATAAAAAATTTACAAATTAATATTATAGCTAAAGAAGTTTTGATATAAAATTAAACCAAATCATATGGTTTTGATATATGTTGATCAACATATGGTTGAATTTGAATCTAAAAATTCATGGTTTTAACGTCTTGTCTTTGCCTTTGAGATGAGGTGTCATTCTCATATAATCCGTGAATCTCATTTTAATGGATATTGTTTATATCTCTAAGAGTAAATTAGAAATAAACAAGTCAAATAAAAAGAGTTTATAAATTTTTATCCTTTTGGAATGGGGACCATGTTAAACAGTAACAGTTTCCAAGGGAAGAACCCAGACCAGGAAACATGTGGTAGTGATAGTCATTCTCTTCTTTGCCTTTTGTTATTGCGTATAAATATAAAAATATATGATGATGATGAGAGTGACGGTGGAAGCTACTCTCTTTGATATTTCTTTAGCACTTAGTGCTGAAAACAGAATCCAAATCATGAACAATAGAGTGTTTGATGGCCCATTCTGTTCATTTCTTTCACATTGTTCAACAAGTGCCATCTCTTTTATATCTTATACTAATAATTAGAAGAGAAATATATATATATATATATGTATATATATATCAGCATCTTGCTAATCTCTAAAGTCTAAAAAAGTCACACATTGACGTTCTTTCTGAAAGTAAAATGCAAGGGGAAAATGTTAATAGAATTTCACCACAAATTGTCGATTACATACTAAGTCAAAAAGGAAGCTAATAACACTTCCCTAGTTTTTTCTTTCTCAAAATTTGTTGTTACTTTTCTTTGCTTCCAGCATTTGATTAAGTGATTAATGTATATTATCTTCCGTTCAAAATGTAAAGCTTAGTTCTCCCTTCTCCAAATCAAAATTTATTATTATTTTCAATAACAAAACATGTTTTCTTAGACTCCCTTTGGATTACATTATACTTAATGTGATGGTGCAGTTGTTATCAAAAGTTGTGTCAACTGGAATTTTGCCATCCAAATGACTTAGCAGCAAGGTTGATGACTGCCCGGTTATCCATTGGCCAATTTTGGTCCCAATTGATGATCGGACAGCAAGAATTTTTTATTTTTTTTCTTTTTTATCCTTTAGTTTTTATGATTATTTCAAAAATGGCTTTACATTGTTTTTTTTTTATTATTTTAAAATAATTTTGATAATTTAATATAATAAATGAAATATATTATTTAATATATTGATAAATAATTTGAATAAATTTTATTTATTAATAAAATTTATATAATTGATAAATTTTATAAATTTTAAATAATTTAAAAAAATTTTTGTATACGATTTTTAATCTAATATCATTAATAGTTATTTTTTCTTATTATAATAAATCTCACTACTATTATTGTTTTTTACATCTAAACACATATGTCATTATTAATTTTAATTTTATCGTTATAATAATTAATCTTACATTCATATCTATTTTTAAATTTGTCGAAATCAATTAATCATTTATCAAATAGATTATTAATTATTAATTTTTTGTTTTATATAAAACAAAATGATTAAACCATGAATTTAAAAATTATTTCAATTGATTCATATAATTATCTTTAATAAATGATGCCTAACATTGAAACTCTAACACGTATCTCTTATCCTCAAACAACAACATCCTTTATACCAAAAATCCAAAACATCCTAATTATCTTTGAGCGGGAAACCATTTGTGTGCAAACTAATAGAAGATTTAAGTAGAATCTGAAAATTACAAAAAGTTGGGGGCAAATAAAAAAACAAAGTAGAAGAGGAGCAATGATGCATCGGGAGACATAGACTCAGTTGCACATAAATTTATAACGTGCCCGTACGCATGGACTGCAATATAAATATAAATATAAATATATATTTCTAGTAAATAAAACACCATATACCAAATTGATTTCAAATTATGTCATAACGTATAGATTTATGAACTTATCATTAGATATGAATTAAAAGAATCGTTATCAATTTTTTTTGTTTAAGTGTAATTAACCACCTTATTAAATCTAATCCATGAAACTAGATTTAAGTTTGGAAGTATGATTATGCATGAGGAAAGTTATAGCACTCCCACAATGTCTATCCAAATATGGTACCAGTTTGATTCCAAATTATCTAAGCCTTAAAAGTTGTTTATGCCTTTATTGAAATATTAAATATTGAAAAGTAATCTTAAAATTATCACAATAGTTTGATAGCAATTTAAGATAATTCTCTCACCTTATGAATATTCATGGAAACTAGTGTCTTACTCTGAAGAGGCTCCGTCGTCGGATTTATTAATTCTTTATATTTAGGAAAAAACAGTAAAGTCATTCAATAATTTGGTAGGACTTACTTTGAAGTAGATCTCCCAATAATTTGGTGAGATTTTATTACGAAAAAATTTTACAAAATTTTTTTAGAATTTTATTAAGTCTCTTAATAGATTAGTAAGGCTTAGTTAAAAAAATCAATCCTCCAATCGTTTGGAGAATAAAAATGATTTTATTTTTTTTTACTTTTTTTATGTTTTTTAAAAAATAATTTATGAAATTTCTCAATAATTTGATGGATTCCATTTTAAAAAATCAAACCAAGAAACTATCTAATAGTTTAGTAGAATTCATGAATTTGTTTTGAAATTATTTTTTAATTTTTTTCCTTTTGTATTTTTTTTGTCTTCTGGAAATAAGTGAGAAATTTTTACAAAATAAATAAGTCACTTAGTAAAATAGATGAATAATAAAGATCAATAAAATAATAAAAAACAAAACTAGAAATAAAATAAATATAAAAACTTAAAATAATAAATGAAATAAGATGAAATCAAAAAATAAAAATAAAATGAAAAAAAAAAACTTGTGATCGGGTCGAGTCAGTACACGGATCAATAATCGGGTAGACACGCAGGTTGGGGCTTTCCAAAATCACATTGTTCTGGCGTGAAATAAAATCCAACCTTCAACATTTTTACCTCAGAAGCCTTGGTTCTCTCTCTCTCTCTCTACCCTTTGATTCTCTCTCCCTTCTCTCTAAACTCAACCTAGCACCTTACTAAAAATTGGAAATTCTTGTTGGTTTTTGGAAAAATTACCAAAAGTTGGTCGAAAAATTCAAACTCCCACCGAAAAATTCGTATGTTCTTCAGAAAACCTAGATTTCCCATAAAGTCCAAGAAAATTCCAAATTTTTTCTAGAGGGTTCCAAAAATATCCCAAAACTTTACCCTAAACTCCAAAAACGTAAATATCAACCCAAAATTTCAAAAACTTTCCAAAATCAAAATCCATAACCTAACTACTAGAAATTTCTAAAATTGCTATCACCAGCAATTTGCTATCATTCAACCATGTCTTGAACCTCTTATTCTTAGTTCAATTTATAGGACGACCTTCAGGAGAATTTTTAAGAAATGGACAAAACCATCCTAGGCTTGAATCTTGAGATTGGGTTCTGTTCGAGCATAATCTTAGGTTCCAATTGATTTTAGCAATTACACTGATTCGATTTTGCTTTAAATGCTTTAACTATGTTGATGAGATTCTAATTTGAAATTCTGATTTCCTTATTCAGGTACAGATTAGAACAAAAAGGAAAGAAGAACAAAAAATGAAAATAATAATAATAATAATAATAATAATAATAATAATAATAATAATAATAATAATAATAATAGTAATAGTAGTAGTAGTAGTTATTGTAATAGTAATATAATATGTAGTACAATAAGAATGATAAATATAATAATAAAAAATATAATAATAATACTAGTAGGCTACAATAATAATTATATACATATAATAAATTATACTATATAATTTAATATAATAATGCTACTAGTAATAATAGTACCATACTGATATAATATTATACTATACTCCTATAATAATAATATATAATAACATATAATAACAAAGAAAATTGACCTTGATTGGCCTCAAACATAGATGGGTGTCTACAACTACTCCTTTTTGCATATCAATGTTAGATAAGGATGATGCAAAGACCTAGACATCCATTCTGTTCTAGTCTTCCAAGAGTCAAATTAATGACAACGACCAGGACTGAGCTATGGTTTTGGGAGAAAATGATCTGGACGAAGTCAAAATCGAGCAACCGGGATTGAATGCCAAGTCTGGAGAACTGACATGGATAGAGTCGAGGTCAAATGATCGAGATTGAATCGCGGCTCTAGAAAACAATTTGGACAGAGCCGAAATCAAGTGACCAAGATTGAACCACAAGTTTGGAGAACTAATTTAGACTTAGTCAATGTCAAATGGTCGAGACTGAATCGCAAGCCTAGAAAATGATCTGAATGAAGCTGAAATCAAATAACCAAGATTGAATCGTAGGTCTAGAGAATTGACCCAAACTAAGTTGAGGTCCAATGATCGGGATTGAATTGCAAGTCTGGAAAATGATTTGGATGGAGCCGAAATCAAGTAACCGATATTAAACCGCAGGTTTGAAAAACAATTTAAGCATAGCCGAAATCAAGTGACTGGATTGAACCGTAGGTTTAAAAAATGATATGGGCGAAGATGAAATCACGCGATTAGGATTAAAACTGTGAGTCTAAAAAATAAAGTGACCAGGATCGAGTCGAGGTTAAAAATGATGATGTAATGATGCAAGTGTATGCTCTATCAATTATGCAAATGAAACATTAATTGTGGTACCAAGCTTTAGCAACTTTTTATATTTGGGGTATTTCTTGTAAGGAGATTACTAACCATTGTTCGTTGTTCATGAAAAACACTTATCTTCGTGCCCATGAAAGTTTTCAAAATCGCTGGCTTTATCTTATTTTGAGGACTTCATCATCGACCTTTGTTCCTTTTAATTTTTTCAAAGGAATACTCAATTTTTAATGACATTACTCAATTATTAATCGTTATTTCAATTTCAAAATAAGATATGCAAGTCATGTTCTTCTTTCATTCAAGGCAAAGCCTAGGAAGAAAGGGCGGATATTGAAAGGAAAAAAATAGGATGAATATTATTTATCTCGAGAAAAAGTAATTTACAAGTTAAGGAACATAGGAATGGCTATTTGGGATAGCATTGCCCCAGAACAAATAATCAGATAAACATGATAATAAAACTTGGATTTCTTTAAAAGCTCAACCATATAATGTTCCAACACCTCAGAGTTCCTCAAAATTCACTGATTCTGATACACCAATCAAGTGATGCCATATCCTATTTATCCAAGTTGCCTTTGCAGGTTTTCAACTTGAATAACCCCATTTAGTTCAAGTTGCCATTTCGAGTTTTCAACTTGAACCTTTTTTTTTTCCTCAAGCTGCCCTTTTAAGTTTTCAACTTAAATCTTTTTTTATTTTTTCTTTTTTTTTAGATAAAGTATTTCTTCACAACATCAAAATTAATAGGATTAGAAAGCTCATCTCTATCAATTTCTAACAAAATTAAAGCTCTTTCTAAAAAATCTCTTTTTACAATACATGGTCTCTCTCAATTTAGGATCCATTTCCCTCTATCATCATGTTAACTTGGAAAAATTTTTTTCAATACCAACTTTTCTTTTCAAAATTGATGAGGTCGAACCTTTTTGTGATGAGCTCTCATCATTCTTTTTTGGTACAATTGGTTGTGATAGAGTGCTGCTAATCTTTTTTCTTCAATGAAATTTAACTGTTCATAACACTCTTAGACCTATTCTACCTTTTCTAATCCCACTTTCTTTAAGACTCTTAGAGATGGGATTTCTATTTTCATTGGCAATATAACTTCCATTCCGTAAACCAAGGAAAAAGGAATTGCCCTTGTAAAGGTGTGCACGAAGGTTCGGTAAGCATACAAAGCAAAAGGTAATTTTTCGTGCCAGTATTTATATGTCTCAATCATCTTTTCCAAGATCCTTTTGACCTTCTTATTTGCAACTTTGACTTACCCATTCATTTTTAGGTGGTAAAAAGCTGAATTATGGTGCTTAATTTTGAATTTACCACATACTTCTTACATTATCTTACTGTTCAAGTTTTTTACATTATCTGAGATTATCCTTTTGGGGAGTCCATGTCTATATATTATTTCTCTCTTGATGAACTTGCAAGCTACTGAATGAGTTACAGTTATGAATGAAGCTACTTCGGCCCATTTGGTAAAGTAATCAATCATCACAAAAATAAACCTATTCCCATTTGATACCTTTGGGGTAATTGGAATAACGATGTCCATTTCCCACAAAGAAAATGGCCAAAGTGGTGGCATAACATGTAAGGCACTAGATGGAGCATGAATCTTATTGGTATAAATCTGGCATTTGTGGCATTTTCTATCATAATTAATGCAGTTTTTTTTCATTATCAACTAGTAATATCTGGCTTGCATAATCTATCTTGTCATCATATGTCTATTAGCATGTGCTTTACATACACCACCATGTACCTCACTAATGATCTTTTTGGCCTTAAAAACACCTACACAGCACAATAATACTTGGTCTTTGCCTCTCTTGTAAAAAATTTTCCCATCCAACAAGAATCCCAAAGCCAATCTCCTCATGACCCTTTTATCATTTTTTGCTATTTAATCCGGGTACTACTGATCTCTTAGATATCGTAAAATGTCATGATACCAAGGATTGCCATCTTTTTCCTCCTCTAGGTTGGCATAATGTACTATTACGTCATTGACATCTATTTTGATGGGCTAGATTTTAGCAGTGTTATCGATCTGTACCATTATAGCCAAGGTAGCAAAGGTATCTACGATCTGATTTTTTTCATAAGGCAAATGTTCAAATTGGATTGCCTTGAATTGTTTGCATAGCTCTAAAATGTATTTGTGATAAGAGATGAGTTTTAAATCCCTTGTCTCTCATTCACCTTTTAGTTGATAAATGACAAAGGCTGAATCCCCAAACACCTTTAATACCTTAATTTTTCTATCCAAGGCCGCATGTAATCCCATGACACAAGCCTCATATTCAATCACATTATTGGTGCAATTGAAGTTTAATCGCACTGTCACTAGGTAGTAATGTTCCATTGGAGATATTAAAATCGCTCTAATCCCATGGCCCATGGCATTAGCAACCCTATCAAAATACATTCTCCATATATTTTCTTTATCATTATTTTTTTCTAACCTTGAGATGGCCATTAATTCTTCATTTGAGAAATCAAATTTCATAGGTTCATAATCATTAGCAGCCCTATTTGTAAAAAATTCAGTAATGACACTTTTTTTATTGCCTTTTAGCTTACATAAACCATGTTATATTTTGAAAACATCACTTGCCATCTTTCAATTCTTTGGATAATACGATCTTAATGGATAGTCTACACACATTTTTCTTTGCCTCAAAATTATCCTTTGGACTAAATCTATTCAAATCTTAATAGTCTACACACATTCATACTTTTCCATCTTTTTTGGGGATAGGTATTATATTAGCCACCCACTCAGGATACTTGGCCACTTGTAAAAAGTCAACATCAAATTGTTTTTTTACCTCGTCTTTAATTTTTAGTAACATCTCTGGTTTTATTCTCTTCAACTTTTATTGTACCAGCATGCATTTTGGCTTTAGGGGTAACCTATGTTTCATTATTTCAGTGCTAAGACCAGGCATATCTTGGTAGGATCAGGCAAACATATCTATAAATTCTCAAAATAAATCTTCTAACCATTGTTGATCAACTGTTAGAAGTGAAGTACCGACTTTGACTTTTTTTATTTTCGGCATCACCCAGATTAATCATTTCGATGACTTCTTGATAAGGCTCAATGAATTTATTTTCTTACTCAATTAGTCTTATTAAATTTGAAGGCAAAGTATATTCTTCATAGTTTTGCTTAGTAATAAGTTCATCATTATTTATTGAATTTTCAAAGTTAAATCCCTGATTATTGTCATGATCACCTTCATATTCATTTAAAGACCTAAAAATTAATGAAAGAGGAAATATTGGCGAAATGCTTTAATGGGAGAATGGATGGAATTGAAGAAATGGATATATGCATATACTTATCTCTTATTGAAATAACAAAAAATAAAAGGCCCAAACATAAGAGATTATCTTGTTGCTTTTGGGCATAAGCAAGTAGGATTTGTAATTACATTAAGAAAATATTAGAAACAGTAGGCATCTAGATGACCCTCTAATTTTTTAATTCATAGCTGGTTGGGCATGGGTAAACTAAACCTTTCTCATTTTAGCTTTCGTTGCCCACCATATGAATGGATAACTTGATAAAAGTTTCCTTCCAATTTGATTCTTGTCTTTTATCCTCCTCAATTCTCAGGTGCATGTATCCTCCAAGAATAAAAGTTTCATTTAAATAGGGAACAACCATTAGCCCATTCTTTGTCCTCCTACTATTGCTTTGCATTTTTTTTTGTCTCATAACCCAATCCTAATCTGTTACTATTGTCTTCGATTTTTGGTGGCCTTTTTATCCCTTGTAAACTTTTGCCCAAACTAGACCCAATACTCTAACCTTTATTGATCATTTAATTGATTATAACTCTACTAAACTTGAGCCTTTCACCTATTGCATTGACGGGACTGATAGGAGCATTCTAATGATTCTTCTGTAACCTCTACATATAGGGCATTTATAGGTTGAGTCACCAATAAGTCTTCCTCTCTTGTTATAATCACCGATTGGCCTTCTACATTAAATTTGATTTTTTTGTATAGTAAGAAAGGGATTGCGCCTATCATGTAAATTCATAGCCTTTCCAATAAGCAATTGTAGGACGGAGAAATATCCATAACCTAAAATTTTATGTTGAAAATGCATGGCCTAATTTGTAAGGGTAACTTAATATCTCTTAAGACTTCGCATCTGGTTCCATTAAATGCTCGAATCACTATATGACTGCTTTGGATATGGGACATATCAAAGGGCAGCTTGGTCAAAGTAGATATAGGCATGACATTAATAGCCGATTGATTATCAATAAGGACCTTTGCTATTATATGGTTTTTGCACTTAATGGTGATGTACAAAGCCATAGTGCTCCTTCTACATTCAGGTGAAATCTTATCATCACTAAAAGAGATATAATGTGGCACTAGATTCTTTACCAAGTGATTTACATATTTTATAGACACATTGTGAGCCACATAACCTGATTTAATACTTTTAGCAAGGCATTGCGATGTGATTATGAGCTTAGAAGAAGTGATAGCAAAGATATTCTAGTTGGCATCTTATTCAATTGCTCCATCATAAAGTACTCACTATGCTTTACCAGTTTTTAAAAACCCACAAGCCTCTTTTCTTGGTACAAATTTTAGGGTATTTTTTTTTTAAAATTTCTTAGTTCAGTCTACTTTTTCATCCCCTCTCTTACTTTCTCTAAGATTTCTGGATTATATCATCTATAACTTCTAGTTATACCTTTTACATCTATTATTTTGATAATTTTAGATTTCGGCATAACTTTTTTTTACCCTTAGGTCATCTCTTCACAATCATATCTACATGGAATCATATTTTCATCCTTGTAAAGGAATGGGTGTGGGATTTTGAAAGCTACTAGTTTGGGAATAAACTTATTCTCAACTGATTTTGATTTTTCATTATAGTGGATGGTGATAAACTTTGGCACATATCTATCTATTATGGCCATTTCAATATTTTCTAGGCCTTATGACTCTTTATATAACTCTATCTGATAAAAATCTATTAACTTTTATACTTTTTGATGAAATTACTGACATTTTTTTTATAGAATGCCCTAAGGCTCTATTATGATATTTGTACCTTAAGTTTGGGACACATTCTCATGGTAGGTGTATGAAGCCACTAGTTGTACCAATTCAACCTCATATAGAGCATCATATAGCTGTCTAAATGGTATGCTAATCTTCTTTACTCTTCTTTTTATATGCCTTTTATCTTCATTTAAGGCATTGATTACATGATTAGGTAATGGATTCCTACTAACATTGGGTGTTGAATTCCCATTGGTGTTGAAACTTATCAGCCTTGATTAGACTTTGCACCCTATGCTTTAAGAAATTATAGTTTTCAGTAAAATGTCCCACTATTCCATAATGATAATTGCAATGGACAGTGAAATCATACCATTTGGGGTAAGAAGGTTCACGTTATTTAGTAAGGATGAGAGTAATTAGGTGGTTTTTGCAAAACTCTTGGTATAGTTCGGTGTAGCTTATGAGAATGGGATCAAATATAGGTCTCTCATGGGTTTGTGGTTCTCAAACACTTGCTGTGTTAGCTGAAAAAGTAGAATACCTTGGTGAAGATGAATAAAAAGGTTGTGTAGTTGGTTGGTAAGTAGAAGCGTGACTTACAGTGTGGTGGTATGTAGGATAGGTTAATCGAGAGTAACTTCTAAATTACTGCCCTTCAAGATTCATAGCTTGAGCCATACTTTTCTTCTTTTTAGGTGTTCTTTTAGAAGACTCTCTTCCTTCAAGTTTACCATTTTTTATGGCATTTTCAATGATCTTTCCTAAAATCATCATGTCAACAAAATTCTTAGTTGCGTTCCCTATCATTATTTCATAGTATGACCATTTTAGAGTGCTTACAAACAACACTATAGTTTTTTTTTCCATCAAAAGAGGTTGTACCTAAATAGTAATATCCTGCCATCTTTAGGCATACTACTTGAAAGATTCAGATGCTTTTTTTTTCATTCCTTCCAAAGAAAGGTGATTAGGGGCCATATCAATGATGTGGCGATACTGATTAATGAAAGATCATGTCAAATCTTTTCATAATTTTATTCGAGTCTTGTCCAACTAAACATACCACCTTGCAGTAGACCCGATTAAATTCTCTTAAAAAATGTGCATGAGTAATTTCTCATTCTTAATATGTGCTATCATCTTGTAATAGTATATCATGACATGTGTAACAAGGCACTTTGTATCATCGTATTTATTAAATTTTGACACTTTAAACTTTGGTAAGATTACCACATTAGATACTAAACATAGCCTTATGGCATCTATGGATTCATAAAAATCGATGCTTTTCATAGCCCGTAGTCTTTCTTCAATCATACTCATGGTTTGGTTGGTCTTAAGATCTTTTGAGGGTGTAACTATCTGTAATTTCTCTTTTTTTTTTGTCTTATCTAGATTAGGAACTTGGATGGGCTCAACCGCCTTCTCAATGAAAATGGAATTATTATAGCTTTGGGCGTTCCCTTGATTAGGTGCATAAGGTATCCCCAAATAATTGTAGTTTGAGAATGTAGTATGTTGTAGCCGAAAATGTGGAAAGGTTTGAGTGTAATACGGGCCAAAACCTAGAGGATACTATGACTCAGTATTTTCATGTGAAGTATCTTTCTTTATTGCCTTCCCTCTATTTACTTTTTTCAAAGCTTCCAAAATCTTGTTTAATTTTTCTTTAAGTATTTCTTAGGCTTTTTCTATCCTTTCAAGATGATTTGCATTGTCCTGTTCCATTTTTTTGGCTTTAGTCTGGGTATTGTATAAATGTGTAGCTATTTTTGTACCTTAGTACCATAATTTAAAATCAGTGATCATGTCATGATAATGAATGAATGCGATGCAATGCATGAAAAAAAAAGGAAAAAAATGTTTGCCTTTTTAAAAGTTTCAACAAAAATGAATTTTCATTTATTCAATAAGAATATGTTTTATATCAAATCTAAAACTTTCCCTCTATAGAAATGCCTAACTTACTTATACTAGTTTTTGGCTTCTTTAATCAAGTTCAACAATCATTGTCTATACTCTCTTGCTAGCATAACCAAAGTTCTTAATGTCTCAGCCTCCTTTACCATTTCTTCTATTTTGACTACTGCTTTGTCGATCTAGGTTGTAAGATGCTCTATGTACCTTTATCTTCCTAAACCTTCTCTTTTGCCAAACCACACCTAATATGACAATTCTTTGTGTTTTCTCGTGAGTGTCCTGATGCAGTCTCTTTGTTCATTCAACTTCTGCTTCAGGGTTTGAATATACTCTGTGAGCATTTCATTTTCATGTTGAGTTTTAACATAATCATTTTCCTTTTGGAAGCATTATTTCTTCAATTTTTCATTCTCACAAGCCAGATTTGTGTTGTTTATTTCTTTAGCCCATACCTGTATGTGCAATCTCTTATGCTCTTGTTGTAGCTTCATCAATTTTTTAATAGCATTATCCCATTCTTTGATAGCCTTTTGAGTCTTACTGCATTCTTTCTCTACTTTGTCTTTGCATTATTTTTTTTCTTCCTAAAGCTTCAGAATCTCTTATTTTAGTTTCTTTTTCTCCATTTTAGATTTTGACTCTAGAGGCACATTATCTGACTTCTGGTTCACTGGCTGGCAATGGTTTTTAAACATAACCTCTTGGTTTTTTTTGTTTTCCAAATTAGATATCCTTGAGTGGTTTTATCAATAAAGGACCCATGGCTTACTCTCTTGGGTTTTTCCAAGCCTTGATTATGCTATCTATCTTCTGAAAAGTTTTAGCTCCATATATGAACAGTCAAATTGGCTACACTTGTACCTCATGAGAATAAACTGTTTAGCCCCATGCTGACTCTTGACCATCAATGGTGCATAACCTATTGATCTCTATAAATCTAGGAATGGAAACCCTATCTCATCTTCACACTGATATAGCATAGGTTCTTGGTTTATCCATAGAGCTAACCATTTCACTTGACCAACTGTGAGCTTTTGCAGCAGACACTTTCACTCTTTTTTAGTCTTTGTTTCTAGCCAAATGCTTTAACAAAACTTCCTAATTGGGATTTAACTACGAAAATAAAGCTTGGAAAATGCGCTATTTCTTGTATTCAAAATGGCTCTTCATCCATAGATACAGTAGTGGTGTGCAACCAATGAAGCATGTTTTGTCATTCTATCTACAAAAGTTCAAAGATCTGATAGTTTTTATCAAAATAATTGGTGAGATATACACCTTTTTTTCAATTTGTTCAAACAAATTAACTATTTCTATCTCAATGTGACCTAAGACCTTGGGGAAAATGACCAACCTATATATAGCTAGAGCCAACACATTGATTCCTTCATGATCATCTAGATGTTTGACAATGAAATCCTAAAAAACTTCTAATAGAATACCCTTATGATCTTTTTTCTCTCATATATATGAATCTATAAGCTCATTTCCCACCCATAAAATATGAATTAGCTTCCTGAGATTCCTTGATTTATGCTTTTTTACATACACTTTGTCTATAGACCAAAGATGCATGCCTACTAAAGTCGAATAATCCTCTATTGTTGATGCCAGATTAACCTTATTGAAGATGAAAAAATAATAAGAAGGATCCCAAAATTGTATCATTGCTTTAATGAGTGAATTATCAACCTTTACTGACAGAAGATATGCAATATACCCAAACTTCTTATGAAAGGCCTGTTGCTTTGAAGGAGTCATGCTATTCAATATATCTGATAAGGTTTTCAAATGATTTTATTTGAGGAGCAAGCAAACTTCTTTTGGTAATGTTGAGATATGATTAGGCGGTAAGCAATCTCCTTCTTCTTGTTGCCTCTTTTCTGACTCTAACTTCACATCTGTAGGTAATTTACATTTGAAAAGTATAGATGAGACGTAAACCTAACATTCTTTGGGGTCTATAAGAGCTTTTGTTGAAAAGACTTTTAGAGCAATAACATTATGCAATCTACGTCTGTGTTTATGAATATACATAAAAGGAAGATAAATAAAAGAAGATAAGAAAATTAGTGGAAATATAGAATAAACACTATAAAGCGAGTAAAGTAACAACATGATCCTAATCTTTGGGTAAACTATAAAGGGTGGAAGTATATGGCTCTACCTATAGTTAGGCTCTTAAGGTTAACTATATGTGATTTGGATCATTTCTAAAAGGTTCCCAAATTGTTCCTTACATCATTGTCCATTATAGACTAGTAAGGTACTCTGATCATCACCCATCATAGGCTACAAATGGAAAAAGTTCAATTTGAGTTAAAGTGTTTCACAGGCCCATATGGAGACACGAAATCTCACAAATGCATAGGTACTTCACTCTCTCCTAAGGGTAAAGCTCAGGTGAAAACTTTATGTTATGCACATACAAATGAATGATAGGTATATACAATAAATAATAAATAAATAAGTAAATATAACAAGAAAGTAAATAGGAAAAAAATCTCAAATCTATTAAGCAAGCCTTAGATAAAGAATCATTTACTGGCTTGACTCTCAATCTCCCCAATAAAGTCACTAAAGTGTCATAATGTATAAATCTATAGACCTATCGTAAGATTAGAGGAGTTACCACCAATTTTTTTTGTTTAGGTGTGATTAGTGACCTGATTAAATTTGATCCATGAAATTAGATTTAGGTTCGAAAGTATGATTATGCATGAAAAAGGTTATAGCAACCCTACAGCTCCTATGAGGAAGGTTACAGCAACCCAATAGCACCCATCCAAAGATAATATCAGTTTGATTCCAAACTATTCAAGTCTTAAAATTTGTTTATGCCTTTACCAAAATATTAAATATTAAAAATTAATTTTAAAATTATCCCAATATTTGGTAGTAATTTAAGATAATTCTCTCACTTCAAGAGTATTCATGGAGACTAGTGTCTCACCCTAAAAAGACTTCGTTGTCAGATTTATTAATTTTTTTATTCAAGAATAGTAAAATCTTCTAATAGTTTGGTAAAACTTACTTTAAAGCAGATCTCCCAATAGTTTAATGAGATTTTATTGCGAAAAAGTTTTATAAAATGTTTTTAGAATTTTATTAAGTCTCCCAATAATTTGATAAGGCTTAATTTAAAAAATCAATCATCCAATCGTTTGGAGAATAAAAATGATTTTTTATTTTTGTTTTTACTTTTATTTTTATTTTTTTGAAAAAAGTAATTCATGAAAATTTTCAATAGTCTGGTGGATTTTATTTTAAAAAATCAAACCATGAAACTCTCCAATAATTTGGTAGAATTTATGAATTTGTTTTGACAAGATTTTTTTTATTTTTTTCCCTTTTTTTTTTTGTCTTCTACAAATAAGCGAGAAATTTTTACAAAATAAATAAGTCACTTAGTAAATATAGATGAATAATAAAGATCAATAAAATAATTAAAAAAAACTGAAAATAAAATAAAATAACTTAAAATAATAAAATGAAATCAAAAAATAAAAATAAAATGAAAAAAAATACCTGTGATTGAATAGGGTCAGCATGCAGATCAGCACATGGGTCACTAAGTAGACACTTGGGTTGGGGCTTTCCAAAACGGCGTCGTTCTGGCATGGTATAAAATCTAACCATCAATGTTTTTGCCTCAGAAGCCTTAGCCCTCTCTCTTTACCCCTTGATTCTCTCTCCCTTTTCTATAAACTCAACCCAACACCCTACCAAAAACTAGAAATTCTTGCCGGTTTTTGGAAAAATTGTCAGAAGTTGATCAAAAATTCAAACTCCCACTGAAAAATTTATTAAAAAATTCATATGTTCTTCAAAAAACCTAGATTTCTAAAAAATTCTCAAAAAATTCCAAATTTTTCCCAAAAAGCTCCAAAAATCTCCTAGAACTTCACCTAAACTTTAGAAACCTAAATATTAACCTGGAATTCTAAAAACTTTCCAAAATCGAAATCCAGAACCCTACTGTAAGAAATTTTCTAAAACTGCTATCACCAACAATTTGCTACCATTCAATCGTGTCCTAAACCTCTAATTCTTAGTTCAATTTTTAGGTGGCCTTTAGGACAATCTTTAGGAAACGGACAAAATCATTCCAAGCTTGAATCCTAGGATTGGGTTTGTCCAAACTTAATCTTATGTTTCAATTGATTTCAGCAATTACACTGATTTGATTTTGCATTAAAAGCTTTGACTATGTTAGTGAGATTTTGATTTAAAATTTTGATTTCCTTATTCATATACAGATTAAAACAAAAAGGAAAGAACTAATAATAATAATAATAATAATAATAATAATAATAGTAGTAGTAGTAGTAGTAGTTGTTGTTGTTGTTGTAATAGTAAGATAATATATAGTATAATAATAATGATAAATATAATAATAATACTAGTAGGCTACAATAATAATAATAGACAATATAATATATTATACTATATAATATAATATAATATAATAATACTACTAGTAATAATAATACCATACTAACATAATATTATACTATACTACTATAATAATAATATATAATAACATATAATAACAAAAAAAATTGATCTCCATTGGCTCCGAATGCAAATAGATGTTTGCAAATAGTACCCACAAATTAATGCTACAAAAAGAAATCTCAAAAAAGAAATAAAAGCAAAAGGCTTCTTGCTTGTTATTCTTTAATTTCTTTTGGAAGAGGCGAGAGCCCGACGGGGAACAGAGCAGCATAAAGATTTTTTTGGTATGGATTGATTTGAATAATATATAGCTTTTTTCTTTTCTCTTCCAACCTCATTATGGATTCATCGTGCAACTCCTTGTAATTGACCTAACAAAACGAATAAACAATAAGTATAAATATCTCAAGACATTTGATCCTAGTTTTTTTTTATTATTTTCTTAAACTGATATGATCTTGAATTGCATGATGAGTTCAACTCTATGAATTCACTTAATTTTCATTTTCTAAGTGAACATGAGACTTTCAAATTCTTAAATTTTGATAATTCATATATTTATGTTATATATATTTTATGTCAAATACTTATAAAATATAAAAATTATTATGCTATAATTTAGATCGATATATCAAATACGAAACACTTTTTTTTTGTCAAATGATATACAGTTTTTATTAAAATTTTAAACTGTATTATTTTTATATGCTTTGAATTATTTTTATATCGTGCTTAAAAGTGTTAGATACATGTGCCCTTGGAAACAACATTATGGTATCACTCTCATTATGATTCATCTTCATCATGAAAAAGGAAAAGTGAGATACAATGGACGTAGAGGCAGCAGCCACACTGAACCGGCCATGCTGACGGATTGATAGAATTGATATGAGGAAAATGTGAAGAAACGTTAACACATGGGACCCCGTAGTATGATGTAGGTAGCTAGATAGCTTAAGATTCAAGGGAAAATATTTATTGGACATTGAAACCCTCGCTCTTTCTATCGAGCACGTCCAAGAAGTGGGCCTCGGACTGAACTGAACAGATGGAAAATTTTTTCAATATTGTAATTAAAAGCTAAAAGCAATGCATGGAGACCCTTCAACAATTTGAGTAATTGACTTTTTGGCCTACAGCAGCAATCTAGAGCTGACTTATCAGTTGGTATTATACAAAAGTTCAGAAACAAAGCATGTTGGCATTTAAATCTTTAATTTGGAGAACAATTAAGTTCGTTGAGATGTGCAGATAATTAGATCCAATCTCTTGTAGGAGTTTTGCTTAGCAGTGAAGAATTCAAAGACAGATGAAAATTGCTTGTTCTGTAAAGAAAAATTTAGTCGTTCTTGTTAAATGTCTCGCATGTACGTACTAATTAATTTAAGTTCTAATGCATTGACTCCAGTTTGCTCTACACTTTCTTCTGCGATTACTTGAAGAAATTGATGATTGATGTAATCATTTCTTCAAATTCGCAGATTTGAACATCTTGTAACAGATTAATGTAATATTATATATACATACATTTTATCTTGTTTATCACTCTAAATTTTGGTGAGGGTTTCCAAGTGAGGTGGAGTTTCATTCTCTTTGCATTAGGCCCCCAGTTTGGGTCAAAACACCACTAGCACCGGACGTTTTGGTTCGAAGCTCCGGTAAGGGGCGAATGGAATCCCAACACATTGAAAGATTTGTCCAACGGAGTCGGTAAAACTAGATCCGTGCGGTTGGTCGAATTAGCCAGTTTAACTATTAAAAATCAATGATGTGTTAATAATTCTATTAACTTAAATCTTACGGAACTCATACATTATGTGATCCAAATTTAAATTGAGTTGAATTTGTGTATAATGTTTTCAATTGAATCCAAAATTTGAGTTGAGCATAATTATTTTTCTTCTTTCTTTTAATTTTAATTGGACTGAAAAATAATAAATACAATACAAATTATCATCAAAAGTGACCTAAATTTGATTAATTAATTTTATTTTGTTTAAGTGGTAAAGAGTTCCTAAATTTTGCCCTGGTCTGGTCCAAGTAAGCTTATTTGCATTTAATCTAATGAATGCATTCCTCCTAAGCGAGTCATATATATATATATATATATATATAATTAGGGATATGTAAGTGGCCATATTTGTTTGAGGAGCTGTAACCTCATATAACATAAGAAAATTAATAAGAAAACGAAAACAAAACAGAAAGCAATATGAAAATAACAGGACAAACAGCACAACAATCTGCACATATGCCTGACAATTGAGACTAACAAATCGAGGGAAGTTGGTTTCTCTAGAATCACGTACGATGAAGTAATCATATATAATTAATAATTTTGAGGGATATTGAACGGCTTTTAACACTTATTAAAACAAAAGAATGGCTACGTCAAGTGCCATAATAAGGCTTTATTTAGCATTTTATTTGCTAACGTCTGATTTTCTTCTTTTTCTTTTGTAGAAGAGAGAGAGAGGAAGAGGAAACTATATACAATTACTCCAATTTCAGTAGATGGATGGTTCAAAGATATTGATTCAAGTGATTTAATTAAGGGCTAAGTATCAAGTTTTTTTTTTAATGACCAATCAGTGACCAACTCAAGGAATTAAATTAAATTTCATGTTCGGAAAATGCTAAAGTCTCCGAAAATCTTCCTGTCCTTACAAAATATAAATATTTATAAATTTGTTTTATTATTTTTATATCATTTATGAGAAATCGGACAAAATAATACTCCTTTTGTCTCATTTTAAGTATCTTTTTTTTTTACTTTCTTGCATATAAAAAAAAGTTCTATTTTTTATGAATTTGATATTATAAATCCAATTTTTTTATAATATTAATGTAGCATATAATTTTTTATTATCAAAAAGTAAAAATATAAAATATAAAATATAAATATAAATACAGTAAGAGAATATAAGAATTTTAAAAAATGTAAAAAAAAAAAAAAAAGGAACTTCATTCGGGGATATTTAAAAAAAATAAACACTTAAAATGAGACGGAAAGAATACAACTTTTTAATTAATTAGGGTCATTTTCATGATTTCATGGTCTATAAATTAAGTCATATGTAAAAGATCAAAAGAAGACGAAGATAAATCTTTACATACTTTAATAATTAAAACTTGAAATTTCATTCTGATCAAAGTCTTAGGGTTTGAATAGTGAGATTAATGAAATGCAAAAGAGTTACCTCTTTTAAATATCAAAGCGTGTTGTATTTAAGCTTACCAGACCCGACGAATTAATGAATTGATACATGCGAGATTGCTTTTGAAGCATCTCTTAAATATGTTCCTGTTAAATTAATATCGCTATTTCATCATTTTATGATGAAAGTAGCAGGAGCAAGGGTAATTAGAGTCTAGAGATGATTGTGAGGTTTATTGAACAATAGTAGAGATGGTTAAAGTGAATCCGAACGCTAAATTCAATTTAATTTGTTTGAACTTAAATTTGACCAACTGATTTGACAAAAAAAATCAGTAATCCAAAACCATCCAATCTAAACCTAAATTGATTTGAATTCAAATTTAATTTCATTTAAACTCGAATTGATTTAAATTCGAAGTGATCCAAAATTAAATTAATTTGAATTCAAAATGATCCGAACTTAAAAGACTCAAAATACTTATCCAAAATAATTGAATATTAAATTAGTATAATTTTACTTTTTTGAAATATTAATGTAATTAAATATAATAAATATAACATAAATTATTAAGTTATTAATATTTAATAATTTTAAATTATCTTTTCAATATTTTTTCTTTATTATTATTTTTTATTGTGTTTAAAAAATTAAAGCTGTCTTCCTTTTTTTTTTTATACTCTAACAATATAATAAAAAATAATTAAATACATAAATAGTAACTTTAAAAAACTAAAAAATCCATAAACTTTAAAAAATTAAATAGATTTTAATTATATAATTTAATTATATTTAATTGATTTTAGAAGTTAATAAATTAAACTTGAATTATTTGAGTGTTAAACTCAAAATGACCCGAACCACAATGATATGAGGTTTAAAACCGAATAATCTAAAGCCAAAATGATCCAAGATCAAAACGATCTGATCTCAAAATGATCAAGACCTAAATTCTCCCGAACCAAAATTGATATAACCCAAAATAAATCAAATCCAAATTAACCTAAATTTTTTTTTTGATCTTAGCCTAATTTGAACTGAATCCAAAATAACTCGAATTTTCATTAACCAAAATCACTAGATCCGAAATGATCCAACTCAAGCCTAACATGATCTGCTTATTTGCCAACTCTACTTATAAGTCAATTACTTTCTTTGTGTGCCAAATAATTCAATTTCTTATTATTCTATGAAAGGTAAGAGTTCATTTTTTTATATATTGTTAGTGTAGCTTTTAAACTACCCAAACAATATTAAAAAGTTGGCTTTTTTTTTACTATATTAATTTTTTATTTTTAATGTAACTTAAAGAATATATACTACTTAAGCCACGTGAACTGAAAGAAAGAAAAATAGAAACAAAGTGCAGGAGTAGAATTTGATTGAAAGAAAAACAAAAAAAAACAAAAGACAGAAAGAGTAGAATTTGATTGAAAGAAAAATTCAGCATCATAGGAACAAAGTGCAGGAGAGAGAATGAGAGAGAAAACTGGAGAGAGAAAACGGTATTAGAGCACCAGGGATCAACGTCATAGGGTTGCAGGGAATCACAAATCTAATTGCCCAGAGAATGTTTAATGGAAGAGCAAGTTGATCATGGTATTTTTTGATAATATTCACCCAAAAGGTAGGGAAAGGGAACTATGGAATTTGATAATGCAGTCCGGGGGAATATTAGACTTCTATATTCCTCTGACCCAAAGAAAAACAAGAAGAAGCAAGTCCCCTTTTTTTAGGTTTAAAGATCTCAAGGAGGCACTTTCAGTTAGTAGAGCGCTAGATGGAATCCTATGGAATGGATGGAAACTCAATGTTCGTTTAGCAAAGTATAGCAAAGAACACAAGCATCAGTTAGCACAGACATCTCATGGAAGAGTTGGTGGAAAAAACATTAATCTCCTTTGGTCCTCTCTGGGGAGCGATCGCATCTTCTATGCAGAGATGGTAAAAAGAAAGACAGTGCAATACAACAGTGAAGAGGAAACAATTAGGGGTAGGAGGAACTCAGATGCCAACATGGGAAGAAATTTGGAAAATATAAATCTTGCTGCTAATTTCATCATTTTAAAATATGAAGAGCTTGAAATGGGCTAGTTGGAGAAATGCATCGTAGCAGAATTAAAGAACCTATAAGCTATTCATATGCTACAACAACATGAGCTAAGGTGTCCTCCATTTCTCAGTAATAGTTATGGGAGGAAGCATGGTTTTATTAACATTTGAATCTGAAGAAGAAATGTTGGGCCTGCTAGAAGAAGGAAAAACGTGGCTGAGTAAGTTGTTCTTCTGGACCAAACCTTGGAGTCCTGAATTAATTTGCGGTGATAAATTTGTTTGGCTCAAACTGGAAAGAATACCTTTGCACGCTTGATGTTATGATTTATTTAAGAAAGTAGGAAATCAGTGGGGGTTCTTTATCTCCATTAACGATAGCACCATGAACAAGAAAAAACTAAGACACTGGCAGAATTTTATCTTTGATTGGAAATGATGTTTCCATCCCAACTCAATTAGAGTACAAGTGCGTGGACATAACTTCAGTGTAAAAATCTCAGTTAAAGAAGGCCTAGATTTCTTGTGGAACTTCGGAGTGAAACAGGTTTGTAGGAATGAATCCAAGCCTTAATCGCTAAGTCATGAATCAAGCTCGAGATCATCGGGGGAAGCTGATGATCATGAGTCAAATAGTGGTTTCCCCTTAATAATCATTATATGGAGGAAGAAGAGGAATAGGCAAGGGCAGGAAGGCAAATTGGTGACAGGGAGATGGCAGCCTAACTTTGGGAATGACCACAACAAGTGGCAAAGTATTGCAGGTGTCACCCGGTTTAAATGGAACTCAAAGCCCAAGAATCGTGGATTAATTGGGTGGATTATCAAGAAAAACAAAGGTGAATGCATGCTAGAGGAAAGATTAATTACCGTTGAAGACATCAGGTGCGCAAGTCTCGGCGAAAAAACTAGGCCACCCATTGAAAGCCTAACTAATGTAGGAATGAACAATGGGCCCGTAAATTCGGTTTTGATTGGAAATGTGAATCTAGTTCTTGTAGTATACTCTCAAGCCTCGCCTATAGAAGCCCAAGATACGAATCAAGACATCACCTTTGGAAAAAAATGGGGCCATTGGTGCAAAAATTTGAAAATTAGTTGGTTTTGAGGACAAAAAATCTAGAGAAAAAAAAAAGGGAAGGAGGTTTCTTTCAATAGAACCACCGAAAGCTGATATGGGAAGAATAAACAAGTGCTAAACAGAACCAAAAAAAAGAGGAGAAAAACTCTGACAAAGAAAATGAGGGTAGAGAATGACACAGCAAAACAACAATTTCTAAAGGGAGCCAATGTTTCAGACGAGGACATCAGGAACAGGAATACGGCTCTAAGGCAAGAGGTTATGAAAACTCTCGAAGTGGGAAAGCTATTGGGTCTGACTACAGAAGCTTCTAATGAGGAGGTCATTGACAGATTGATGAGTATGGAGGTGGTTGAAGGTGATTAGGAAGGTAATCACTAAACTCTTCTTTGTAAAATGCTTTGTTGGGGGTGTTTACTGATAATAATGAAGATAATTATGTTCAATATTAGAGGATTGAGAATAAGTGAAAAAAGACATGCGTTGAAGAAGCTAATTTCAAAAGAAAAACCATCAATGGTTTTTGTTCAAGAAACAAAGTTGTAAGATATTTCGAGTAGATTGGTACACCAAATTGGGGGAAAAAATGAAATCAAATATGCTCATAGTAATGCAAGCTGCCAATTGGGAGGATTACTAAGCATGTGGCCAGAAGAATGTTTTCAATGCTCCTCCATTGTTGTGAAGGAAAGGTTTATATGGATCAAAGGAATTTTTTCATCACACACTGAAGTTGTTAACATGTTCAACATATATGCTCCCAATGAGGTCAGGGAAAGGAATACTTTTCTAGATGAATTAGCTGATCTAATTGCCACGGCAGAATACCGGAGTTCTATGAATTTGTTCAATTCTGTGGTCTTGTGGATATTCTATTGATTGGCTTAAAGTTTACTTGGTGAAAAAGGAGCAATTCTACAAAAAGGAGCAATTCTACAGTAATGAGCAGATTGGACAGATTTCTACTTTCCCTAAACTGGTTGTCTTCTTATTGCTTTATAAACCAGTGGAGTCTAAAGTGTTTAATCTCTGATCATGTTCCAATTTGTCTCGGCATCGATGTTATGGATTTGGGGCCAAAACCTTTCAAAGTATTTAATCACTGGTTAGACGATGAGGATTTCAATAAGTTAGTGGAAGGTAAATGGAGTAGCTGCGAGGTAGAAGGATTTGCTGGTTTTTGGCTTCATCAAAAGCTGAAACTAGTTAAGAGTGATATAAGGCAGTGGCAGGGCTGTAAAAAAGGGGAGAATAGCTGGTGAAATCTCAGAAAAAGAAAAAGAAATTACCGACTTGGAGAAAATCCTTGAAGATCACTTCTCTGATGCCGAATTCTTGGTCAACTCTAAAAGAAAGGAGCTATGGAAGCTGCAAAGCATTGAAGAAAAGACATGGAGACAAAAAGCTAGGGTCAAATGAAAGAAAGATGAGGATAAGAATACAAAATTCTTCCATCGTTTGGCCAACAGTCGATGGAAGAAGAACTTCTGAAGGCATATATCTTGCAGAGGTAAGTAGCTTGATAACCTAAAAGAAATCAAACGGGCAATAGAAACGCACTTCAGAGAACTGTTTGCTAAAGGTTCCAAAACCACTTGTGCCCTCCCCAACCTAGAAGTGAATCTGTTGTCTAACCAGCAGGTCCAACAGCTTGAAGCATCTTTTGCAGAAGAGAAGGTCTGGGAGGCAATTAGAAACTGCAATGCTGATAAGGCCCGGGTCCGGATGGGTTCAATTTTAACTTCATTAAGAAAATGTGGCCAATTTTAAAAAGTAAAGTTATGGATTTCCTTCCTGTCTTTCACATTAATGGGAAAATCCCGAAAGGCATCAATTGTTCATTCATTGCCCTGATCGAGAAGAAGCAATGTGTTGAAACACTAAATGGCTTTCGGCCCACTTCTCTCATAGGTAGTATTTACAAAACTATTGCCAAGACACTTGCGAACAAGTTGAAGCAAGTTTAGGGAACTTTTATCCACTCAACCAAATGGGCAGACAAATAATAGACTACATTTTAATTGCCAACAAAGTTATTGACTCAATCAAGAAAGGAACAAAGGGTAGTCTGGTCTTTAAATTGGATTTCGAAAAAGCCTTTGATAGTGTGGATTGGAATTTCCTAGTCTTAATTATGAAACAGATGTGCTTCGGTGGCAGATGGATTAGCCAGATTATGGGCTGTATCTCTTCAGTATCTATCTCAAATCTCTTCAGCATCTATCTCAATTCTCATTAACGGCTCCCTAACAAATCCAATTATGATGTAAAGAGGTCTTCGGCAAGGTGATCCCTTGTCACCATTCTTATTTTTGTTAGTTGTAGAAGGCTTAAGCTCGCTCTTGCACAAGGTAGTTTTTATGGACCTATTTCAAGGTATTAAAGTTGGGTGTGGAAATATAGATTTCCAATCTGCAATTCACAGATGATACTATCATATTTTGTCTGCCCTTGGAAGAACAATTGTTAATGATCAAGAGGATACTGCAAAATTTTCAGCTAGTCGCTGGAGTAAAAGTGAATTTCAAACAAAGTGCTCTTCTGGGAATCAAGACTGAACAGCAGATTATAGAAATACGGGCATCTAAAATTCACTGTAAGGTGGACTTCCTACCAACTAGATATCTCGGTATTCCTTTGGAAGCTAACCCAAGACTACTCTTAACCTGGCAGCCTAGTATTGATTCTGTCAAGAATTAACTCAGCATCTGGAAATCCAAATTTCTATCTCCAGCTAGTAGTATCACTTTCATTAAATCTGTTCTGGCCAACCTACCTATTTATTACATGTCCCTGTTTAGAGTACCAAATCGTGTGGTAGTTGAAATAGAGAAACTTCAACGGTAATTTTTCTGGGGTGACATAAAGACAAACGAAAGATGAGACTGGTGGATTGGAGCACAATTTGTAAGGGGAAAAAGGCGGGAGGCTTGGGTATCATGAATGTCACCCAATGTAATAAGGCACTGTTATTGAAATGGTCATGGAGATTTTCTAGAGAATCAGATTCTTTATGGAGACAAGTTATTTGTGAAAAGTATAATTTCTCTACTACTTTGTGGCCTAATCCCTGTCCTCGCAGTACTCTTTCTCGGATTTGGAGTGACATCCAAAATAATTGGTACACAGATTCGCTTGCTAACTTTATCAATTCTAGTCTCTCTTTTTGCTTAGGTGATGGTCCGAAAATCAGATTCTGGACCGATAAGTGGATCGATAATCTAATTCTCCAACAATCTTTTCGTAGAATTTATGCACTGTCTATCAACAAGAACGGCTTGATAAAATACTATAGGTTTTCGGACGGTTCCAAGTGGGTCTTGCAGATTGAATTAAGGTGGGAGCCGTTTGATTGGGAAATTGATCTATGGAAGTAGTTTGTGGAGGTTCTAAACTCAACCACGATCCTCCCTACATCACTGACAAATTAGTCTAGGTTCATTCAGCAAACAGCTTGTTCACTTCCCGGTCATTTAGGCAAACACTAGAGAAAGATTCAAACTCATAAATGCAGCAAGAAAATTACTTTTGGAAGGGATTAGCATCTCCAAAAGTCGAAATCTTCTGCTGGAAGGCGATGAAAAGGAAATTGCCACTGCGTGATGTTCGTCAAAAAAGAGGATGCAGTGGTCTCTCTAGCAACAAATGTGTGTTTTACGACAACGTGGAAGCTGTTGATCATCTTTGTCTCACATGCTATTCATCATGCAGCTATCGAACAAATGCTTTCAACAGTGGAATATTAGCTGGGTTACTCCTAACTCGTTCAGTTTGGCGTTTCAATCTTGGTGTTCAGCCCCTATGATGACGGATCAGAGAGCAATTTGGGACAGTCTCTTTTTTGCAGTAACATAGTCTATTTGGTTGGCTCGAAACAAGAAAATTTTTAACCAAAAAACTTTCTCTCATGACCAGATTTTTTAAACTCGTCGATATCTTAAGGATGTAGAGCAGAGGAAGAATAAAGGAAAAAACAGAAGAAACTAATCTAGTAATTGTAGTAAAACTGGCTCATACTTATCATGAGCTACATTTCATTAATTTATAGACATTAAAATACAAAAGTTTATTTAACTACTACACAAGTTGTTTGTCTAACAGTATGGATCACTATACATAGATCCATCATGCTACCTAAATTGATAAAATGGCAAAACAAGTTGCAAAAGTTGCAGTAGAGAGGCCATACCTAGTTGCTTCAACTACTAACACTTCGCCTTGGCATTTCTACTAGAAACACCAAGACTTTTCCTTAATGTTTCAAACCTTGCCTTTGGTAAGGCCTTAGTCAGAATATTTGCAATTTGATCTTCTGACTTGCAATGCACCAGCTTCACTTCATTTTCAGCTTCAACTTCTCTAATAAAGTGATACTTGCTCTTAATATGCTTAGTTCTTCCATGAAACTAATCTGGTAATCTTGCTTTTGACTTAAATCCATCAAAATTTTTTTTAGCAAAATTGCTTGATTAACAACAGCTGCAGAAGCTATATACTTTGCTTCTACTGTAAATTAAGCCATAGTTTCTTATTTCTTTCCAGCTGAACACATTTAATCCAATGAAGAACACATAGCCTAAAGTGCTTTTCATGTCTTCATGAGAGCCAGCCCAGTCACTCTCTGTGAATCCAACCAGCCTTGAACTTTCATTCTTCTTGAACCAAATTCCAAGTTCATTGTTCCTTTGACATATCTCAACACTCTTTTTGTAGCTTTAAAATACAACTCACTAGGATTTTACATGAACCTAGAGAGTAAATTTGTAGCATACATAATGTCTGGCTTTGTTGCTGTCAAATACAATAAACAACCAACCAAGCTTCTATAAATAGAACCATCAACTTTGTTAGCTCCATCTTCCTTAATGAGTTTCCAATTTTGAGCCAAAAGGGTGTTGACTGTTTTATAATTTTCCATCCCAAACTTATTCAGGATTTCATTTGCATATTTTCTTTGAAAAATGAAGATTTCTTGCTGGTCTTAATGAATCTCTGTTCCAAGAAAATAAGACATTTCTCCCATATCTATCATCTCAAAAACTTTCTGCATTTTGAGTTTAAAATCCTCCACAAAAGCTGATTTGTTACTTGTCACCAAAAGATCATCAACATATAAGGAAACAATCAACAAATCATTACTATTAAAAATCTTAATGTACAATATTGCTTCACTAAGGCTTTTCTTGAATCCTAACTTCAGCAAATGATCATCAATTCTGAAATTCCAAGCTCTTGGAGCTTGTTTTAATCCATACAAAGCCTTCTTGAGTAGATAGACTTTGCCTTCATTTTTTTTGGCAATAAAATCATCAGGTTGTTCAATGTAAATCTTCTCCTCAAGATAACCATTCAGGAAGGCAGATTTGACCTCAAGTTGGTATATTTTCCAACTTTTCTAAACAGCTAAGGCTAATAGTAGCCTTATGGTGTCCAACCTTGCAAATGGAGCAAATGTCTCTAAAAAATCAACACCAAGCTGCTGGGAGTAGATTTTAGCTACCAATCTAGCTTTAAGTTTGTTAATGGAACTATCAACATTCAACTTCGTTCTAAAAATCCATTTAACACCAATGATGTTTTTGTTGCTTGGTCTATCAACCAGCATCCATGTTTGATTTTTCTTTATCATATAAATCTTTTTCTTCACGGCATTCTTCCACTCTGAAAATTTGATAGTTTCTTCAAAGCTCACAGGTTCAAGAATGGCAACATTTGATCTTTGATAAATATCTGTGAGCGGTTTGATTCCTTTCACTGGTTCATGATCAATGATTTCATTTTCAAACATATAATCTTTTTTATTTTGAAAGCTTATCATGTCTGCAGTAGTTTGCTTGACTGATTCTTTTTTTGACTTTTTCCAATTCCAGGCAACTTGCTTATTAAATCTCACATTTCTACTTATAATCATCTTGCTTGTAAGTGGATTGTAAGTCTTATAGCCTTTGGTGATGTTGCTATAGCCCAAAAAAAAATAAATTTTTGCTTTTTGATCTAGCTTGTCCTTTTTGATATCAGGAATGAACACATAACAGATGCTACCAAAAACTCTGAGATGCTGCACTGATGGTTTGCTTCCATACCAGGTTTCTAAATGAGTTTTTCCCTTTAAAGCTTTTGTGGGTAACTTATTGAGCAAGTATACAAAGTTATTGACTACCTCTGCCCAAAATTTCTTATGAAGATTCTTCTCAAAGAACATGCATCTTACCATCTCCATGACTATTCTATTTTTTCTTTCACTAACTCCATTTTGTTGTGGAGTGTAAGTTGCTGTCAGTTGGTGTTCGATTCCTACTGCTTCACAAAACTCATTAAATCTATTAGATGTGTATTCAATACCATTGCCTGACCTTATGATCTTGATTTTGTAGCCACTTTGATTCTCAATCCAAGCCTTAAACTTTCAAAATACATCTGTAACTTTAGACTTTTGTTTCATAAAGTAAATCCAACACATTCTGGTAAAATCATCTATAAAAGCAATGAAATATCTACTACCATTCAAGGACAAGGTTCTCATAAGACCACAAACATTAGTATGAATAAGTTGTAGTTTTTCAGTTGCCCTTCATGCTTTGTTAATTGCAAATGGCAACTTTACTTCGTTTTCTTAGCTGACAGACTTCACACATTCCAGCACTAACTTTAATAGTAAGCATGTTTAATACAAGATCATTTTTATGCATGAAATTCAATGCATTGTAGTTGAAATGTCCCACTTTTTATGCCATAAAGAAGATTCATCATGTGAACTAGCATATGCAAAGGAGTTTGTTTCATGCCAATTCAAGGAAAAATATTTTCCTTTCATATTAATAGTAAAGAGTTCATGGCCAGTGGGATCATGAATTATGCATGCCTTGTGTTTGAAAACTAAATAGTAGTTCTTTTCCAGTAACTGTGCAACACTTAATAGGTTTTGATCTATTTTAGGCACAAATAGCACATTTGAAATAAGTTTGGTACTTGTTGGTGTCTCAACAGCTACTACTCATTTTTCTTTGACTTTTATAAAATCACCATTACTTATTCTAACTTTAAAGGTACAGGTCTTGTCTAGTTCTTTGAACATGTTGATATCATATGCCATATGGTGTGTGCAACCACTGTCAATAAGCCATGCACTTAAAAAGGTTCTGGTTCCATAGCAAGTTGCAACAAAACTTGATCTTCTAGTTGTTATTGGTTGTTAGTAACTCTGGCTTGTTGATCTAACTGTTACTATTTTTTGTTTTTGCATACCTTCTTCATGTGACCAAGCTGCTTACAGTGTCTATATTGTATGTGAGGTCTATACTAGCAATATTTCTCCAAGTGAGTGGTATTTTTGTAGTGAGAACAAGGTGAAATTTTTTTTCTTTCTATTATTTTCAGAACCTTTGTTTTTTTTTTTATCTTCTTATTTTCTGCCTTTGCTTTTTGTTTGTATCTTGCCTTTCTCATTGGCTACGAAAGCACCTTCTGTTAAATCTTTTTGTCTAATAGCCCTTCTTTTCTCTTGAGCTTACAAAGCATTGAACAATTCTGTGCCTTTCTCCTTGGCTGTAAAAGCACCTTCTGTTAAATTCTCTTGTCTAATAGCCCTTATTTGCTCTTGAGCTCGCAAAGCATTGAACAATTCTACTAGAGTTATCTTGGTCAGGTACTTGGAGTCTTCAAGAGATGAAATTTTTTACTCAAACCTCTCTGGTAAGCTGACAAGAACCTTTTTCATAATTCTTTTGTCTAACAGCTCCTTACCAATTAATGTAATCTTGTTTACTATCTTCATGACTCTGTCATTGTACTCCTTTAAATTTTCAGACTTCTTCATCTTTAAGATTTCAAACTCTCTTCTAAGATTCAACACTTGCATTTGTTTTATCTTGTCACTGCCTTAAAACTCTTCCTTAAGCATATCCCAAGCTTGTTTTGCAGTTTCACAAGTCATGATTTTGATGAATATATCATCAAAAACTGAAAACTCAATACAACTTTTAGCCTTGTACCTCTTTATTTTTTTTTCATTGTAATTTTTCATTTGAGGTACTATTGGATTTACAGGAAGTTGTGGTGGTTCCTTCTTATTTTTCACCACTTTCCACAAATCAAAAGCACTCAAATAGGTCTTTATTTTGACAACCTATATCTGATAGTTCTCACTAGAAAAAATAGGAGGTGGAGGTAAGGAGCAACTACATGAGGCCCTTTAAGGTTGACAAAAGCTGGCTGGTAAGTGTTTGATGGCTTTTCACTCAATTTTAGGAGCTCACAGGTCCTCCAAGAACTTAAAGAATGCTTTGATAACAATTGAAGGATGTAGAGCAGAGGAAGAACAAAGGAAAAAACAGAAGAAACTAATTTGGTAATTGTAGTAAAATTGGCTCATACTGATCATGAGTTGTATTTCATTAATTTATAGGCATCAAAATACAAAAAATTGTTTAACTATTACACAAGTTGTTTGCCTAATAGTATGGATCACCATACACAAATCTATCATGCTACCTAAACTGATAAAATGACAGAACAAGTTGCAAAAGTTGCAATAGAGATGTCATACCTAGTTACTTCAACTTATAACAGTATACATGCATGGGCTTCGCATCCCAAGTGCAAAGAAACTTCCTCAATAGCATGCTACCTAGCTTCCTTCTCCATTGGGTGCTGGAAGCTGAATGTGGATGGATCTACTATAGGTAAGCCTGGCTTGGCAAGCGTTGGGGGTGTGCTTCAAGATTGGTCTGGCAAGGTAATCCTCATATTCTCAAAGCATATTGGTTTAGCATACTTAAATTTGACAGAACTCTTGACTGTTGTTAAGGCTTTATCGATCATTGTTGAAGCAAAACTACATCTAATGTCAGAAACAATTATCGAAAGTGATTCGATCATTGCAAGATCATGGCTTAAGAAGATTAGTTATTGTCCATGGCGATACAATGCAATTATCAATAGATTTCTCAATCTACAAGCATGTTTTGGAAAATTTTCCTTTGTCCACAATTATAGGGAAGTAAATAGTTTTGCGGATTCCCTTGCTAAGTAAGGTATGTTTCAAAAACATGATTTAATTGCTTGGCTATAGCTTGTATACATCTTCTCAATAAAATTCTGATTCAGTTAAAAAAAAAAAAAAAAAGAATATATGCTACTCTTTAATTTTGCGGGTGAATTTAGGAACTAAATTTAGGAAGTTCCTCACGGTGTATGAAATCATTTTTCAAAAATTTAGCAGTAACAAATTGAAAGAAAAATGAAAACCCAAGATCTGCTTTCAAATCCCGTTATATATGCATGGAACAAAAGGCATTGTCAAATAAATTAGATTTAAAATCTGTCATAAACTGAACGCTCCTCGCTCTTGCTGTGAAAAATTCATACAGGTAGTCACCATCTTGGAGCTTTAATTAATCAATTAATTAATTAAATAATAATAATAATAATGTCCAGATCTCTCACGCAAAAATGTTGCCAGTCTTCCCATCAATACTAAGCTATTTGGGTTTATAATGTTAGATGAATAAAATTTAATGCTAAAATCAATTAATATATGATGTGCACTGATGCCTATGTCTATTACAAGAAGCTACAACCACGACCAGACAACAATTTCTTGCATTTCAAGTTGGCATCCAGCAGCTGTCACGTATACGGTTTAATTTGCCATCTAAGTACAAATTAAAATTAGCTATCACGTGTTATTTCTTTCTTTTCCGAAGTAAGCGACGGTTGATTAAATATTTAACTTGAAACCGAAGGTGGATTAAAATACTTTTATTTTTTATTTTTTATAAAATAGAATGTAACGTGAAGATAAAAAAAAAAATTTATAAATATTGACATTCAAATTTCATATTTATTGAATATTATTTTTTAAAAGTGGATGAATTAATCTTGAGTTTTATTTTCACTCCTTCAAAAATTTTTTCCCAACCAAAATAAATTTATTTATAATCAAAAATAGAATATAGCGAACAATATTAAAACATCGAAACATAGATCTGTTGAGTTTTTTCTTAAATTAGTATATTTCTAAATCTTAATTCCTTAGTAAGAGTAGTTTTAAACTTTATTACAAAATAAAGATATTTTCACTCTAACAAAATTCCACATCAGCTTTTTTCCACGTCATTATTTTCTTCCTTTGATAATCCTCCCGCATAACCAGAGGAATGGTTAGATGTCGGTGCCGGAATATAACTTGTGTCATCTTACTATTCCTCATATGGGTCTGGGCAGCACCAGCAACCAGTTCCCTCACAGATAAAATGAAATGGAAGGTCCTTGGAGTCCTGCTTACTATTTTTTTTCTTAGGCAGCATGGACATCATGATCCCAAAACAGTATGTCACTATCAGAGTTTCCACCTTCACCATCTTCTGCTCGTTACCGATTACTGTTTCCAGAATTACCAAACAAATGCTTGGATAGAATGCATGAAGAATATTTGTTGCAGTAATTAAATCATCATCCCCAATTGAACACCAGCCACAGTTTTGAGATAATGTAGTATGGATGCCAACTGGAGCTATTTCTGGTGATAGGAACCCTAAACCCCACGAAATGAAAAGAGATGGCGGTTCCTCGGCCTTGCCCCATTCCGCTTCTGAACCTGGGTTGGGAAAGCTGCTTCACTTCGTGCCTCTGCCCTTGAATCCTCTCATTGCTCAAGCTTTTTAGTACCGTCGATTGCCTTTCTTACTGTCTTAACTGGATGTCAAGAATGCTTTATGTAATGGAGGGCGTTGGGTGTGGAAAGAGCTGTGGAAGGGCTAAAGGTGGGGAATTATCCATGCGCTAAATGCCCCCCAAACCAGGAAGCTTTCACACTGAATGCAGATGGAAAATTGCATTTTGGGTTTTATTCCAAAGATCAAACTGATCCCTCTTCTACTTACGGTAAAACACACGATCATGAAAGAGGATGGATTTTGCAGCACCAATTGAACTGTCGTGTTGAGGAAGTGAGAAATCATACATAAGCTGGAAGATTGCGTGGCCGGTATGCTCCACATGGTGCTAGCATGAATTTACCTCATGGGCATGCTAGTTTAGCTGATGGCCAACATCTCCCTCAAATTATGCTGATCACCGAACTGGATATGAATTGGGGAATGAAGTGTTCCATGATCAAATTGTGGTTGCTTCACACCACATCCACATTCCTCTTAAAGAACATGGAATCCGTTATGGGAATTATTCTTACCTTTACGGAGGAGATAATGTTTACCAAGCGTCACACGGACATGTATGTATATGTGCAATCTTTATGGAGAAATGTTCAGAATCTAACTTATGGTACAGTCGTACAAATAATCAACTCAATACTGTGTCATTATGGAACCAGACATGCTAAATTTTGCCATTTCCATAGAACTTGTTGTTGGGATTTGCCTTGAATCTTAGAATCCCACATCGAAAGTTAAGTAAGTTTGAGTTTGTCTTGTATCCCACATCGGGAGTTTAGTAAAGGTATAAAGGGTTTCACCTTTATAAATAAGATGTTTTGGTTTTAGTTTGTAATCCCAGAGAGTTAGACACCAAGAGAATAGCTAAGTGAGTAGGCTATTAAAGGGTGTAATTGGGTTTTGGGTTAAGTTTTGAGTAAGGAGTTTTAGGAGACTTTTCTCATTCTAAAAGTCTCACCATTGTAAAGACTTATTTGATAGTGAATTAGATTTGGAGTAGGCCATTTTGAGTTGGGCCGAACCAAATATATTTGTGTGTTCTTATTCTTGATTTGAACTTGTTATTTTGTGTGTGGTTGCTGCGCGTGGGTATTGTGGTATTTCCCAACAAGTGGTATCAGAGCGAGGTTCGAGGTTTAAAGTTCGTGGGTCCAAGAGATCGTGAAGCAGTGTTTGAAGATGTCTGAAGAAGGTATGAGTCTTCACAATCACCTGAATGAGTTTAATAGATTGGTTTCTCAATTGCTAGCGATTTCTGTTGATGAGTTAAAAGATGAAGAGAAGGCTTTAATTTTGCTGGCATCTTTGCCCAAGTCTTATAGGCCTTTAGTTCAGACTGTGTTGGTAGGTAGGTCTACTTTAAAGTTGGATGATGTGACTGCTTTATTGCGTGAGAATGAAAGGTTTATGGGAGCTCAGAACTCATCACCTGTGGGGAGTACACTAGCTGTAGAGGGTTTTGATCGAGGGAGGACTCAAAAGAGGATTGATGGATCAAGATGGAGATCTAAGTCAAGAGACAGAGATTATAGTGATGTAGAATGTTATTATTGTGGTGAGAAGGGACATATCCAAGTACGCTGCAGGAAGCTGAGAAGGGATATGGCTGCTTTCAAAAGGGCGAATGATGAGAAGAAATCAGATGAAGAAAAGAGTGATACTGCTGCTGTCGTGTCTGATGATGATGATGTTGTTTTGACAACTTGTGTGGATGAGACCCAGACTTTGAAAAGTGATAAAGGTTGGGTTTTAGATTCAGCTGCTACAGTTCATGTTTGTAATGATAAGAGCTGCTTTGTGGAGTTGGATGAGAATGAAAAGTATGGAGATATTGTGGTTGCTAACAAAGAAAAGGTGCAGATTCAAGGCATTGGGAGTGTTCGCCTTAGATCTCACAATGGTGTTATTAGGACACTTCGTCATGTAAGGTATGTACCAAATTGTCACTACAATTTGATTGCTTTAGGTGAGTTAGCTTCTCGGGGGTACACATTTTATGGTAGTAATGATTGGTTGAAAGTGTATAAGAATGGTAGTGTGATTCTACAAGGGAATAGGGTCAATCATTTGTACATGTTTGATGGAAGCTCAGTTGCTGGAATGCCTGTGATGAAAGAAAAGAAGAAAGGTAAGCATGTTAGCTTTGCAGATACTGTTGAAGTGTTTGGAGATTCAAGTCAAGGGAGGATTTGTTGGGATTTGCCTTGAATCTTAGAATCCCACATCGAAAGTTAAGTAAGTTTGAGTTTGTCTTGTATCCCACATCGGGAGTTTAGTAAAGGTATAAAGGGTTTCACCTTTATAAATAAGATGTTTTGGTTTTAGTTTGTAATCCCAGAGAGTTAGACACCAAGAGAATAGCTAAGTGAGTAGGCTATTAAAGGGTGTAATTGGGTTTTGGGTTAAGTTTTGAGTAAGGAGTTTTAGGAGACTTTTCTCATTCTAAAAGTCTCACCATTGTAAAGACTTATTTGATAGTGAATTAGATTTGGAGTAGGCCATTTTGAGTTGGGCCGAACCAAATATATTTGTGTGTTCTTATTCTTGATTTGAACTTGTTATTTTGTGTGTGGTTGCTGCGCGTGGGTATTGTGGTATTTCCCAACACTTGTTTGGTTGCCCGATCAACCTTCAACTTTAATCTATGATGAATCTGTTTCCAGTAACAATCCCAAATCACGAGATGATTCTAATGCCACCAGAACATTGAGGACAAAATTGTTCCCATGGAAGATAACGAAGCAAATCATGTAGTGAAGATGGAAAAGTCAGATGTTTCAAGTATTTGCTGTCCAAAGCAACCCCAAAAAGAAAAAGGAAGAAAGATGGCTGATGGGGTGCACAGGAGAAAGAGAATGCAGAAGAAAGAAGAAAAGAGGTGCTGACATGAAAAAAAAATCTGATCTGGAAGTCCACTGAGTCAAAGTATATCTATTTTAGAATAAAGTTTAAAAACTATTCTAATTAGAGAATTAAGATTTGAAAGAACCTTAGTGTGAGAAAAAACTCTAGATCTGTTGCATGAAAATAGAACATTAAATCATATCTTAACATAAGGAAATCACCTTAAAAATCAAATCCTACTAATCCGTGCATGAAGCGTGAACATGCAAGAAATTCATCCAAACTCCACCGAAAATAATAGCAGGATAAATTAACTTATCAAGCAGAGCTTTTAAGAGAACACGAATCATTCACTCTTTGCCACCAAGAGTCCAATATTGTACTGGAAAAATGAACTCGAACATAACTCAACTTATTGACCTTTCTCCACCCAACTCATCAACCATCCGCCGGGCCATTTGAGTACTAAAGCACCATTATAATTGCCAATTTGTCAACATTATTAAACATCCTAAAAAAAGGAAATCCTTAGCTTGGAAGTTAATCCAAATATTCCAAGACTCATCCTGAAAACTCTCTTCACCCATTTAACAACAAATGTGGAATCCAAAAGCTCATCCACATATTTTTGCCCATTTTATAGCATCAGTGGCGTCCATATTCACAATCTGCAGTCCTCAAAATTATCTTAGGCCAACCAAACTAAACATCAAATACCTCATTGACAATAGTCCAATCACAACCGTCCCTAGCTGGCCCTTAAAGATGATTATCATTATCATTCCAAAAAACAACACTTACAAAATTCCACCTATCCAACACTTATATGTACCTCAAAGGCAGCAAACTAGCTAGACACTTCACAAACCTTTTGACGTGCTGCCCCTCAAATTCTCTTAGTACTTCCAGAATTTCCAAATCACTGTTCACCAAGCTTAACCCAGATGCTTCCCAATACAGCAAAAAGCTTAAGCTTCCTCGTAAATGTCCTTAGAAGACTACAGGATAATTGGTACTTAAGCTAGGAGTCTTCTTTAACTAATCCTCGAGGGATTGACATCCTAACTTTACAAGCTCTATTATTACTTGACGGCCTGTGCACTTGCAGGATTTTTCACATCACTCCACTAAAACCACGAGTCTTACCTTGTCCTGGGCTCAATTTTCTCTTGGGTGGACTACAACACAAACTACAATTACTCCACTTTAACAACACATTCCCTATGATTCCTCTTTCTGCAATTCTCTCGGTCATAACAACCTTTCTTTCTCCAACTGTGTCAATCTTGCAGAAGCACTCTGTGATTCTTCTCCTCTAATTGGAAGTTCAGTATTCCACCTTCAACAGATGCCTTACAATTTGCAAATCCCCTTTTCACTCCTCACCAGCTCAGCAGTTTCCAAAATACAACCATAATTATGACCATAATCCTACTTGAAAAGTAATCTGCGCATTTGATCTCATTAGGCCTCCTAATCCCCATATTGTCTGCTTTATTATCTTTTTTAAAAAAATTTCATTCCCCACACCATTTTCTTGGGCTCTAACCATTTTATCAATAATTTTGATGTCACTAGATGCCAAATTTGTCTCCTAGAAATGCACCATTTCAACTTTTAGAGATCTAATTAGTCACCTAATTGTTCAAAAAAGCATCATCTCTACATTTAACTCCCTTATTAATCTTCTAATTGTTTGGGTTTTCATCTCTCCAGAAATACTCCTAATATTCCAAGAAATAATCCTCATCTCTGCTTCCCACTAACTATCCCCACTAATTCAGTAACCCCAGTTTCACTGCCACACCGAAAACCAAATTGTAAAAAAGACACTTTTCACCTTTAATTGATTCTTCCTATTGCTTTCACGATCACCACAATTAATTTACAAATTAAAGGTAAATAATATTGTTCTGGAAAATTACCTAGTTATCTTTTGTTGGTGAGCTAATTCCTCTATTTGTTGGAATTTCCTGACCACCTCTTCTTCGTTCCACAGCGTTGAAATACCTAGTTGCCTTCCAATTGCCTGGATTGCTTCCGCTTCCTTTCGTAGATCTTCCCCCGCCATTCATTTTACCATTTTCTTGTTTCAATTAATGAAGTCTCCATCTGAAATTGATTCATTCACCACTCGTTCTTTAGTCCCTTGTCGACTTGCTGCTTCTTTCCCTTTACTACTTTTCTTTCCTATTTTTCTTCCCTTCCTATTTATTTTTCCAGTCAGTTCATCTTCTATTTCATCATAGAATTTCCATTTAGTGGCTCTCGATCAGACACCCCTTTTCTTCACTGTCACCTTTGTCTTACCTGAATCTGTTTCTATATTTAGATTAAAGTTTAGGGCCAGCCCAATGTTTGCAAAGCCTATACCTTCTATGCTTCTTAAAATATCTTGTCTGGTAGGATCAGAAGCTTCCACCTACTCTACCTGTTCTTCCATCCCCTCCTTATTGCTTGTTTCCCCTCCTTTATTACTCTGTTCAAAGTCATAATTAATTTCTGAAAGTCGCTCCACCGATCTCAATGGTTGCGTTGCACTTACCTTTTCCGACCATTCTCCATTTTCCTCTACTATATGTTCACACTCTTCTGACTTCTTACAAGTTCCCGAGGATGTTTCCTAGTTACCAAAATGTTCATTATTCTTATCCCCCATGAGTTTATCTTCCTCCATCTTTTTTCTTGCATTTGACTCTTTGGCTTCTTCCCACGTTTCATCTTCTCCATTTTTATGTCGACTTTGCACCATGTCAAGCGTTTGACTATTTTCATCCTGCCACCTCCCTGGACTGTTATCACTCTTTATTTTTTTCTGATACAACGACTAGGAATATTAAGTCACCCACTTTCAATTATATTCTTTCTTCTATCTCTAATATTGATTCGGTAATGATGAACATATGACCCCCATTAAGGGACTGTAATTTCAATAAATCTTCATCCAAACACACAAACTCACCAAAATCGTGGGTAATACTCTAGAACGTCTCAATCCACCATGCATGAAAGGGAATATCATAACACGTTACCCATACACCTCTTTTACTAGGATTAGTTTTTATTTTTTTTTACCATGGTTCAATCCTTTCAAACCAGTTAAATAATACCTCCCACTTCCTCTCCTTCATAGCTTCAAATGTTTTGTTCTCTTCAAAAGTAGCAAGGAAATAGTAATCAGATATTTTCCTTATGATGATACTCCCTTCCTGCCCTAATTTTCCTTTTCATCTCCAGTAGATCTCCCTTCTCCAATAACTCCTTAAGGAAGCCTATAACATTTTTTTCTAACCAATGGAGAACCTCCTCGTCCACCCTACCAATACATTCTCTTGCCTCCCTATCACCTGTTGATTGCACTAAATTTTTTGTTCTATGTAATTTGATTCCTTTGCTACAATGTTCTCCTCCTCAACTAATGCTTGTTGATATGTTTTCTTGTTTTGTTCCTTTCATCTATATTATACCGTTGTCTCCTTGTGTTATAATCCTTTTTGTAGTTTACGCCCTATACCCTCCTATCTTGCTTCTGAAAATCTGTTCTTGCTCATTGTTTAGCACCCATTCTACTTGCTTTCTTCCAGTACGACTCTCTAGGGTTGAATCTAGCCAAGTTCACTCCAATCATGTCGTTCATCAGCCTCATTTCGTTGAGATTCCATACTACCCTCCTCCCTTCCTCTCTAGTGGGGAATCTGACGAGTCCTATTCTTCTACCACTTTTGCCCTTTTTCTGTGGAATAAAAACATCTAGAACTTCGTATATTTCTTACATTATTTTCTAGCTCTCTCAAACGGATTCTCTGTGGAAGTTTATTAATGAAGATCGTCACCACCTTTTGCTTCTGCTCTCTCTGACTTGTTGAGAACGCCATAACACTTTCCACTCCTTTAATTAATGATGTTGCTAGCATAGGAAAGAAAAGAAAAAAAATAAAAACACTTTGAATTCAAACAGTAAATGGAGTCTTTTTTTTTTTTTTTACTCATTAGCATAGAAAAGCAACTAGGTCCTTTAAATGGATATCTCAATAGTTAGAAGTTGGAGATTCATATTCGAGTCCTGAACTGACATGGATGCATGGGTTTATGAAATAAGGAGAGGGCTACTTTCTTTTTGTATAGGCCAAAGGTCATTTAAACTTCAATCAAAAAATGAAGAAAATTATAAGATGGTAATTTTCCATTTCTTTTTCTTGGACATTTATATATTTAATTACATATTTTCGTTAATATGGTTAGCCATATATAACTAAAAGTTTTGTTTCTGCTTAATCCCTTTGAGTTTTGATTTCATGAACTGAATCGTGGTGCAAAATCTAGATATGACTTAATCACACTCATAAAATCCTCTCACAATATATATATATATATATATATATAAATTTTATTTTAAATATTTTAATTGCATAAATATTAAAATAATCAAATTACAGTTAAGATGTGGTTGTAATTAAATCGCATTAAAATTTCGTAATAACTCCCACGAAATCAATTTCATAGAAAATGGGGTGGAAGACCATCCGTTGAGGAATCCGAGAACTAGGTTGTAGTATTTTTTTTTTTTTTTACGTAGAATGTCACAGTTTGAAAATAAATAAAAAAATTATTTGTGTTAAAATTTAAATTTCAAATTTATTAAATACCCTTAGAACAAACTAAAAGCTTCGAGCTCAGTTTTTCTTTTGTTCCTCGAGTCAATCCGGATACCCAAAATAACCTCTTTAAATAAGGAAATATTAGTAAACTATTGGATCCTTAGCAATGGATTGAAGATTTAATTAGTCATGAATGTTGAAGTTATAGGTTGAGATAGCAGCCAGATGCACAGTAACTATTCTTTGCTTTCAGAAATAAACTTTCAAGTTGAAAATTTATCTCTCCCAACTCTATTTTTATTAATCCATAGGAGCACATTGTCCGCCAAATTCAGAGAGGATCAAGAAGGATTTTTCTATAACCAATGATGACAAATGTCAATGCTGGAGAAAGGAAACATTACCCTAACGATGAAACTGCTAGCCATGGGTGACTATTGGTGGTCCGGGATAGATTTTTTTTATTATGCAAATCAAATTTTAATTTTGTACAATTTTAATGTCTAAGGTTTTAGAATAAAATGATTTTCATAATTTATTAATTAATGAAAAGTAGATATGCCAATGGGTAAGATATAAGAAGGGTATAGCATTCCCTATTCTCGAATTTTTATATTATACGCATTCCTATATTTATGCTCAACGGATATTTTAAATTTATTTTCATCCTCATCCTTGTGGATATTTAATTGGTATAAAGATTTAAAAAAAAAAAACAAAATATATTTTTTAGCATTTTTATTTTTATCTCGTATATTAAAGTAATTTTTTATAAATATATATTTTTCAGTAAAAAAATATTAATTCTAATTAATCCAAAATAATAATTTATATTATTTAATAAAAAACTTATTTACTAAATATATATAATTATATATGTAGGATATAGATATGGGCACAGGATGGGTGCTATATTACAAGACCTCATTCTTGTACCTAATAAATATTTAAATTCATCTTCATCCCCATCCCTATCTCATACCACAATATAATACCCATTCACATTCTCAGTTAAGTAAAAGGTCAGGCTTCCCATTGGGTTTAGATAAGATTGACATCTCTAATGAAAAGTCATACTTTGATACATAGTAAACTCTTTGAAAATAATTTTTATGAAACAAATTTCTCTTTATAAACTTATTTCTCTCTCTTGACCTCTTTAATCTTCAAATACCTTCTCGCTAGAAAGAAAACATCATTTTATAGGTAGAGAGATACCCATTTCTTTGATTTATTATTTATTTGTCTTTATACATTTCATCAACGTATGCATTAAAAACAAAAAATCTCTCTTTTATTTGTGTTGATTAAAATGAGTTTTAATAAAAATAGTTATGAAACCATAAGTACTTAACTTATTAACCTAACTATTAAACCATAACTAAAATGCTATTTACTTAAGTTAGATAATGGTATATAGGTCATAATATCTAACATTCTTTGGCCTACATGATATTATTGAACTTTATGGTTTAATAATAAAACATAATGTGTAGAATATAAGTTTAATCCTTTCTTAAGTTGATAAAATCATAAATCTTCATTAAGTAAAAACTAAGGAGGAATAAAATGGTTGTATGTATCACATTATTAGTTCTATACTCAATATGACTGTAGCACCCATTTTGTTCGAGACAATTCGATAGTTATCGATTTTTGTGCTTGATTTGGGTAGGCCAAATTGGATCGATTCAAGTATATTACTTGGACTATGTTCATTATGATCTTAAAATATATTTCATGGGCTCAAACCTAACTCAATTTCATTATTCGATCAATTTTGAATTAAACCATTTGGATCTAAAAGACTAAATTTAGTATTAAAGCCCAAAGTCAATATTGAAACCCAAATTTGGTTTTGATTAATTAAAGAGAAAAATAAAACAAAATAAAATAAATATAAATGATGAATAATTCAAAAAAAGTAAAACAAATTAAAATTAAAATTAAAAAATACAAAAAAGGGTGAAAGCCAGCTGCTATCGTAGCAACCTCCCCTCATTTTTCCTTCCCCTCAAATACACTTTTCCTTTATTCCATTTTGCATGCCATTGCCATCTTTCCATTTTTTAACCCCACTAACTCCCAAAATTTAGATCAAAAGCTTCAAACCCTAAAACCATGTCAATAAACTCTTTTGCCTAATGTTCTACTGCAACCATTCAAAATTTACCTAAATCTATAATAGAGGGAAGAACAATTTTCACAGAAAGGATTTTTATCCCAGATTGACTTTATAAAATAGCCATTCACAAATAAAAAAGGGGATAGAAAAAAAAATCACTAAAACCAATGCCTTACCCTATTACTATTATCAAAAACTCACCCTTATCACCCTATTACACCACTTACTATCAGAAACCCAATCCTAAAACCATCTTCTACTGCCCATTACCATCAACCAAAGTCCTAAGCCAAGCCACCCAAACAAGCCCAACTGAAACAATTCACAACCATAAATTCAAACAAAATCTGATTAAGCCAAGGCAAATGCCTAACCAAAAAATAAAACACAAAAAAAAGAAGAGAAAAACAACAAAGAACATATACCCAATAAACAAACAAAAAATAAAAATAAAAAAAAAACACACATCCCTGGTAGGTGAGAAATAGTGCCAAAAAAAAATAACAAAAGCAAAAACCAAAATGCATAAAAGAAATAAAGGAAGACACTTTTTTTTTTTTGTTTGAAGTTGTGGGTTCAAAGCTAGATTTAGGGTTTTTTATGGGTTTCCAGGCAAAACTAAGGTCAAAATAGGGAAAAAGGGACTAAAGGAAGTTTTTGACATTTCTTGGGAACTTTTTTTACGAGGATCACCAGTGATAAGAATTGGTGCACGAAGGCAAATGGTGACACATCGACCAAATTTTGGGCTAATCGTGAACCTTCGACAACTGGGGTCTTTTTTAGGCAAAATGGCTTTTTTTTTTCTAAGAAGAAGTTGAAATGAAGTTAAAAAAAATTTAATTTTTATAGATGCTAAAAAAAATCAAAATGATTTTGTTTTAGGGGAAGAGATCTGCGCATCGACCTAACTTAACTTGACAACCCATGTACCTAACCTGAACCCACAGTAGCTTTAATGCCCAAACCAAACCACCAGCAAACCAGTCTAACTTGGCTTAAATTGGTTAAAATCGCTCAAGACCGTTGAAAACCGTCCTCAACCTTGCTAAGCTAGTCGAATCGCTTCTTAGACCGTTAGTCGACCGGTTTTGGATAATTTTATTTATTTTTTTAATTTTCAAATTACTTATTTACTTATTAATGCATATTTATATTTTTAAATCTCTAAAATAAATACATTTTTTAAGAAATAGGAAATTTGGTGTTTAAAAAATTAGTAAATTAAGAAATATGTGTATAAAAAAATATAAATAATAATAAAATTGATAAATAAAAATATATAAAAATAAAAAAATAATAATAAAAAAGAAAAATTTTTAGGATGGGATATTAAGGAAGTTTGAATAATGGTTTCTTAAAATCTCTAGGTAAGGATATTTTTCTAAAAATATTATCAAAATAATTGAGTATTTAGAAAAATATTCAATACAAGATATTTTTATTTATTTATTTTCCTGAAAAATATATAAAATAATAATAATAATAATAATAATAATAATAATAAAAAACGAATCCTATAGTAATAAAATTATATATAATAATTCATGAATACTATTATTCGCAATACTTAATTATTTTTAATTTAAAAAAAAGTAAAGACAAAAACAAAAATGAAAATCTCCGAGAATAGGATTTGAAGGAAGTTTGAGCAGTGATTTCTAAGAAATCCCTAGGTAAAAAAATTCTTCTAAAGCATAATCAAATTATTGGCGTGTTTAGAATTTTTTTCTATAAAAGAATATTTTCTTTGTTTCTTTGTTTTTTTAAAAAAGTAAAATAAATAAAAATAAAACAACTAGATAATTAAAGCAAAGATATAGAAATTAAATAAATAATGAATAAAAATTAAGACAGATAAGATATAACATAAGAAAAATAAGTAGGATGACTAAGATAAAAAAACCTTTTTGCACACATATCACACTTTGTCATCTGTATTTTATACAATAATCTTGAAAGTAACGAGAATTTTTCACTATGGATTTTTAGAAAAGTCCGAGTAGTGATTCTAAAAGAATCCCTAAGTAAGAAAATATTTCTAAAATATTGCCAAAGTAATGGAATATGTAAAACAATTTTCAATACAAAAAATTCTTGTTTACTTTTCTTTACAAAAAAAAATTTATACAATGTAATATTACTACAAATTGATTCATGAACATCATATTTCACATGTACACACCAATGTTGAAAATAAATGAAAACCTCTAAAATGAAAACTTAAAGAAATTCAAGCAGTGATTTCTAAGTGAAAAGATTTATCTAAAACGCCGTCAATGTATTGGGGCATTTAAAATAATTTTTAATAATGAATTTTCATTTGCCCTTAATAAAAAATAAGAAATGAATTTTTATGAAAAGAAAATATTACTTGGGCTAAATTATAAGTATTATCTTATGCATTTTAAAAATTAATTTTTGAAGATAAATATGAACTGCCAATGATGGGATTCTTGAAAAGTCAAAGTAGTAATTCTTAAAAGATTCTTAGGTGAGAAAGTTCTTCCTAATAATGACAAAGTATTAGAATTTTTTGGAGAATTTTTCAATACATAAGGTGCTTATCTATTTTTTAAACAAAATATTTTTTTTAAAAGAAAAAAGGAAGAAAGATTTTTGTTGCAATAAGAAAAATTAAGGGAGATTATTTTCATCAATGTTAAAGGATAACACATAATTATTTAATATTATTTTTAAAACAGGTGGTGCGAAGGTGCTAATATTTTCTTACGCAGAACCATACTTCCAAACCCAACTTTATTTTTTGTAAACCAAAAATTTTATTTTTAATAAGTTTTAATTAACTTAAGATTTTATTAAAAAAAATAAACTTTTAGGTGGCCAATCACATCTAACAAAAAATATTGGTGGTAACTCCCCTGATTTTGGTTTGATTTTTAAAATTCATCTAACAATCCCTAAAATAGTTATGACATTGACTATTAATAAGAGATAACATAATTGACTAATAATAATGTCTTTGTTAGAGGCAAATCCTATTCATATTTCATATAATCCAATCATGTCTATATTATAACATAATGGAATAAGATACATTAACAGGTCAAAAGTAGTACTTAAAAGAGTTTAAAGTATCAAATGCTTAATAAACATAAAACTTTACCATAATATCAATAATAGGTTTCAATCATGCCCATTCTTTCAACATGTTCATTAAATGTCTTTGATAGTAAACCTTTTTGTTAATGGATCTGCAACCATAAGATTGCTACTAATGTGTTTAATTGATACCTTTTGTTTCTAGACTTCTTTTTTAACAGCAAAGTATTTTAATTCCATGTGTTTAGCACCTTTTGAATACTGTAGACACCCCAATCAGTCTAGGGTTTTACTTGGATTAATTTGGTTAATAAAGAAATAAAAAAAATGAAAAAAATAGGTAGTTGAGTTTGTGTGAAATTGTTAGAACTGGTTTATAAAGTTGAAGTTGGGTTTAAGGTTGAAATTCAAAAGAAATTGTGATTCCTTTCTGGATTGAAGTTCTCAGATTCAAAACCCTATAAATATATGCCCACGCAAATCACACAAATATAAAAAAATCAGGGAAAGAGGCAAAAATCAGAGAAAACAATCAAAAAAAAATTTAAAGATTTTTTGGGTTCAAAAAAAGAAATTTTTTGGAAAAATCTAAAAAATTCCCAGATTTCGATGACTTTTTCTAGTCTTTGTCTCAAGCTGAGCTACTTTTGAGCTGTTCCAGCTTTTCTTCCTACAGTCAAGCTGAGCCTTCTAACCACTGAGCTGAGTTGTTTTCCTGTTTGATTTTTTAATTAATTAATTTTATTTATTTTCATAGTATTTTTACATGATTAAATTTAGGAAAAATAAAAAATGTAAAACTTAATAAAATAAAATTTTGAGAATAAATAATAATTATCCAATTATGAAATTTTTAGAAATTTCAAATGGTAAATTTCTATAAAATTCTTAGGTGAGAAATTTTGTCTAAATTTGCCCCAAATGATGGAATAATTTAGATAAAGTTTCAATAACAATAATTAATATTTATTTTCAAACAAAATAAAGAAAAAATAAAATAAAATTTTGGAAATATACTAATTACCCAAGGATGAGATTCTTAAAAATTTTAAATGGTAATTTCTTAAAAAATCTTTAGGTGAGAAATTTCTCTAAATTTGTCACAAATTGTGGAATAATTTAGATGAAATTTCAATAAAAGTAATTATATTCTTTTCCAAAAAAAAATTTGGTTGCAAATATTTGACAATTATCCAATGATGAGATTCTTAGAAATTTCAAATGAAAATTTTTCAAAAAAATCTCTAGGTATGAAATTTTCTTTAAATTTGTCAGAAATGGTAAAAGAATTTTAATAAAATTTCAAGAAAAATAATTATCATATTATTTTCTTTCAAAAAAAAAAGAATTTCTAAATAGGCCCAAACGATGGAGAAATTAGAAATTCAAAAGAGAAGATATTTCTAATTTGGCCCAAATTGTGGAATAATTAGATATATTTTCAACAGAAACCAAAAGTAAAACTAAAAAATCTTTCCAACGATAGAGCCTTTATAAGAAATCAAATAAGATTCTTAAATACTCTTAAGGTGGGAAAATATTTTTAAGAATTTTACCAGATTAATGGAAGAATCTTATGACTTATTTCTAATATTTTAATATAAAAACTTAAAACCATTAGAATCAAGACTTTAGGATAAATTTAAAATAATATGGTACCATCTTTCGGATAGGCATGTGCGGGTACTATAACCTTCTTCATATGTAACCGAACTCCCAAACCCTGATCTGGTTTGTAGACCCAAAGCTATTCTTTTAGGGACCTTTAGTCAAGCTTAAGAGCACCTTAAAATGATAGATTTCTTAGTTGGCCAATCACGCCTAGTAAAAAAGATTAGTGGCGACTCTATTTATTAAGTCTAGCTATAGATTTACTGATCTATATGTTATGACAAACATTTATCATTTTTAGAAAAAAAGATTTTTACAGCTTTATCACAATAAATTTTTAGTGGCTTGGCAATACTATCAACAATTCCAAGTCCTAAAATAAAGTTCTACAGCCATAAACCACAAACAGTAGGTTCAAAGCATGCCACAAACTCAACTTCCATAGTGGATGCAGCAATGATAGATTGCTTCATACTTTTTTGTGAAATCGTTCCACTAACTAAAAGAAACAAATACCAAATGTGGATTTTCTTATATCCACACATCCAGCAAAATCTAAATATGAATATTCTACCACCACAAGATGATTGCATCCAACAAGTGATCTTTCATTTCTTGCAAGTATCTCAATACATTTTTTGCAACCTTCCATTGATCTAATCTTGGATTACTTTGATACCTGCCCAGCATTTTGACAGTAAAACTAATATTTAGCCTGGTACAAGTTTAAATATATATCAAGCTTTTAGCAATAGATGTATAAAGGATTTATTCCATTTGTTTACGTTTCAATTCATTTTTGGGCATTGTATAAGGCTTAATTTATCTCCTTTGTGAATTGGAACAACACATGCAGAGCATCTTTTCAATTTAAATCTCTTTAGAACTCTATTAATATATGTTTTTTGAGACAATCTTAACAATTCTTATGATTTATCATGGAATATTTCAAGTCTAGTCACATAGGATGTCTTACCCGTATTTTTCATTTCAAACTCTTAAAGAGAAATTTCTTAGTCTCATGTAATAAGCCAAGATCATTAGTAGCAAGCAAAATATCATCAACATACAGAATCAGAAATATAAATTTGTTCTCATTAACCTTCAAATATATACACCAATTAACAATGTTTTCTTTAAATCTAAATAACGTGATTATATCATTAAACTTAAGATACCATGGTTGAAAAGATTGTTTAAGTTCGTATATTAACTTTTTAAGTTTACACATCATCTATTCCTTTTCTGTAATTGAAAAACCCTCATGTTGGTCTATGTAAACTTTTTCCTCTAAATTCCTACTCAAAACAACTATTTTCACTTCCATTTAATGTAGCTTTAAGTCATAATGAGCCATTATTGCCATAATAATTGTAAATAAGTCTTTTTTTTTAGAAACTAGTGAAAAGGTTTCTTTATAGTCAATGTTGGTTTTTTGAGTAAAACTTTTGGCAACAAGTTTGGCCTTGTATAGTTCAATATTGCCATTTGAGGCATGTTTGGTCTTAAAAACCCATTTATACCCAACTCTTTTACAACCTTCAAGCAAGTCAACAAGATCTTAAACATCATATGATCTATTGATTTCAACTCTTTTTTTATGGCATTTAACCATTTAGTAAAATTAGCATTTTATATGACTTGTAAAAATGAAACTTGATATTCATCAATTCCTAAGTCAAATTCTAACTCCTTTAGATAAACTACACATTCTTTAGAAATTGCATATCTCTATTGCTTTGAAGACCTTTTAAATGCTACCTTACATGGTTCATCAATGCAGGTCATTGGCAACAATTTCATTATGGGGTGTTTGATCATTTATTTGTTGTTTTTGTAAGTTGTTAAACTATTCAACAACTATAGGAACAATAATTTGAGAAAAAGTTATAGGTAAAGGAATTTTTATCCTAACTTCTTGAAGTTCCACTTTGGGTTCCACACTCTAACTAGTTTCACCATTTTCAATAAACTTAGCATTTTCAGTTTTAACAATTCTTGTACTATGACTAAGATAATAAAATCTATACCCTTTAAATTTTTCTAGATAACCAATGAAAAAATCATTGATTATTCTTAAATCCAATTTCTTCTTATATGGATCACAAATTCTTACTTTAACTGGGTAACTCCAAAGATGTAGGTGCCTTAAATTGGGTTTTCTTTTCATTTATAGTTAAAAAGGAGTTTTTGGAACTACCTTATTAGGAACCCTATTTAACAAAAACATGAAGGTTTTCAAAGCATCCTTCCACAAAGATAAAGGTATGGAAGAATTACTTACATATTGCTAACCATGTTTATTAAAGTACAATTATGCATTCCTGCAACACTATTTTGTTGCAGTGTACTTGGCATTGTATATTGAGCACATATGTATTACTTTTTAAGAAATTTAGCAAATGGACCATGACATTACCCATTTTAATCATACCTTCCATTATATTCACCATCTTTGTCAGATCTAACAATTTTTACTTTGTTGTCTAATTGTCTTTCAACCTCATTAACAAATACCTTTAAGGTATTTACTGATTGAGATTTTTCACGCAATAAGTAGACATAATCATAATGTGAAAAATCATCAAGAAAGATGATAAAATGTTTCTCTCCACCAAGAGATGAAACATCAAAAGGTCTACAAATATTAATGTGTATCATCTTAAAGAGCTTTATGCTTCATATCGCTACTTTCTTAATCATATATTTTGTGTGTTTGCCATTTATACAATCCACACAAATACCAAGATTAGTGAAATCCAAATTAAGAAGAATTTCATTTTTTATCAATCTTTGTATTCTTTTTTTAAATATGTGACCAAAACATTTATGCCACACTAAGCTAAATTTTCATTCACTAAACCACATTTAGTACCAATGTTATGATGCCAAGTCAACAAGTTTCAGCAAAAAGGTTATCAAGTTTTTATTTGAATAAATCATCCTAAATAATATGAGAAACAATGAAATAATTATTTTTAAACAAACTGAAACACCCATTTCCAAACTTATAAAAGTATCCAAATGTATCAAGTTTAGATAAATAACTAAAATTTGAGAACAAAAGGAACATAAAAACTTTGAAAAAGATCTAAATAGTGTCTAGTGTCTAAAATCAAATGAAATCAACTAAGGCTTTAACTCAATTTCCATAAAAATAAAATTTTCATTTAGATTATGGTTTGGGCTATAAGGGATCTCTACATCATTTTTGAAACATATGGTACAACCAAAATCAATTGACCAAATGTTATAAGAAACTTTTACCAAATTTGATTCAAAACATACTAAAGCACTAGGCTTACCTTTTCTTTTGAACCATGTCTTATGTTTTAGGCAATTTTTTTGGTAATATCCAAACAGAAATGATAAATATCTTTTTTTGTTCCTTCTTATAGATTTGGGTAAATGACACATTAATCTTTTGATATCCTTTATTGTCCTTTTCCATTCTTCTTTGTTGGTTTCATTTTAGCTTCTAGCTAACCTATCAGATTAACTGAGTAAGCATATTTTGTAGTTCAGTCATATTCCACTTATCCTTTATAGTGTTGTAATTTATTTAGAATGGACCATACTCAAGAGACAAGGAGTTTTTACTAAATTATATAAAAAAACTTTCATTCATTTCCATTCTCATGGATCTTAATCTTGTTATCATATTTAACATATCAGTGATATGCTTATGCATGGTATGAGAACTATTGAATTTTATGGTAGTTAATGTATCCATTAATGTCTCAACAAGTGACTTATCAGCAAAGTTAAACTAAGACATATCTTTCATTAACTTTAGAAATTCTTTAGCATTATCAATTTTGCAAATTGTGGACCTAATGTTGTTTGCTGCTATCATTTGCATGAACATTAAGCTCAATTATTTGATCTTTCTTAAGCCTTATGAAATATATTTGTTTAGTACTACTGGAATCAATGATAGCAATAAACTGATCATTCAAGAGTGCCAAATCAAGATTTAGAGCACCTAAATGATACCGAACTTATGCACACCATTCAAAAAAAAAAATTAGCCCACTAAACTTTATAATAGACAAAGCTTGCAAATGAAGAGAAATAGGAACAGATGCTAGAAAATAGATAAACTGCTCATATATTAATACTTAAATACATAATACAGATTCAAATAACGCTCATATAAACATTAAATGCACATGAAAGTTCTCTTTTAGGTGATCCAACAATATACAATAATAAATATAATTGATACTTAATTTTGACTTCACATCATTGACAATTATATATGCTCCAATTGGACATACTTGCTATCTTTATATATGCAAAAATATCTAATGAATTATATTAAATAACCAAGATCATATTCATAGTTATAAAACTAACCAATATACCTTTGGACAATCTTTAAATATTTTATAATCAATGAACAATTTACTCAATAAATTTATATCTTCATGTCATTTCATTTATAGTATCACATAATCATCAGTAATTGAATTTTATTTAATTTGACATTTATAAAACTTTTCAATTCCACTTTAGAGACTAACAAATTATACAAAGTATAAATATCAAAATAAATAATCATAACAATTATTTCAATAATAATAATAATAATAAACCAAAATATACATATGCAGAAGGTATTAACATTTTGAGTAAACAAAATATTTAAAAACTATTATATATAAATTTCACATAATTATTGTATCTCACGTATGCAATACAAAATTTATATTATAACAAGTAGATAGACATAAAATAGTCAAACATTCATTTATATTAATGGTTTTCATAATCATTCTAAAATTTATAATATTTAATTGTATTGTTTACAATTTAATAACAATGAAGTTTCATTTATTTTGTCTTTCATTTATTTTGCCACCTTTATTACGTTTCTTTATATTATTTCTCTTTTCAAAATATTATATATATTCTTTAATATATATATTCATTAATCTAATAAATATATATTCAATATCTTATACATTTTTTCGTTAATAAATATGATTTATTATTGTATTAGATTTATGCAAGGACATGAGTTGTTATTTTCCTTTTGGTACATTATAATTGAATGTTATAGTACCATTATTAACTTGTAGAAAATATTGATATTCTAAATTTTGAAAAAAAATATAAAAAAATTAACGACAAACAACAATATGAAAATAAATCATAAAAAATAAATATATAATATTTAAAAATCACAAATTCTTAAACCAAAAGCTCCGATATCATATGATAGAGTTCTTTTATTATGCAAATTAAATCTTAATTTTATATGATCTCAAAGCCTAAGATCTTTCAGACAATGATTTTCTTAACTTAATTAATAAGAAGTCATATCTTAAATCGTAGTGAACTCTTCAAAATAAATTTTAAAAAACTAATTTTTTTTTATGAAACTTATTTATTTCTCTTAACCTCTTTAATCTTCACATACTTTTTTAATGGAGAGATAGCATCATTTTATAGGTAGAGAGATGAGTATTTCTTTATTTATTATTTAATTATCTTTATTCATACATTCCATCAACGTATGCATTAACAACAAAAAAAAATATCTCTTTTGTTTTTATTGATCAAAATGAGTTTTAATAATAGTAATTATTAAACCATAATTACTTAACTTATTAACTTAAATATGATACCATAAATAAAAGGTTGCATGCTTAAGTTAGATAACATCATGTAAACCATAATATCTAATAGTCCAATCTCATTCTAAGTGAAAGCCAATGATTAGGCTTAATGATCTCATTTGTGGCCTAAGATAACTTGATTTCATGCTCTAATTTTTTGTTATTCATTATCTCATGTTTTGGTTTTGCTTGGTAAAGTTGGTTCAGTTAGTCAGCTATTTAAATAATATATTATTTTAGATTTGACTATTTTTTTTTTATGTAAAATATAGATAATTCATGTATTTGTGTCATGTTTTACATAAAAAATTATATGTAAAACAATGAGAAAATTGCATGTATCAGTCATCTATTTAAAAATTTATCATGTTCAGTTAGTCATCTGTTTAAATAATATATTATTTTAGATTTGATAATTTATTTATTTTTGTTATGTAAAATATAGATAATTCATGTATTTGTGTCATATTTTACATAAAAATTACATGTCATAATTCATATCCAAACGAAAAACACAAAATATATATTTTTTCTTTTATTAAACTTATTTATGATTTTGCTAAAATATTAAATCATGTTATATTCATAACTTTTTATATTGTATTATCGTATCGTATTTTAAATTATCATATCTACCATATTATTAATGTATGCACTATACGTAGGGATCTTGCGACTCTAATTATATCTATCTAATTGCTTTTTCATTGCTTTAATCATATAAACATCACCTTATAACAACCAAGGTTCATAAAAGGGTAAGGTCATATCTTTTTTGTGAAAAGTAATCAATAATATTCAATTGATCTGCCTATGCATCTACTAACTGGGAATGTTTTACACCTATGAGCAAAATTTGTGACTTTGTAAACCAAAAATAGTTTATTCTAAAATACTATTTATTTTGAATAATATTTTGGAGTTTTATACTTTTATTACATAAATCCAACTAAAGTTTTGGAAAAATTGATTATGAAAGTCTTAAGTTAAAATTCATAATTGTTAGGGTTTTTATTGGTAAGGCTATTGAATTCAAGTCGTATGCCTTATATTATATTGTTGATAAACTTACTAGGATAGACCAATTTTTTTCTATTAGTTTATTTTCTAACTTACATGCCAACCTCTAGCTATTGTACAACTTACCTCTTGCACACACGCTACAAAGAAATAGGAATTTAGCAAAGAAAAATTTTATAAAAATAATCATATTTTTGTTGAAAAATGACATTTTGATTGAATTTTTTAATAGAAATTATTGTAAAAAAGTTTGAAGTCGTTAAAAGTATTTCATCAAAAACAAAAAATATCATAAAAAATATTACAATTTCATCGACGAAATTTTTGTACTAAACCATTAAATCATTCAAATTTTTAAAAATAATTCTCGTATTTTATGATTTTTGGGAAATCCATAAAAAATGGCATAACTTCCAACAAAAATTTATCATTAATGATAGAATTTTTAGTGAAATTCTATTGAAAATGCTTTTATTTTTTTATTTCATATTATTTTTATTTTCCATCTCATTTAATTTTTCTTTAATTTTTTATATTATTTAAAGTTACTATATAAAAATTAAAATACACCAAGAAAAATACAAAATAAAATTAATTAATTAAAATTCATGAATAATTTTGTAAAATATTACTACAAAATATTGCCTTGATAAACTGGTTGGGCTTGAAACGTGCCTTATGATGTCTTAACAATAACACACAATACCCTTACGACATTGTTCAAGCATCATTTCAGGCAAAGGTAGTGACATATGGAATTGAAACTCTCGAGAATAAGCTGTTAAACCTATATTAATTTTGATGATACCAAAACCATTTTCGCATTGTTAACGAATGAGTTTGCTTAAGTATATCAAGAGTTGTGATTGCTTTATTAACTTAGCTAGTCTAGTAAAATAAGAAAGGAATTGTTCAAGAAAGAGGTCTAAAGAAAAATGAGTATTGAATTAACAACATATCATAGAGGACTTGTTCATAGATTGACAATTTTTAAAGGACTTAGTTTGAAAAGCAGTGAAGTGAATTGTAGTCAACAAATCAAGCAAATAACTAAGGAAGCAAGTTTTGGATGGCATCCGAATGCCAAAGATATTTTTTTTCACACAAATTGCAAGGCTGGTAAAAAGATTTGAATGCCCTATGTAGTGTATCTAAGTACATGTTTATGGAAATAATGAATTTGAGCAAGAACAAGGTAACATTGAATGCCGATAAAGAAATTTCACCTAGACTCCAAAACTTAACTAGACATTCGAATAACCTATACATGGCATCTAAATGATAATGTTGAAAAAGCATACTAAGTAAGAATTAGTTTAAGGTATCTAAATGCACACTTTAAGGCATCTGAATGCCCACCAAGAAATGTGAGGATTTTTTAATACTTAACCTACGTGATTTAAATGCCTAAGAACAAAAGTCAATTTTACGCATTAGAATGATCATATTTTCAAAATTTGTTAGATCTTCCTCTCTCCAAATAATTAAATATGTTATCAACGGCTAGAATTTGATCTCTAATCTTAAATACATGTAAAAGGGCTTAAGAACAATAACTTAAAGACTTCAAGCCTTAAAGAACAAAAAATAAAACTTTCTCTAAAATTATTGAGCCTTTCATTTTTGTTATTAAATGTTATTTATAGTGAGCTTAACTTGTCTAATTAGATCATTGAGTATTCATCTTACATACTCTTCAACCTTTTGTTGCTTGGTTCAAGGTGTGAGAAAAACATTTGATTTAGATATTGATCTTTCAATTGCTCATTTAGAATTAGGTGTTGGGTAAACACTTGGTTGGGATTTGAAAACTTTGGATTGAGCTTGGGATAGCTAACCTTGTAATTATTGGTAAAAGTTGTTTTCTTCCATTTGTTTTAGTGAAAATTGCTTCAAATCCTTGGTAAGGGATGTTAAGTTAGTGGATGTAGGTTAAAGTGACCAAACCACTTTAAATTGATATGCATCTCCTCTTCTCTAATTTCCTTTACTTCGTGATTTCTACCCCTGCTTCAAAATTATGATTTTATAACACTTATGTTCTTAATTTTAGTTTAATTTTTTTAGAAGTGATATTCACCCCTTATAGCATAAGCCACTTAAGACCAATAAGTGGTATCAAAACTTGTCTCTTGTGATTTGCAATAGCAACAATATAAGATATTTTGAAAAAATGTGAAAATTAAATGTTAATTTTTTTTATTTGCTAAATTAATTCACAAAGCATAGAAAGGTTTTAAAATTGTTAAAAGTTACCAACTTTGTCATCACATTGTACATCGCATATTTGTGCCAATGCAATGAGTGTAGTAATAGCTTAAGTAAACAGGTGTAATATTATTGGTACATTTGATAGATTTTAACCATTATTACTATTACTGGCTAAGGCATTATAGTTTGTTCTTGATAGTGAAAAAATTAATATCAAAGTCATTTGGACAAAATGTAATATATGTGCCCTAGAGCTAATTGGTTGGTTGAATGGCATAAATCTAAGTTGTACCAATTACTATGTTTAGTGATTAAAAGGTTTTCTTTCATCAATAGGCATGAGGATAAAGAACTATTAAGATGCTAATTTGATGAAGCCCATGGAACACAATGGTCTTATAAAAGAATTATAAAAAGTTACAAGTATGAGATCTTTATGCATCAAAGCTGTATACCTACATTGTTTCTAGTTGATACTTTATTAAGACAAAACATCAACAATGCTTAAAGAATGGTACATTTTAGGCCTTTTTACTTGTAAAGTAAGTAACCAAACTTATAGGTAAAAGTATCAATATACTTAGGGATAACATAAAGATGCTTATTAAGGAATAAGCTCACTGAGCATGACTTGTTATGAGAACACCATTTGGTATCTCATTCAAGTGTCTAGGAAAATATTATCATGTGTCAGTCATGTAACTAGTCCTTAGATTTGAGACAATAAGTCATCTTATATATGAATTATCATACTTTGATTTTACTTTTATAGGTTGTGTGTCTAATGCCTAAAATGGGTGCTTTTAGGTATGGTTTTAAGCATATAAATGTGGATATAAAGGTACATATCTCATTTGTTCTTGACATTAGTATATTTAAAAAGTCTTTCACCGATGCATGATGATTAGATGAAATATTGTTGGTATGTGCTTTGCAAGCCAAATCGATTTTGATGAAAAGATGTCATATTGTGATATTTGATATCTTGATTATTTTATCATTGAGATTTTATATATATATATATATATAATTATTCTTGATCGTTACATAATAAATTCCTTGGAATATAAATGAAGCTTTGTAAGGGAATTACAATAGGATTGTAATTATGATATCATTGCATAAAGCTATGTTTCTAAGTGTTCCTAACAATGCTTTATCAATAAGAGGATTTTGATAAAAGCCGTTAAGACTAGCATATTCTTCATGAAGCAAGCAACAGATCTCATAGGTTAAAGTTTGGTTGAACTTGAACTAACATATGGGTGCTTATTATAAGAACAAGTGCACTAAACATGTCTCGAGATGAGAATGCTATATGGTAGTTCACATAGTGTTTATAGCAATATTCTCATATGATAGTTATATAAGTGATCAATTGACTTAAGATTATTTATGATCTTATATAAGAAATGCTATAATTTAACTTTACTTATGATTCTAATCATGAATGCTCTAGTCAGATATAGTTGGGTATAACATGAAGCATATGAAAATACATGAAATGATCAAGATAGAATTCATCACCTTGTTTGGTCAAGAGAATATCTCAATTAATCTTGATTGAATTAACTCAAAAAATCATTGGTCAAAGTTAAATAAGAATTTAAAATTGTTCTAAAGCTTATTTGTAAGTTAATATCATGAATACGACTGAGTATAGTTAGACTTGATTGAGTAAATACTAATCCATACTCAATGTTAAACCAAGATGCTAAATGATGAAAGGATATTAATCATACTACAAGATCATGCACAGATAAGTTGTCAAGTCATATTGACCTTTTTTAGCAATTAGAGGTCATGGCAATGTAGTTAACATTGAACAAGATCTATAAACTTAAGGTTAGCTAATTAGTGAATTAGTGATGAAATCAAAAGGTTTGATTTATCTAAGTCTAAACCAAAAGATTACAACATTAGTGTTTATTGCCAACATGTTAAGGAATCTATGGGCCACACACAATAGAACAATTATGAAATATTAAAATTAAGATAAATTAAGTTAGACTTAATTTGGATTAGGTTAAGCCTAAAGCTAGAGAAATTAACAAGAAACCAAAAATCTTTTTGTTTTAGTAATCAGTATGCACTATATCTAATTGATCATTAAGTTACTCTATGCTAACTCTAAAGTAGCCAACCCTCCTTCTATATAAGAAACATAAGTCACTCCTTTCAAAGTGATTAAGAAAAGATAGACTTTTATCTCATGTGTTGAGAATGAAATTTAGAGAAAACAAAATAAAAGTTTCATAATATTCACTAGTTAGGGTATCAATTTAGTTTCTCACATCTCCTAAAAAGGCTTTTTAATACTTTTTTGTGTAGATCACCATTATAGGCTGGATGTTTGAAAAACTCTTGTCTTGCTACAAAGTAAAATTAGTGATCACTTGTTTGGTGATAAAAAAATCAACATAAGAGGTAACAAGTTCTTAACTAAAACTTACTTTTTACATTTGTATGATCTTATTGATTGATCTTAGCTTTAGAGAGTTAAAAAAATTTAAAATTCTACTGCTATTACTCTAGTTAATGATGTACAGTTTCTTTCAAGTGTTATTAGAGCCTCGTCAATATAGATTATGCAATTTGGAACTTGTTTGGTTGTTCTTGATATCAAATTTGTTTTTATTATAATTTGTTTTATGACAAAAGGCTAAAAAGAAAAATTTTTTATTTTTTTATTTGATTCCTTTTGGATATCACAAATAATTTCTTAGGATGATTGGGTATGAATTTTATGATTTATAGACATTATATGCATGCTGTATGAATTTTTTATTTGTAATTTATCCAGAAACAAAAAAATTTTGTAGTAGTGTTGTTGTAAAAAAATTTTCTCACTTTAGGATTATTTGATTGCTACTAAATTATATGAAAAAAAACAAATTGATGATCATTGTGTTAAATTTTTAGAATTTTTAAAGTTGATTTGATTGTTTAAAAGTTAATGACAAAATCTGCTCAGAAATTTATCTTTGGTGGTAGCATAAATATAATAAACATAAGATGCATAAAACTCTAATGTGATTATAGTATTAGATTTTCTTGATGAAGATGATATTCTTATTTGTTAAGAGACTTTAAGAACTTGTTCACTAAAGTTTTGATGAAAACTAACTTGGTAATCAATATTGAAAATCTTAGAGAACTTATTCATTAAGACTTCAAGATTTACTTTCTTGATCATTAAGTATAATTTATTGTTTTTATGAAAGTCTAGGTAATTGTTACCTATGATTAAATAATCATAACTAGAAGCATAGGAGAGCATGTTAAAGAGTTTAGAACACTTGAATGATGGCACAAAAGGGGATGCATAGCAGCCAAACACAAAATCAACAAGTTTCTTTAAAAAGAACCATAGCCACATGAAACTTTCCTATTTCAAATGGGATTCGGCCAAACCCTATTATGATATATATTATTGTTGAATTTGGATTCCTAAATGGTTTAGGATTGGTAAATTTAATTTCATAAAATCCAATTGGATTAGAACACTTAAATTGTTAGAACTTCTAATTAAAAAAAAACTATTTCACTACTAAACCTAGTAAGACTAGGAATATCCATTACATGTATTTTGACTTGGATTTAATTAATTGGTAATCCTAAAAGTTTTAGTATTAAAATAACCATATTACATTAAAATCCACATTGAATTATAATTCCTTAATTGTTTAGGAAAATATGATTACAAATTACAATTTCTAAGACATAAGATAAATTCATTTGGCCACCTTACTAAAATATGTTTATACCTTACATCACATTGAGTTATATTAATGTTTGATATATAATATCATTATTAATTTAAAGAATAGATGTATAAGATCATGAACTTGAATCAAACATATTGTTTATAGATATGTAATGAAGTATGTATGCTAACTATGAGATAAATGCCATGTATGTTATGTTAGTTGATGAATGTACATGCTAAAGTTTATGTATATTTAATGTATGATAAATGCCATGTATGATTGAAAAAAGCATGATAAGATTACATATTTTGATATGTGATATATTCTTATTCATGTTAAATGAGACCTATGATGAATTGAAAAATCTCTAATGAAATACTAAGTTTTGTTGCCTTTCATTAACATATCAAACAAAATTTTCCACTAGTGAAAGCTTGCTAGGCTCATCAAGGTGCTCGTTATTTGAAATATGGTTATGTTATGGTTAACAAGTCTCACTTAACTAGCATTATATTGTCCAAATACAAGAAACTTGACCATATGATGTTAGAAGCAATAATTGGGAGAATCACATAAAATGTGGCTAGACAAGGAGTTGTCACCAAATTGATCTAGAAGTCACATGAGATGTGATTGATAAACAAAATTATTTACCTAATTTATTTATCATTGCTTGTTGGGTTCATTCAAGGTTAGGATAATCTAAATGGGATCGTAGCCTATTAAAAAATGTTATTTGTTTAAACTAGTAGTAAGGGCTATTAATTTGATCAAAATAGTAGCGGTAGCTAATATATAGATTTAGACATTATCGATATTGGTTGTAAACAATAGGATTGATACTTGTTCATATTTTATAGGTTACTAGAAAGATGAGTAATAGCTTATCACTTCGTAGCATACTTGGTGCTAATAAACTCATCTGGCCTAACTTCAATTATTGGTAGCATAATCTTAAGCTTGTCTTAAGGCAGGAAAATATGCTTTGTGTTCTTGACAAGCCAATTTTTTAGGAACCCGGTCTTAGTCTTGATGAAGAAGTGTAATGGGTTTACGAAACCTTTAAATACCATGCTGATCAAGCTGCATATGTCATAGTAGCTAGCATGATCCTTAAGTTGCAAAGGCAACATAAGAACATGGATGCTTTGGCAATCATTCTATACCATAAAGAATTGTTTGACAAACAAGAGTAGATGAAAGGTTTGAAACTCTTAAGGAATTTTTTCGAACAATGTGCATTGTCTCAATATGATCAGTACGATTGAGAAACTTAGACAATTAGGATTTATGATGGATCACAAGTTAAACGTTGACTTGATCATATCATTTTTCCTAGTAGCTTTTCATAAATTGTGATGAACTTCAATATGCATAAGATGAAAGTTTCACTACCATAATTGATGAATATATTAGACACTATCAAGAAATTCATAAAGAATAAAAAGCCTAAGGCTCTTTTAGTTTTTTCATCTAAATATAAAAAAAAAGTCAATTCAGAGGAAGAAAAGTAAGAATGATGATAAGCAAGGGGAATCAAACAAGGCTTTCAAGCCTACTAGCAACATAAAAAAGGACAAAGATGCTTGTCACTACTATGGTAAAGAAAGTTATTAAAAGAGAAATTGTAAGGTCTACTTGACAAGCTTAAATGACAATAAGTCTAAAGACACTTATTTTTCGGTTATGTTTATGATTGAGATCAATTTATTTCTTCTTGACACATCTTCATGCATATTTTACATTGCATGTGGTTTTCATTTACATAATGACATACAAGACTAAAGAAAAATAGATCCTTAAATAAGAGAGTGATCTTCTTGCTGGTTGGAAATGGATCAAGTTTTATTGCCTATGTCACTGGAATTTTTTATTTACCTTTACCTTTTAGTTTAATTTTAGAACTCAAATATCATTATCATGTTCTAGTCAGTATTAGAAACGTCATTTCAATTTCTTATTTAAGTATGAATGATGGTTTTTCATTTAATATTAAAGGTAATAGTTGTTTCTTTTCTTTAAATAATATCTTTTATGACATGGGAATGTATGATAATGGTTTGTATGTTTTTAAATTAAACAATGAAATTTTCAACATAGATGTCAAGAAACCTAAATTAGATAAATTGAATCAATCTTACTTGTGGCATTGTAGGCTTTGTCATATTAATGAAACAAGAGTCATTGAGTTACATAAACAAGGATATTTTAATCATTTTGATTATGAATCTTATAGAACTTATGAATCATGATTACTTAGTAAGATGACCAAATCACCTTTTATTAGAAAAAAAGGAAGAACTAGTGTAGTTCTCAGACTTGTGCATTAAGATGTATGTAGTTCAATGATTACAAATGCTAAAAGAGGATATTCCTATTTCATTACATTCACTGATAACCATTCAACATATGATTATGTGTATCTTATGAAATAAAAGTCTAAATCCTTTGAAAATTCAAAGAATTTAGAAAAGAGGTTGAAAGCAAACTAATAAGAGTATATTGATACTCAAATCTGATCAAGGTAGAAAATGCTTAAGTTATGAGTTTCAAAGTTATTTAAAAGAGAATAAGATTCTCTCACAATGGACTCCATGTGAACACCACAACATAATAAAGCTCCTGAAAGGAGAAACAAAACCTTGTTAGACATGATTCAATCTATGATGAGCAATTCAAATCTTCTTGTATCCTTTTAGGGTTATGCACTTGAATTAGCCGATTATCTTCATAATAAAGTTTCATCTAAATCCATTGACAAGACATCATATGAGATATGAAAATGCAAAAGACCTAACTTTTCACACATAAAGATTTGGGGTTGTGATGTTTATGTAAAGCATGTACAAGCCGACAAGCTTGGAGCTAGATCGGCTAAGGGTAAATTTATGGGATATCCAAAAGAAACAATAAGACATTACTTCTACAACTCTGAGAAACAAAAGGTGTTCATTTCTGAACATGTTATTTTTTTAAAAAAATGAGTTTATGCTAGAAGAAAATAGTAGAGTAAAGTAAAACTTAAAGAAATTCAAGAAACACAAATTGACACAATGATGAAACTTGAGCCAATAGCTATAGCATTAAATATGCAGTTAAAAGCTCAAAATACATAAGAATTTCATAGGCCAAGTAAGACTCGACAAGCTCTTAACAAATATAGATTTCTTATGGATAAGAATTAGTAGATCATAAATGACAACCCTACCACTTATCAAGGAGCTATGTTAAACATTGATTCTATAAAATGACATGAGGTCATGAAATTCGAAATGAAATCCATGTATACAATCTAAATTTGGACTTTAGTGGAACCACTCAAAAAGATAAACCTCATAGGGTGCAAGTGAGATTTTAGGAAGAAAACCAACATGGAGAGCAATGTACAAATGTACAAAGCCAAGCTAGTTACAAAATGATACAATAAAAATAATGAGATGATTGTAATGAAACTTTTTCACTTGTAGCCATGATAAAATCCATTAGGATTTTGCTTGTGATAGTTGCATACCATGACTATGAAATATGGCAAATGGATGTGAAAACTATATTCCTTAATGAAAACTTACAAAAAGAAGTGTACATGACACAACCCAAATGTTTTGAATCCAAAGGGAATGCCAACAGGCTCTGCAAGTTTTAAAGATCCATCTATGGACTCAAGTAAGCATCAAGGAGTTGGAATATACGTTTTAATGAAGCAAATAAAGAATTTGAATTCATAAAAAATGTAGATGAACCTTATGTATATAAGAAGATTAATGGAAGTGCAATTGTTTTCATAATGCTATATATGGATGACATATTGCTAATAGGAAACAATATATCCATGCTAGAATCTACCAAGTTTGGTTATTAAAGAAGTTCTCCACCAAGGATTTGAAAGAAGCAACATATGTGCTAGGAATAAAAATCTATAAAAATAAATCAAAGAGGTTACTTGATCTTTCACAATTCTAATACATAGAAAAGATACTAAAAATATTTAGCATAGAAGAATCTAAAAGAGGATTCTAACGAATGTTGCATGGCATAAATCTTTCCAAATACATGTGCCCTAAAACATAAATTAAGAAAGATCATATGAATAAGTTACCATATGCTTTGGTAATTGGATCTATCATGTATACAATACTTTACACAAGGCCTAAAATCTCATATGCCTTAAGCATAACAATTATATATTAAGTAAATCCAAGTGAATGTCACTAGAAGGCTGTGAAAACACTCCTTAAGTACTTGAAAAAAACTAAAGATACGTTTCTTGTCTATAGTGGAGTCGAACTCCAAGTTAAAGGTTATTATGATGCAAGCTTTCAATTTAACAAAGATGATAATAAATCTCAAAATGGCTATGTTTTTATTCTAAATGGTGGAGCAATGAGTTGGAAAAGTTTCAAATAATGCATAACTGCTAATCTACAATTGAAGTCAAATACATCTCTGCATCTAAGGTTGTAAAAGAGGCTATTTAGATCATGAAGTTTGTAATTGAACTAACTGTTGTTCCTAACATTGTTAATCTAATAACCATCTATTGTAACTACAATGAAGCAATAGCTCAAGCTAAGGAACCAAGATCTCATCAACGATCCAAACAAGTTTTGAGGTGATATCATCTCATTATAGATTTTATTTCATGATGCTAAAATTAAACAAGTACAACTGAGGAAAATATTACTAATCCTTTTATTAAACCCTATTCTAATAGAAACATGATAGCCATGTAGTGAAAATATAGTATTAGATACTTTAGCGATTGGCTTTAGTGTAAGTGGGAGATTGTTGGTATGTGCCCTATAAGCCAAATCAATATTGGTGAAAATATTGTCATATTGTGATATATGATATTTTATAAAGGTCTTGATTATTTTATCAATGAGCTTTTAAATATATATAATTTTTATTATTGTTTACATGATAAAATTCTTGGAATTTGAACAAAGCTCTTCAAGGGAATTATAATAATATTGTAATTATGAGATCATTGCATAAAGCTATATTGCTAAATGTTCATATAAGGTGACATTGCAAAGCAATTAAGTTGTTTGAATTTACTAATAGTTCTAATCAAGATAGAATTTATCACCTTATGTGATCAAGATAATATCTCAACTAGTATTGATTGAATTAACTCAAAAAATCTTTGGCCAAACTAAAATAAAAATTTAGAATTGTTCTATAATTTATTTGTGGGTTAATGTCAAGAACTAAAGTTAGTATGGTTAGACATGATTGAGTAAATCGATGCTCAATGTTAAACCAAGATGTTAAGACATAAAAGGATATTAATTATACAACAAGATCATACACAGATAGGTTGTCAAGTCATATTAACTTTCTTTAGCAATTGAGAATTATGACAATGTAGCTAGCATTGATCATGATAAAAAATGCTTGGCTAATTAGAAAATTAGTGATGAAATCAAAATGTTTGATTCATTTAAGTCCGAAAGGATTACAACATTTGTATTTATTACCAACATATTAAGAAACCTAATGGGTCACATACAATAATAGGACGATTATAAATTATTAAAATTGGGATAAATTAAGTTCAACTTAATTTGAATTTGGTTAAGCCCAAAAGTATAAGAATTAAAAAGGAATAAAATATTCTTTGTTGTAGTAATCAGTATGCATGATAACTAATTGAGAATTGAGTTGCTCAATGCTAACCTTAAAGTAACCGACCCTACCTTTATACAAGGAATATAAGTCGCCCCTTTTAAAGTGAATAAGAAGATATACATTTTCATCTCATATATTGAAAACAAACTTGAAAGAAAACAAAAGAAAGGTTTTACAATACTCACTAGTTAGAGTATCGGTTTAGTTCCTCTTATCCTTTGAAAAGGCACTTCATACTTGTTTGTGTGGATTAACATAAAAGGCTCGACATTTGGACACTTTTGGCTTGCTACAAATAAAATTGGTGATCTCTTGTTTGGTGATAAGAAATTAGCATAAAAGGTAACAAGCTCCTAGTTGAAACTTATTTCTCATGTTTGCATGATCTTGTTGATTGATCTTGGCTTTAGGAAGTTGAAAAAATTTAAAATTTCACTATTATTACTCTAATTAATTATGTACAATTCCCTTCAATGGTTTCATGCTAAATCCATACATATTGACTAGAAGTTGTAGGAACTAATATGAGAGGTCTTATATGTAAACATTAAACCTTGCTCATATTCTTTCGAGAGATATGGTGGAAGGACCGAATTCACTAATATAATGAACACTAAAAGGTTCAGTCGACATTTCCTTGACTCTTTAATATTTGAGTGGTCATGATATATGGTTAGGTGCCACTCATATCTATGAATATACATTGATCATTCTTGATTAATTTGATATTATATTATACATTGCCAACATATTGGTAGCCTAACAGGTTACACACATAAGGTGACATTGCAAAGCAATTAAGTTGGACTTAATTGCAAGACACCAAAATAGAGGAATTAAAGCTGGTAGGCATTAAATTATAAAGGCTATAAAAGTTACGTTCTTAAGTGTAAAAGTGGAAATTGAAGAAAATTATAAATAGATCTCTTCTTAGTCCTAGCCGCATATCATTAGATACTTGAAAATAGTCTATTACAATTGAGAATTGCAAAAAAGCAAGTCTCACACCCATATAGTAGTCGACCAAGCTAGGATTTTCCTTAGCAAGTTGGCAACTTCTTTTGTTTTATAAGAAAAACTATTTTCTTCCCCTTCCATGTTGAAACGTTGAGGTAAATAACCAAGATAGGATTAGTTTCTATTCAAAACACCTACTAGCATGAGTTAAAATCGCTCTTTCTAAAGGTTTCAGCAATTGTTACTATGTAGATCACAATTGGAAGCCAAACACTTAGATGGCTTGAGTCTTGACTCTTTTTTAGTTTTCAAACACAACCAAGGGTTGTATTAACTTTTGATTATGATATCTTGAGTTTCAATATGATTCTAAATAGATTCGTATTTTAGATTTTAAAATTACATGTATAAACACAAGTATGATCTTGTGATTGTTTTCGATTTCGATTGTTCACTTATTTCGTTGCAATAAATGATACATGTGATGTATGATTGTGTTAATTTGTAATCCATGACACTGAGATAACCAAACCCAATATGGTATCAAAGCCTTTCTTGTTGTTTTTCATGTAATTAGCATGCTTGATTCTTGGTGATTTTTAATGTTATTAAGTTGTATGGTGATCTAGCATGGTACAACTATTTTGTTTTTCATTATGATTTTTCTCAAAGATGGATAGATGTATTTTGGTTATTTAATCATGTTTTAAATGTTTTTAATTCATGTTGTAAAGTTAATTTGATCAATTGAACAAACTAGACATGAGATGTCAAAATATTAAAATCGGATGCATGAATCTCTCAGGGTTTTGTTATTGATTTTAAGTGCCATTTTTGTTCTAGTATTTCTTGCATGATTGTAGAATTTGGTCATTAATTGAATGTCAATATCGATCCTAACAAGTTCCTATGACAACAATCCACAAAATCATTATTTGATTTAAAAAAAAAAAAACCTTGTTTTGATTTTTATAATTAGACCACATAATTGCTATTAGTTTTGGCTTCTTAATTCGTCATGATTTTTTATCTAATTGCTCTACACGTTTGCTGTAAATTCTGGGCAACCTTGAATTCATGAATATGATTCATGATTAGTTGAAGAATTAAGGGGCAAAATTGAAGCATAAATGCTGACATATGATGCCTAAGTTACATAATACCCAAAAACCTTAAAAAGCAAATTGATGTTTTCATAGTGGATAAATGTCGAGGCTGAGTGAGGCTCTAGGGCCAATGGCATACATTGGTTTTGGAATAGTTTTGGTCTTGATAGGATTCTAGGGCAAATCAAGAAACAAGGAAAAAGTTTTCAAGTTGAAATAAAACTCCTAAAAGTTAAGAATTCGAATTGACTTGCCATAAAGAATTTTAATAAGATTCAAATTGTGAAAGAGGTTTTTAAATTTGAAATTGGACAAAACCTAATTGCTAGTAATGGTTGTCTAAGTTAAGACCAAGTTATGAATATGATTCATATTCAAATTATGAAAATAGTAAAAAAAATGGAATGTAACATTTTCAAAATGAAAAAAATGTTTTTAAAATGACAATGAATTCCCAAATGGTAACTTTCCTCAAATGACAACTTATTAAAATGGTTAAAAAATGGAAATTAGGTTTCTAAAAGTTAGAATTCTGATTGAATTTCCTTGAATTTTACAATATTGATCAAAAAGTAAGAAAAAAAAACTAATTTTGAAGGATTAAATTAAAATTTTTTTGAAATGTCAAAAATCCTTAATTTGGAATGCTATTGTGTTTCAAATGTTTTGAGAAATTGTTTTCATTAACATTAATATGTTCTATCAAGATGGATTGCTAGATGTTTTGAATTGAGATATAAAGTATGTTCTAATTCAAATACCATACAAGATCACCAAGTAAAATAATGCATGAATTTTATCTTTATTGCTTATAATATGATTATATATTCGTAAGGATGATTATGGACTTAGACCTTAGTATGACTATGGATTGGATGAATGGTTTAATACATGAATTCTTTTACCCTTTTGGTATTTTTGAAATAGGATCTACAAACCTTACCTTACCTATCATTTATCTCGAGTTGTAAAATTCTTTTCTCATTTTACTTCTTTCGAATGTAACTTACGGTTTCTCATAAAGCTATGTAAATGTTATGAACCTTATAGAATTAAGATTATAATTAGAATTATTACAAGTTCAAAATGAAGATTTATGAGGCACCAAAGGAACAAAGCAAGGAGATAGGATAAAAGAGACTTATGGCAGCATAGTTTGGAACCATAAAGTCTTGTCGCATGCCTTAATGCATATGATGATATGTTTGCTTGAAATCCTTAGGATTTGACCATCTCATTCTTTTTATGGCTGAAGAGATTTGAACTCAATAAAAGTCCATAATCATCATAGTAGTTGGCATGTGATAGATTTATTTTCAATGCTTAGATATGATATATGATTGTGATAAATGCTATACATGTCATGATATTGAATGAGACCTAAAAGTATGACTTAAAACCAAAAATTCTTCATTCAAATATAGAGTCACATGCTTCACAAGATAAAGTTGCCTTCCACCAATATAACAAGATAACTAAAGTTCTTTTAATTAAAGCTTGTTGAATCACTCAAGGCTAAACCTTTGCACGAATATGTTTAAGTTATAAAGGTAGGTCTTACTCAACAATGTCATGTTGTCCAGATGCAAAAAGGTTGACCTATAATATTAAAAGCAATGGTTAATTAAAATGCATATGATGCATTTAGACAAAGACTTGTCATATAACAAATCTAAGAGTTGTATAGAGTTACAATTGGTAAGCTATGTTACCTACTTAAATACTTTCATTATAACTTATTTACTTACTCAAGGTTATGATAGAATAAAGAAGTCTTAGTTCATTAATAAATTTAAATGTTAAATTTCATTTTGATAAAATAGTGAAAATAATCATTTAAGATTTAAAACCTTATATTAATTATTATACTTATGCAACAAATAATTGATATGTAGTTTGGTTTATATATGATATAAATCATCATGACTAGCAATTTATCATTATGTAGCATACTTATGCTAACAAGTTCACTAGCCCAAAATTTATTGATTGGTTTCACAATATTAAAATTGTACTTACATAAGAAAAAAGACATATGTCATTAGTAATCTAATTCTTAAGGTACCTGATGCTAATGCCACTGATGAGGTAAGAAAGGCTTATAGAGTTCATATGGATTATCTCATGCAAGCCACATGTGTAATGTTGGCAAGCATGACTCGTGAACTTCAAAAGCAGCATAAAACAAGAATGCTCAGGATATACTACTAAATTTTTTAGAATTGTTTGACAAGGAAAATCACACTAATAGGTTCAACTTCTCTAAGAATTTGCTTCAATTAAATATGTCTGAAGATAGCCCCATAAAGCCAAATGTGCTTAAAATGATTGAGTATATCACTTGGCTAGAGTAGTTTGGTTAGACTATGGATCATGATTTAAGTATTGACTTAGTAATACTTTCTTCCCTTCTTGAAAGCTATTCACAATTTGTGTTAAAGACATCAATCCATCTTATTACTTTTATAAAGGGCAAAAATAAGAAGAAAAGAAAAACCTTTAAAAAGGAAAAAAGGATGAAGGATCTTCTTCTAAAACACTTAAAGCAAATGATGGGGTGAAGAAGGATGAAAAAATGACATGCCACCATTGTTGAAAATCGATCTATTAAAAGAGTAATTAAAAGGATTATCTCCAGACCATGAAAGGAAAAATGCTTAAAAAGGCTTTTATTTCAGGTATGATTATGATATCACTGTTTTGTTAAAATTAGGCATATGATACCTTAATCTCTCACATATGTATGACATATTTTAGGGACTAATGAAAATAATAGTAAAGATGATTGGCTAAGAGGATTGTGGTAAGAAGTAAGACTATGTTACTGATTTTTAGATTTAATCTTTAAACATTTATTTGACTTGGTTTAAACAATGGATGTTTATTTTGGCTTGCATGCCATTTAGGTGATTTTGAGGATATTATTTTTGGCCCTATAACCGAATGGTCTTGGATATGTTTTAAACATATGTTTGATATTTATATTTGATATAAATACTATTTTGCTAGCATTGAATATTTAACTTAAATCTTACCCTTTAAATCATAAATCCTATAAGTATGATCTCGATTTAATAATTAATCATAATCGATTTTGATAAGTTTAACTATGATAATATGTTTATGTATTTGTATGCATAATCAATTGAATAAGGATCTAATATATAAATATTTGTTTCAATTATGAATTAAAAGGAGATTTTATTCAAAAAAAGTGACAATTCAAATTATATAAACATAAACTAAGATTTCATAATGCGATTAAAAAACACATAATTAGACAAGCACAATGATAAAGATTAAAACTTGTAACTAAGGATGTACAATTATGATAGATTCATCAAACTAGAGATTTCGATGGTAAAACCTGAATACCACTTTAATCCAAAAGGATTTCAAATTGTGATAGTAAAATGAGTATCCACGTTAGATGTGTGATAGCAAGTTTCAAGATCTCACTTTGAACATTCAAAGGAAATTTTGAATAAAGTCTTTACCAAAGTGAGGAACATTATAATACTTTAAAGGTTAAAGTATACATATTTGAAATCTAAATGCATAAGATGCATGAATGCACAAAGATTCAAAGATTTAATAGGATGCATGATGAGTTTGCTAAATAAAACAATATAAGACATTGGAATTTGATATCCATCTTTTGATTGAAAAATCCAAATAAGTTGAATTTATCAAAAGAATCAAGATATCATTTATGCATATAAAAATCAAGTGAGAGTAGTATGAGTAACTCATTCAAGTAGATGCATATAAAATGCATCAACTATAAGTACATGCATATAAAATGCATAAACTAGAAGTAAATACATATGAAATGCATAAACTTTAAAACTAGCCCAAAAGTTACAAAACTAAAAGCGAATCACATACAAAAGCATGTTAAATGAGTTTTTGGAATGGTTCCAAAAGAATTAGGTTGCATGTTTATTTCCATGGTCAAATACAAACCTTTTGTTTTAAGGTTACAAAATGATACATATTTGGATCGTTAGCCATTAAACTAAATATGGATTCTATGATTATTAAAGTAACAATAGAGCTATAAGGAATTTAGGTCTCATTATGATTCAAATGAGTATTATGATTGAATTATCAAAGATATAAACAAACATAATTTCAAATGTTGGATTGAAACGGTCCTAGTAGAGACATAATTGCTAAGTGAGAAGTTCAATGTTGGATACATAATGACATACATCTAAGTTGCACCAATTACTATATTTTAGTGATTAAAAAGTTTTTCTTCATCAATAGACATGAACATAAAAAACTATCAAGGTACTAATTAGATAAAGCCTATAAAACACAATGGCCTTGCAAAAGAATTGTAAAAAGTTACAATTATAAGATCCTTATGCATCAAAGTCATATTTTTAAATTTTTTTTAGTCAATGTATTATTGAGAAAAGGCTTTAATAAGACTTAGAGACTGGTACATGTTAAGCCTTTTTACTTATTAAGTAAGTAATCGATCTTATAAGTTAAAGTATGAGGATACTTAAGAATAATATATGGGTGCTTGTTAGGGAACAAGTTCACTAAAGATGTTCCATCATGAGAACTCCATTTGGTATTTCATGCAAATGTTTATAAAAATGTTATCATGTATCAATCATGTAAATAGTCCTTAAATTTAAGACGTCAAGCCATCTTATATGTGGATCATCATACTTCAATTTCACCTCTAAGGGTCATTGTACCTAATGCCTAAAAAAAGTGTTTTTAGTTATAGTCTAAAGTATATAAAGATAGATAAGTGGCCAAGAGAGAATCCATCACCCCAAGTGATATAAGGGTCTTTATCTCATTTGTCCTTGGCTATAGTGGACTTGAAAAGTCTTTAGCTGAAGTATGATGATGAATTTAGGTGAAATAATTTCATACTAGAAGCTAAAAAATTAATTTGAAAGGTGTTATAAGTAGACATTGCCCATGCTCATAGCTTTTTAGGATATATGGTGGAAAGTCTAAATTACACTGATAGACTAAAGACTAAAAGTTTGGGTCGAGATTTCTTTAACTTTTCAATATTTTGGTGGTCATGATACACTATTAGATGTCATTCATGATCTATGAATAGACGTTGCTCATTCTTGATCAATTGGATATTATATTCATTGTCAACATATTGGAAGTCTAACGGGCTACACACATAAAGTGATTTTGTCAAATTAATATGGGATTAATTAATTAAGTTGGACTTAATTGAAAAAGTTGAAAATATAAGAATTAAAGCTTACATAGACTAAATTGTAAAGGCTATAAAAGTTACATCCTTAACTATAAAAGTGAAAATTAAAGAAAAGTATAAATAGATCTCTTCTTAGCCTCCGCTACACATCCTTAGACATTTGAAAATAGTATATTGCAATTAAAACTTACAAAAACACAAGTTCAATAATCATAAAACAATTGGCCAAGCTAATGTTTTCTTTAGAAATATGGAGACTTCTTTTGCTTTGTAAGAAAAACTATTTTCTTCCTCTTCCATCTTGAAACTTTAAAGTCTACAACTAAAATAGAATTGGTTTCTATTTGAAACACCTATTAGCACGGGTTAGAATCCCTCCTTGCAAAGGTTTCAATAATAGTTGCTGTGAAGATTAACATTGGAAGCCAAACACTTGAATGGCTTGAATGGCTTGAATCTTGACTTCTTTCAACTTTTAGACACAACCAAGGATTGTATTAACTCTTGATTACAATATCTTGAGTTTAGGTATGATTTTAAATGGATCCATGTTTTAAACTTTTAAACTTATATGCATAAACAAAAGTATGATCCTATGATTGTTCTCAATTTTGATTGTTTACCTATTTTGCTATGTTATCTAATACATGTGATGTATGATTGTGTTAATTTATGATCTATGATATCAAGAAAACCAAACCTAACATAGAAACTCTGAGTGCTATTTGTACTTTTAAATGAAAAATTAAGTTTAAAACAATATTCATCAAATAAAAGGGTTATGATAAGAACATCATATAGAGTAGGACAACTATCGCTACTACAAGCTGAACCATCATAGACACAATGGGACCCAGACCTTTTTGCTTGAGATTAAAAAAAAAAATCAAATCTTATTTAGGTCATAGTGTCAATTGAGATTGTGTAAAAGTCACCATCATAACCAACAATTTAGGATGACAAATTAACTTGAAATCATCAAGTTTCGACCTGACTCAACCCTATGAGGGTAGGTTTCTTTTTAAATTAGGTTTCGGGTAAAGGGGGTCAGTTTTTAAAAAAATGTAGTTCAAAGAAAATGTAGAATTTATTTTATATGAAATTTTCCCTGACCCAATTTTTTTACCAAAATAACTTTAATATATATAATTTGTTATTGTTTCACTTACATATTTCTCATTTTTTATGTTCTTATCTTTCTCATTCTACCTCACTTTCTCATTTTCAATCTCAGGTCTTATCTTCTGTCATGCCATTCTCATTCACTGTTGCTAGCTGGCAAAGACTGGTCCAAGGTTACGAATAAGAGGCAAGTAAATTTCATCAAATCTTTCATGAACTTCATTGAGAACTTGAGCCAAATATTTTTCTCATCTTTGAAATCCTAACACTAAATATGAACTAAAAATCTTCCATACTGTGAAACCATAAAATCGACTCTTTTGCTTTTGTGGTGGATTTTGGTATTCAACTTTAAAACTCTGGTCCCTTTCTTGCTTCTTCATGCATAGAGCTCCATTTTGTAATGGGCTAAGCTTTATTCACTTAAAAATATAATAGTAATAGATTCATGGGATAATTTGCCTTTAGATCTTCTTTCTAAATTTTTTATCATTTCTAAACTTTTAATTGTTGCTTAATTTGTTTTTTTTTTTCTTAAATATTCAAGTTCAAGGATGGAAATTCTTGTATATAAATACTTACATGAATTTTAATGGGGTAGCTTATTTGATTTATATTCTATTTATATTTTGTTTTATTTATTTACATTATATTCTATCTTGTATATTGAATAGCTTATTTATTAGATTATACTATGGTGGGATTCGAATAGGGGTAAAGTCAAAATGATTTCCTCTTTTCGGAGTCAAAGTCAGATTTCATAACTAAAAACTCTAATAAGTGGTAGGTCAGAGATAGAGTAAAGATGTAATGAGGAAGGCAAGACAAATAAAAATCTACCCCATTCCAACCCATAATAGAGTGAGCTACCATATCTAAACTGATGATAACTTTCTAACTACCATAAAATATTATTTAAATCCATGACATTTATATTACTTGAATTAGACAACACTACATCAAAATGGAGTAACCTATTGAACATAGTTATTCTTGCTAACCTCATATCATGTATAGACTTATTAACATTATTTTGCCTCTGACTTTTATGATTGACTCTAGTGGATTATATAACAAAATAGAGATCCATAATGTGATTCAAGTGTTTTCTCAATCTATTTTCACTTACCTTTTATACTTTCTTAAACTAATTTTGCTTTAATTATTCATTAGCATCCATAACGCACATGCAAAATACAACAAACTCAAACAAAAGGGTCATTAAAGCTATTGAAAACAACTAACTAATGCACCTCTAGCAAACCAAGACAAAATCAATACCTAAAACGTAGCTAGTTATAAACTTGGCTACATATGAATCTAGTAAAATAGAAAAAGATAAATCAAATAAGAAAAAAAGCAAATGCTAAAATATAATTATAGAAATAAAAAAATCAAATTATATATAAAAAATAGAGATGGACTTTATACACAAATGCGAACAAAGACAAAAACAAATAAATAAATAAAACATGAGGTAAGGAATGATGCAAAAAATGTGAATTACTAAAAGAAGAATTAATAAATAAAACTTACAAATTTGTTCCTTAACTAATTGTAAATGGTAAAGAAGTAGAAAATCTAAAAAATGAAAAGAATCTAATAGAATTGGAAAGAGGAACAGAGAAAATAAAATAAAAAAAAATTGTAAAATTATCTAGGAAAGTAAAGATAAGAATATTGATCAAATAAAACTTGGAGAACCATGCCTCCCACATCGTAACCAAATGAAAACAGTAGCTCTTTTTGACACGTAAACTAAATCTTTTGAAGTTAAAAACTAATTGCAAATTCTTATTTCATTCTCTTAATCATGTTCTTTTAGATCTAAGATTTTTTTTTTAATTCAGTTGTTTTATTTGCTTAAGTCAATTATAACCCAACAATATATAGATGACTGTCCAATCCACCATACAAAATTTACCAACATTAAATATTGACCAATTATTAAAATCCAAATCCATTTACACATGCAATCACAATCCACTAATATCATCATTTGATCAATTTAAATACAAAAAAAATAATAATAAACTTAACTTAATATCAATCATTGAATGCTAATCATCAAAAAAAAATTATGAAGCAATTAAATTCAAATCAACAAGACTACTTTAAATATAGTTTAGAGATATAAATGAATAATGAACGTAATAATAATCAATGGTTCGTAGTTGACTGAAATTCAAAACTTCAGCTCAATGCTTTTTAAGGATAAAAAATAAATAAAATAAAGAAATCAAAATTTTAAATCTTTTTTTTCTTTTTTTGTTTTTAGGAAGTCAAAATATTAATCAAATACTGAATAGAAGAAATCATGTAATTTTACTTGCAAATTAAAATAACAATTTAACAATTATATGATTTGTTAGTAGTATTGAAATTTTTTATTTTGTAAAATTCTTAATTTATTCTTAATTTCAAATTCTTATTTATTTAACTTATTTGATAAAAATATTATTGTAGTATTTAGTATTTTTTGAAAAATCTCCTTAGTAATGTAATCACCGAGTGATTTTATTATCAAAATAATTTTAATACTTGTGATTTAAAATCATTTTAGTTAACAATCACTAATTCTTAGAAAATAAAGATCAAATATTATTTTATTTAAAAGTATGAAAATAATTATATATATTATAATAGTTATACAAATTAATAATTTTAAAGTTGTTTAAAGATAATAATTTGTAAAATATTAGTAATATTTATTTTATAATAAAATATAATTAAATTATTAAATTAATAAATATGTTTATTGATAGACAAATTAATTTTATAATATAAATTATGTAAGAAATATTTGAATTAGAAAATAAAACCAATCTATTAAATTAATAACAAAAGAAATTTTCAAAAAATTATATTATATAAATATTTAAAAATAAAAAATACACAAATTATTTTTAAATTTATTACAATGAATAATAGTTTGAAAATATAAAAATTTATAATATAAAATAATTATAATTTTAATATACAGTAAATTTTTAATTTATATATTAAATAAATAAAATTAATTATAATTAATTTTATACATCATTTTATCTCAATAATAAAAGTTTATTATTTTTTTCTATAAAATTCACATCATCTTTCAAAATGCTGATCTAATTATTTTTTATTATCTAAAATCACCGTTACGTAAAATTATTAAATGCGTAACAAATAAAACAATATAATTAACATATATAAATCATCATAATTTTTGAAGTAATCATTTCGTACTAAATATACCTGCATGTCTTGGATTTTAAATTAATAATCTACATAAATTGCTCTAAAATTTAAATGTAAAGAAAAATTAGTATGTTGTAAGTTTTATTTTTTCAGTATATTTCTCTTGGAAATTATAGAAAGAAAAAAATTGTGATAATTAACTAATTACTAAGAAAAAATTTTGAAACATAATCTTGATAATTATTTTTACAATTATTATAATTAATAGGATAATCCCAAGCGGGCTACTTGCCATAATAAAGTTCTTTTGCTTTTGATAGGTTTGTCCATGATAAAGTAATAACAGGTTATTTGTATTAAAGTATTAATTAATTAATTTTTTTTAAAAATATATTAATTAATTAATTAATTAGTGTAGGATTTAATTAATTAATGTTTGGATTAATCTAGTTTCTACTGTCGACTTCAAAGATTATAAAATAAAATTATAAAAAAAAAAAGCAATCAATTATTCATAAAGGGACAAAATTGCTTGACCTAACAACTTTATCGACATATATAATACTACTGAACTAAAAAAACATATTTTATTTTTATTATATATTTTTTTTCTAATATTCAATTGGATGTTTGGAACAGAAGAAAAAAAAAACGATGTCATTTCGTTTCTGAGATTTGTGTTCGAACAAATTGCAAAAAAGCTTTAAAATGTATCTGATGAAATAAGAAGTTACCATAATCGGATTTAAAAAGCATCAAACTTTGAAAGCAGAATCCAAAAATTCAGATATTCTCTCTCGTCTTTTTTAAAATTTCTTTCTCTCTATTTTTCTTGTGCTAATGGAAGCTGATGTTTCCATTTCCTTCTAAACCGCCAACAAAATCAAATCTCTTTCTTCCGACAGAAAATTAGGGTTTTTCTTTTTGCGATCGATTTTTTTTTTTTTGATGAAGATGAATCCTGTTGTGGTATTATTGTTATGGTTTGTCTGTTTATTGAGTGTCTGTTGGATGGCGTCAGCCAGTGTGGTGTTGATTGGGTACAACGTTACCTTCTCTTTCGACGATATTGCAGCTAATTTTGGTAAGCTCGTTTCTTTAAATTTATTTTCGGCTTTTTCTTTTTGGTTCTTGAGAAAGTGTGGGAAAATTCGAGAAAATTTGGATCTCTAGGTCTTACGAGAGCTCAATGTTGATTATTTTCTTCTTTGAGCTGAACTTAATAAATTTGATTGAATATGTGATTTAATGCTTTGTTTACGTAAACTGTGCATGAAATGAGAAATTGAAGTAACTTATGTTTGATTAAAGTGAGAAATTGATATCTATTGGTGTTGAAAATATAACTGAATTTTATTTTTGTTGGTTGGTAATTTTCAGTTCCAGCGATTAAAGGGTCAGGGGAATGTGGGGTATTATTTTTGGCAAATCCTCTTGATGCGTGTTCGGATTTGAGTAATGAAATTTCGAATGTTACTTCCCCTTTTGCATTGGTTATTAGAGGAGGGTGCAGCTTTGAGGAGAAAGTAAGGACAGCACAAAAGGCAGGATTCAAAGCTGCTATTATCTACGACAATGATGATGATGGCATCTTGGTTTCAAGTAATGCCCTATTTCTTTGAAAAACACCTTTTTATATCCAGTGATTGCAATTGCATATTTATGTATATTTTGGTAAACTTGGTCTTCTAGAAAGATACTTGGGCAAGAGAAAATGCTGCCAATTATCATTATTGAAACACTATGTAAATGAATAAAATTGACCCTTTTGTTTGCCAATAAATTCTAGGAGTTCTTGAACAGGATTTGCTAATCTAAAGAAAATTGTAAATGCTAAGAAACCTGTTGTCTTCTTTGAATGTCTTTTGACAGTATTTGCCACCAAATCTTGATTGAATAAGTTCAAGTACTCATCTTTTGATAACCCTTTTAGACTTTTTTTCCATAAGCATTCTCCTAAATTTATGTTTGATATATTTGTTAGATGGTAGTTTGGTATGATTTTGTAGTTGTTAAACCATATATATGTTTTCTGAAAACATGTGTAACCATATGGACAACAAATTTGATTACATAGAAGTTTTTCATCATTAGTAGGAGGATTGTGTTGATGTAGTTGTTTTGGCAAAGTCTGATAAGGGTGGAGTTGGAGAATGAGCTTCATATGATGCAGAGTCCCCTTAGTCTACAACCTCTAGTAAATATTGTTTTCGTATAGATAGAAAACTTTTCATCTTACTCTACTGCAATTTATCTGGTCTCCTAGGTAAGACTTTGTTATTGTTTTTGTTCCTGATGCGAACAATTGTGTGAATAATTTTGAATCCACAGATCTTGACAGACAAATTTTGCAATTCTTTTTCCATTTTAATCCTACAGTTGCCACATTCATGTAAAACTCCATTGTAAATTATGTGATTCTTTAAAGTAGCATGGATATTATAACACTTAAAAACAGTTTACTACTATAACTCATCTTTCTTATATCTCCAGTTCTTTAGATTTACTTCTGGCTGAGAAAACATTTTACCTGTCAAACGGTAAATAGTTTAATCAATTAAACCTATAGTTGCCGAATCATCTTCACAAGTAAATATTTGGATGCTGGAATTAACTGTCAGGAAGATACTTTTTCTTTTTTTTTTTTTTCTGCTAGAGTAGATTGCAAATGACAGATAGGGTGCTGAAATTAAAGATATGTTATATAGGACAGAGGTGTATTTGTGCTAGGCTCTGAATGCTTTCAAGAAGAGTGGGAATTAGGACCAAATCTTTACCATCATTTATTTTATCTAGATTTATAAATGTGCTGTCATTATTCATTTATGCATATGTTTGCTCTGTACCAAACTTCTTTATTATTTTTATTTTTAATATTTCCTTGAATGGCTGATGTTTATTTGTATCAGTTATTGTCATTGTTCTTGAACAAAAATATATACTTTTCTATATGGTGCCTCTAGTTTAACCTTAATTTTTTTTTTACAGTGGCAGGGAATCCAGCTGGCATAAAGATATATGCTGTCTTTGTTTCCAAACCTTCTGGTGAAATGCTCAAAAAATATGCCGGGTCTACTGATGTGGAGCTGTGGCTGATCCCTAGTTTTGAAAACTCAGCATGGTCAATCATGGCCATCTCCTTTATTTCTCTACTTGCTATGTCGGCGGTGCTGGCAACTTGTTTCTTTGTACGCAGGCATCGTATTAGACGAGAACACCCTCAATCTTCTCGAATTCGTGAATTCCACGGAATGAGCAGGCGTTTAGTAAAAGCAATGCCTAGCTTGATATTTACTGCTGTCTTAGAAGATAATTGTACTGCAAGAACATGTGCAATATGTCTTGAAGATTATAACATGGGAGAGAAGCTCAGAATTCTTCCATGTTGTCACAGTAAGCTTCTTACAACACTGAGGATGACATCGTTTTCTATTTTACCGTATAATTATTTTTGTGTTAATGTGGTGGCCTGGTGTCTTTTTGAATTTATTTTGTATAGTGATTAGGCCACCAATCTCCTGAGACATTTTTTGCTGGTGGCTATCCTATATCTATTATTTCCCAATGGTTGTTTGCTGTTTGCATTGGCATGATTTTAGCTGCAAATGGAGATGAAAACTATTTGTTCCATTTGATTTAGAAGCATTCAGATACCAATAATTACTTGTTTTTGAGTTCAATAATAGTACTCAGTGTGTGTGAATAGTATTTCTGACTACTGTCCCCATTTTCAAATTAAAACTCAAATAAGGGACGTTAGGGGGGGAGGAGGTAAATGGACAATTCTTCTGAGCATTTCAAATCTACCAGAAATATTATTGTAGACTTGTAGTGGTCCTCTGTGAATCCACAATAACTTTTTTCACCGTACGCTTGAGGGTTTTATTTGATCTAAATTCTCTTCACAGGAATTTTTCTTTGTTATTATAAAAGAATATTTCTTGAGGAATCAAAGAAAATGTCATTAGTGGGTCCTTTTTTCCTTTTTTTTTTATCTCATTCTAAAAATTCTCAAAAGACACAAGCTAGAGCTGGGTGGGAAAATGGGTTTGTCTTATCTCACTTAAACAAATCCAAATTACCCATTTATGACAGTATAGATGCATGCATGCATGCATGCACTCATCTGCATTTATGCTTATATTACTTGTTTGCTGTCCGGAGATATTTGTGCATTCCATTTCATTTAAAGACACAGATATGCTCTGTGATGAATCAAAACTGGAGGGAAAATATTGTATTACTATTATTATGCTAAAAAAATATGCTTGTTAAGTTAATTACCAATGTAACTATAAGATCTTTGCCTTCAAATATGATTGAGATTTTTAAGTTGTTTGCATAGCTTACTGAATCAAGCTTTTAGTTCTACAACATGAGCCTTTTGTTTGTAGTAAGTATTTGCTAATTTTTCCCCTTTTTGTCTAATTGTCGTTTCCTACTGAGTGACTACATAGCATCATGTCCAAGATAGTGATATTAGGCTCCAGGAAATCTGTTGGTCTGAGATTTTGGGTTCATCTATTATTTTGGTAAAGCAAATGCATGTGGATGACTTCTTTGACTATAGTCATTACCTTTAAGGTAATTTGTATGAATTGTAAGGAAGATTTTCTAATTAGAAATTCTTTATTTATGTTTGCAAGAACAAGATGCAAGATCAAATGCTGAAGAAATCTAGAGTCATGGTTTGTGTTTAATGTTGGACTAATCTAATTCCTATATGATGTTCCTTCTTCTAGTCTTATTGTCTTTAAGAAAAAAGTTGTTTGAATTGTAAGGAAGACCTTAAAATTTTGGAAGTGGTTATTGATAGGGGCAAGAACAAGAAACAATATCACTGCCAAGGATATCTAGGGGTCTTGATCTTTCCCTGATGTCAAACTAATATAGAATCTTACCTATTTCGCATAGCTATGATAAGTTTTAATTTCATGCATGATTGTGTGAGGAAGTAGTAAATTTGATTCAATCTGATTAATTCATTAAATTTATGAGTCAAGATTTCTTATGGTAATTTTCAGATTTTCTAGAAGTTGCAAATTGTGTAGTGCCTTAGTCCAAGAGGCTTATTATTTTGCATTTTATTTATAGGAATCTTTTTTAGTTGACTCCAGGTCCCCATAATGGAAAGTCATTTGTAGGTTTAGGCTATCTAGAAGTCTCTCTGTTTCTTCCAATTAATAATATCATATGAAAATTCTAGCAGCTTTTATGCATTCACTGGGATTGCGTTTAAGTAACCCTAGCTTGAGGTATATATCGTTCAGATGTCAGGTCGTGACTTCTAAGGAAATCTTGGTGTCAAGCGTCGACCTTGTCTTCTTTCTTATCATTTAATTTCCCACTCTGTTTTAGGTTTAAAACCCACTTTTCTTTCTATCCTGCATTAATTTTTTTTTTTTCTTCTTTTGTGCTGTGATTTCCAAGAATATGAAACATTGCTTCACTAAGAAGCACTCATATCTAGCCAAAATTTCAGAAGGCTAATAAAAATGCACTAAGTCTATTTTCTTTACATAAAACAAACTATATTGGGTTTATAAGTGATTGAATAACATCCTTACCATCTCCTCCCCGAAACAAATGTATCTTGAGGAAAATTTGAAGGAAATATCAGTTTTATGTTGGTTATTTGTTTGTTACGTATTAGTTTTATTCAGGACACCAAAATATGAGTTGTAATTGTATTCTCTTGCTATCATTCTTGCCTTTGTAATAGTGATATTTTTAATGTTTCTTCAACTTGCGTGATTTCTTTACTTTATTTTAATTTATTGCAGTTTATATTTCATTGGTGTATATCTGAATATTTCTTGGCATTTTCTCAGAGTTTCATGCTTTCTGTGTTGATTCTTGGCTCACAACATGGAGAACCTTTTGCCCTGTCTGCAAGCGAGATGCAAGAACCAGCACAGGTGATCAACCGGCATCAGAAAGTACACCATTGCTTTCATCCACCCCAAGCTCTGTGTCCTCCTCTGTGTTATCATCTGTTAGATCTTCATTAGCATCGTCTTCAGCCATACAAATTGCCCGAGCAGCATCACGGTCTCCATCAGTTTCTCATACTCATTCTCTTGCCAGTACTCCATACATTCAGCAATCACTTAGGACCTACCGTCAATCGCCTTCTATGAGCTGTAGCCAAAGCTCAGTAGATCTTAGGAATGCATCGTCTCAAAGATCTCATGCTTCTCATTTGGCTTCATCAGCCTCATTGAATTACCCCTCTATATCACCACTTAATGCAAGATACATGTCCCCGTATTTTCGGAGCCCAAGCAATGCATCACCAGGTTTAGTCAGTTCTTCTGGTCACATGCTGCATCCCCTGCATTGTAGTGAGTCAGCAGCTAGTTTTTCTCCTTTTGCATCAGCTCAATCTCTTCCAGAATGTTAATTTCACAAGTGATAATGAGCTGGATTTCGTAGAATGGAGTGACCTGCATACGGTATATATTTCTGATCTCTGGTACTCATCATAGGTCATTATATCATTTTTGAGTGTGTGATTGGTTGCGTTCTTATCCAATGTCTTGAATGTTGACATTGCTTTTTAGCAGTTTTGTGAATATGGTTAACCCCTAATTACTGAATTATCTAGTTATGTTGATATTTGTTTGTGTTTTGCTTACCATTTGTTACTTTTCCAATTTACAAGTAACCCTTTCCACGCTAACATTTTGGCATTTAACTATTTCCTGCACAAAGCAGCACAAACTACTACCTAGGGCTTAGTTTAGTTTAGCATAGCCGTTACCTTTTGAAAAACCTCAGTTTGAAAGTGTATTTAAAATTGTGATTAGAAAAATATGATTTCAAATTTTCAAAGTGTTTAATATTGTTGCGAGAAAAAAAAATACTGTTAATGTATTGAAATATAAAAATTATATGTATAAAATAATAAAAATTTAAAATTATAAAGATAAAAAATAATTTTACTTTCGAGAAGTGTTTTTGAACTTCAAACACATTTCTAAAGAGCTTTTTAATTAAAAAAAAACTTATAAATTTCAAAACCAAACCTTTTTACTATTTTAGCATTGAGGTTGCGGCGAAAACAAGTTTTTTTTTTTCTATTTTAATTTTTAATAAAAACAATATCAAATTCCAATGCTAAAAGAGACAACTTTTAGACCAATAATTAATAGCAGATAAATCCAACAATAACTTGAGATGGTAAGATCATTAGTCAGTTTGTACACCATTCACACAATACCACCCTTTTCATCCAAAAGAGGTTACCAGTATTACCTGTATGCCCTGCCGCGAAGCCTGGATGTTTTGCTAATAAATTTCATAGTGTAAATTCATACCAAGAATTCACATTACAACTTAAAATCAAAAGCATTAAAACGTAAAATTCCAAAGACAAATGCTCAAAGTCTCTAAGGGAACAGTTGGCAGGCAATGGCAACAAACACACAGGATAATCAACTACACCAAATGAAATGGTTCTTCCTTTGCATCAGCATGCCTACTACAGTCATCTAACCTAATCAATAGTTTTATGTGAAGAACATGATACTTTATTGAAGTAGTTACAGTTAAAACTGACATAAAAATGTGAGAGTAGACAAATTCCTTATGCATCTATCCTGATGTTTATGTACAAACTACAGAATCAAAGATCATTTCAAAATTCTTGACAGAAACGTTATGTTGCTGCAACAAAGCTTTTCAGGTTCCTCCTAATATTCTTTTATATGATTTTAAGGTCAAGAAGACATCCAAAACTTGGAAGACAATTTTGCTTCGATGGTAATCCAGCTCAAAAATATCCAGAACAATGGATAGTCAGAAAAATATACCAACCTGAAGAAAATGGCAAACAAGTCAGCTACTCCGTCTTTACACACTTCGAATGCATTTCCCTCATCCAATCAAGAAATTCCTCAGCAGTTCAGAGGGATGTGCCAGCTGCCACATTAGAACTTTTTGTTCCTGCAAATGAAAGAACAGATTAGCATTTGAAGTTCAGGAAAAAAAATTGAAAAAAAAAAAAAAAAATAGGGAAGCTGAAAATGCCCTACCCATTCCCTAACAAGTGGCCCTCCGACTTTAAGCTGCAAAACATTCATGATATCCTTTCCATTAACCAATGGTTTTAAATCCCAAACTTTCTTGAGACCTGCGTTCAAACAAAACTCTAACATCAAATGCAACTTGCTGGGCTGTGGGTGGTAAAGATGCACAACATGCTCCAAATCCAGCTTGAAAAAATGGTACAAGTGATTGGCACCGCTCATCCAAAATACAAATACAATTGGCAAAAGGCACAATGAGGGCGTTAATCCAAACAAAAAAATCTAAATCAATCACAAACTCAGTCATCCAAAGGAATTACCTCGATGGTTTCCTTGCCCTTCCAATCTCCGAGTTGTAGCTCTATCCCATGAGCTACTCCACTGGTTGGCACCTCCTTGGAATTCAATGTCTTGATGGTACCAGTCCCCTTTTGCACCTTCAGTTCAAGCTTCTGGGCTCCATCACCTAAGATGAACAAGTGTGATGCTCCTATATCCACTAGAGCATTCACCTTCTGTCCCACAACCAACAGATCCGCATACATCAAGCCTTTTGACTTGCGGCTCCCCTTGCATTGGACAGCATTGAGCACTATCAACCCAAGCTTTGCTATCCCCTTTTCTGGCTCCTCATCCAACTCCTTGCCTATGGCAGCCAACTTGCCCTTTTGTGTGCAGTTTCGCACTATGTGGCCTTCTCCACATAGGTAGCATGAGATCAACTCCCGATCCCTCTTAGCCTTCCACTTCCCTGCTGGTCGCTTCCCCTGGCCATCCTTCTCCGAATGGTCTCGATCCCCATCCTTAGACTACCGGTCACAATCCTTTCCCTTGGACTATCTCTCCCGATCCCTCTTGTCCTTGGTAGACTCTGACTTGTTCTATGGCCTAAACTCTACCAAGGACTTAGCTATAGTCATGGCCTTGGCCAGATCACGAACTCCCCACCTTTGTAGCTCATGCTTCACCCACGGCTTGAACCCATCCATGAAGGCAAAAAAACCCTCGACCTCGCTCAGATATGAAATCTGAAGCATCAATTCAGAGAACTTTTGTATATACTTCCTTATGTCCCCTTGTTGAGTAAGCCGACGTAGCTTTGCCTGCGCCTCATCATTGGCATACTCCGGATAAAACTACTCTCTGAACTCTTTTTGGAACGCATCTTAGGTTCCAATCACAGTGCCCTCATGCCTCACATCATCACACCTGCGCCTCCATCATAATAAGGCGACATTAGTAAGATACATGGAAGCAGTGCTTACCTTAGAGGCATCGTCCTGCATGCCTACAAGTTGGAAATACTGTTCCATCTCCCATAGAAACTTATCCACTTCCTTTGCTGCCCTAATCCCCTTAAACTCCTTGGGCTTGGGGATCTCCACACGAGACTTTGGCACACCAGCAATCACACCATTCCTAATGGCTGTCTTCCAAGCAGTGAGCTCCCCCTTGAGCTCCTCAAACTCCTTGCGCACGGTCTCCATCATGGCCTCCAAGGTTTCATTCCTCTGGGTGAGCATGTCGATTGTCTCATTCAGGGCAGATTGCATCTCGCCTTTAAGCTCCTCCGCCCTGGAGTCCATATCCTCAAAGCAAGCCTCCACCTTGTCAAACTTGTCCCTTACATCAGCCACTATCACCTCCACCTTGGCCAGCCTTCCGTCCATGGTAGACCAGATGTCTCTCGAATTAGCCTTCTTCCCCCTTCCACGGCCTTGCTCCTGGATCTCTGGTTGTTGGCTAGCAACATCGCTTTGGGATGCCATCTCCTCAACTGTGATCTAACAACCTGCACACAAACACACAAGCAACACCTGCTCTGATACCAACTTCCGGTTGAAACCGGCTCTGATACCAACTGTCCCGGGCTCTAGACTTAAGCCTGAATCCGTGCGGCCTTAGGGCTTGGAATTAACTCTATATGCCTAAGTTCAGTCTTTGCAACTAGCGTGCGAGCAAACAAGAATAAGGAAGGGTGGAATACGCAAGTTAGAGAACACAACAGAATGCTGGAATATGCAAGTGTGTCTAATGATGTACAACTAAAAGTGGAGCAACCCTCTATTTATAGTTGAGGCCCTCAGCTCTACTTATGGCTATCTCCTAAAATCAAGGGATTTACAAGATTCCTATAAATTATGAATTACACATTATTACACAAATTACTTGAGGCTCTTGATTTTCAAGGTCAACCAGATCTTCCTATTGAATGCTGTCAATCCTAGATGTCTCTAGAAGATTCTGGATCGGCCAGGCTCCCCTAGGTGCGGGCATGTTACAGGCTTGGTCCTGGCTATGTGCACAAGTTTGCATGCTATGCAGGCGGTTTGGACTTTTCTACCATGCTTGTTGCTCCAACCTCCACAACTATCCCTAGTGCTCCAGCCTTGGCCCCTAGTGCTCGGGCCTATGCACCTGGTGCACTCGCCCAGGGCGTGATATTAACCATTAGACATCAAAGACTAGATATAGGGATTGTTTAGATTACAGAAAAAAACTTCAAAACGGGAAATACTGTCATGGAAAATATTTTCTCAGGAAACAAAAAAAAAAAAAAACCACTTTCCATTGCTTGGATGATATTGAAAAATATTTTTGCAGTTAGATATTGCATTTATGTAATTAAAATCTTAGAAATTTTCTTTTAGATTCATAAACCTATGAGCATTTATGTCGTCATTTTACTTTTCAGCTTTAACTTGTTTGTGTAAGGTGATAATATTTCCTAAAAGTGATAATATTTCGTAAAATTGTCAAATATACAATAAGTTTAATTTTCTTTAATGTCCAAGTTTTAATAGAAATTACAATAATTACAATCAGTAAGGGACAGAAAATAGTAGCATACAGAGTTGTGGACCATAATGAAGAAAAAGTGCCTAAAAACTAACCAGAAGAGATAGCTGAAATTTTGAAGGAAAAGTTGCGCTGTACTGATACACAACTTACAACCCAAAGGAATAGAAACCCATAAAAAATGGATTTCTCCTTGCCCTCTTAGTCCTGTTGGGGAAGGTTATCTAATGCTAGGTTCTTCCCTACTTGAGCTAATTCTTTGCAACATTTGAGAGGTTTTTCACAGATAGCCTGCCAAACAATTCTAATTTACCCTTTTTCTTGCTTGTTGGAAACAAAAGGGAAGCATAAGAGATAGAAAGTGATGGTGGGGGTAGTGTTGATACAGATTGGATGACAAAGAGTGATGGGGAAGAGAGAGAAACATGGATCTGTAAATAAAAGAAAGGGTTGGTATTTCTGATAAACTTCATTCTTTTTTCTTGGTTTAGCATGTTCTATCCTTTTTTTTTTTTCATTGACAAGTTTGGTGCCTTTGAGAAACAACTCCCCATTACTATTTGGGAAGTTTTCCTAGGTTTAGCCTACAAATGAAATCTGATAGGATGATAGCACACTACAGGACCAAAATAGATCTATCTGGTAAGGAAGCAGTTTGAAAGCACTAATGCCAAAGACAAGAGTGCACTGAGCATTGGTCATTAAATGCTCAATTAGACACAGCAACTGGCCATTAGGATCAGGGAAATAAGAACCATGTAAGAGAAGCTAGAACAGCCGCCCGGTAAGCATGTTCTGCATGGAAAGACTAACAACAAGCCCCATGTCAATTAAGAGTCTCACATGAAAAAAATGAAAACCGAAGGATACTTGAACTTCTATAATTATGGAGGCAAAGAATAGGAGTTACTGGAAGGATTACTTAACAAGTAGGAAAAACAGAGACTGTTGATACCTAATTTAACAATGGCATTCTCAACTGACACAAACAGGTCTTTTCTCTTGCCCAGTTCAAAGTGCTTGTCTGTAATATCTTGACTGCAATCAATATCGGTGGGATATAGCAATGTAGACATCAACAAAGCAATTCGCCAAAAATCTTTAATTTCTTTGAGCAGAAACCCTGTACATGTAAGAATGATAAGTTAGCAAAAAAAAAAAAAAAAGGAAAGCCCCAAAAAATAACTCTAATTCTCAAAGTGTTTTAAAGTAAAAGGAAAATCAGGCTGAAAGAATAAAACCTGTAAAGCTGAGTCAAGAGTTCAGTAGAAATAACTAATTATCAGAAAGCATGAATATCCTAAACAGCCAGAACCCAAGGAGAAAGATTATGCATTCAGACTGCCCATGATTCCAATTCTAGAAAGTATGTCCAACAGAATATTTCTCAGGGAACACTCCAGGCATCCTTTGGTCAGTTCCAACAGAAAAGTTCTATTCCAATACCAGTGAGCCATTTTTTATCCTGTTTTGATGCTTTGTATTTTTATAATATTGCTTTTATTCATAAACATGACCTTTTATAGTACCATAACTAACTTGAAATATCATATATCAATTCTCACTACATGTTTGTACAATGAAAGGTCAGCATTTTGAAGAAACTAACTCATAATGAATTATTCTGAGAAATTTATATTTGAAGGAAAAAGACCCATATATGGAAAATCTTAAAAGTAGAATCTACAACAGTAAAAGTACAAACCTGTCAGTATCCGCAATTTTGATGTAACAGTATCATCGACAAATTCTCTTCCCCAGTCAACCTCAGTGAGTTGGATATCCTCATCTGATAAAAGAGAAGGAATCAAGGATAAGAACCTCTCCAATGATTTATGGACGATTATAACCTACACAGCAAAGAGATTTGCAATTAATGCTACAAGAAGGCGCAATTCAGCTTATACTGAAAGAATCCTAACAAAAACAAAGAATAAGTCAGGAAATCAGTAGGAAATCTAGACTCACTGTTTCAGCCTCACTAGCTTTTCGCTTAAGAGAATCTTTGAAAACGTGATTGACGGCAGGAATCTGCAGTCCAGCTGCATGCATTAAGCTTTAAAGCAGCATATGAAAGAAAGCACCATAATTTTGCACTAAGATATACAAGAAACCAAAAAGTTTAGTCAAACACTTCAACCATAAAGCAACTTACAAGTTTAGGCCAGATTAAATGAGTCCAACTAAAGTGTATAACAACAGCTCTTCGATTTATCATAAACAAAAAGTTTTGAATAACAAAATCAAGCAAGATGAATAGGTTGAACCCATCAAACTCCAGATTTAATCCAACAAAAAATTTTCAGCCATGTTGAAGAGTACATTGTAGAAATTATAACAATAACAAACAACTTTCTTAAAATATAATATATATATTTATATTTATAGATATATTACATAGCACCCTATCAGAATCCAGCGCATGCTATCCAATTAACAGAATTAGCCTTCACACATGGAAGCTCATGGGAGGAACATGATTGGTACCTTTTTAGCATTTTGATCCATGTATGTGGCACTACGCAATGGAAGAAATAAAGCAGAATACAAACACAACCTTCTCTGTTCGCCCTAAAATTCACACACCATAATTCAGAAGCTAAAAAGATAACACATAGCATAGAGTAAAAGAGAATAAATCAAAAATGAAGCTGCTTTCAAATGAGGATAATAGAAGCAACTTGAGAGAATGAACAAAATATTTGTCTCATTACTCACATCAAAGCTGGAGCATCCAATGAGTTGAATAAGTTTCCATGTAGCATCCAAATAAGCAGCAGAAAGCCTTTATAATTGTAAAAGGAACAATACACAAGCAGGAAACTCAGATGGAAAATTTTAAAAAGAACAGTCAGATGGAAACTCAGATGGACAGTTATGATTTATTTCACTCTTAAGCATGAACTTATGAAGTCAAAATGATCCTGTGTTTCAACAAAAATAAAAACTAAGCCTAGAACAAAGGGGACATAACATTTTTTTTCTTTTTTTGAAAATAGGATATAACATTAGTAAATTAACCACAAACCTATAGCACTTTCCTGATACAGCAGGCTCAACCTTTGGAGGGAGATCAAAGACAACCCAAAGTAATGTCAAATCACAAATGCGGTTGATTGCTTTAACAAGTTGATTGCTAGAGATCATGAGATCAATCTGCATAGAAGACAAGCAATACGGAATAAGAAAAATTAGGAAGTTTCATAAGGTACATAAAACAGCAGAGAATCTCCCTTTGAACAAGTTGACATGAATATCCCCAGAAATATAATTATATCCAGAGCAGCAGCAATCCAAGGCATGAAAATAACATACTTCAGATCCAATGTGCTCTCTGCTAATTTTAGCCGCAAGAGCTGTTTTGACATCATCACAAGCAACAGCTTTCTTTAATTCTTCATCAAGTGTAAAACCAAACCTTGCACATAATCGACGAAATAAAAGTCATATAATGCATGTCAATCAACAGATAAAGGGCAACCATGCCAACAAGGCAGTTGTTAGAAGCATATGAAAGCTTAGCCTGCATTCAGGACTGAGAATCCAAGTATTGCAGATAATCTTCTTATTTTTCTTTTCTTTATTTTTTTATAGATAAAATTAGGGCAGCCATCAGCAATATTGTTAGCACAAGCCATAATTCAGAAGCTCTCACTCAGCACAGTGACATTTCTTCTATAGTTTCTCCATCTAAGAACTTGGAATTTCCAATATAACCTCATTTTATATTCCACAACTCTTGCCGTGCCTCCCACTCCTAATTCTACCATGCCTCCATGATTAAAAAATGCAATGCTAATAAACTTCATTTAAGGGGAAAAAGAGCACTAGAATGGAAAATAACACTCCATCCATAATAAACTATCAAAGGAGGAAACAAATACCAAAACAAATAGCTCAAAGAACCCGTAGGGGATCATCCAAAAACGTAGCCTTTGGAGGTAATGGAGTCACTATCCTTCCAAATTTTAGATCCTCAATCCCTGCAGTTTATTAAATGAAAAAGGGGCAAAAATGAAACATAAATGCAATATATAAATATGTGCAATAACTAGATTCAGGAGAAAGAAGCAAACATAATCAGCTTACCTCAATTAGTAAAGTCTTCAACTGAGTTGGTGTTAATGTTGTAGAACAAGCTTAAAAAGAAAAAGAAAACCCCATCTACCATGTGCTGAACATATGATTACCAAGAAAGATACAGACGAAGACAATATGCTCACGGAATATAATTACTTGCATTACTCATTTTCTAAAAGTTAAAGATACCTATGGAACAATGTGCTCATTTCCTAGTTATAGCATGTGATATACAAAAAAGAAAGGTACCTATTAATGGTTAAATCCCTTCTATATGCATCCTCCTCAGCAGTACCAAATTTCTACATAGTGAACATTAAAACGCAAAAGTTAGGTAACATATTGTTCAAGATAAAGTAAATCATGAACTAGTTAAGAAACAGCATAAAGTTCTGTGAAGCAATTAAACCATTTTTTTAATGGGTTCATTTGCTTGGATAAGTGAATAACCATGAAGCCATAAATATATTTCTGTAGAACTACAAAACCATTTAATAAACCACAAAGTTTCAGAATATTACTTCATTCTGAACACCCAACAGCTAAGGCCATCAAATCCTCAAAAAGAAGAAAAAGAACATATATAGTATCATATCCTAAAGATTTCTAAACATGATCAAATATCCTCAGGCTGCAAATGCACAAACAATTATATAGAAAATTAAATATCAAAATATTTGTTTACCATCATAGGGATGCAGCTATTCTCACTAGCCTTCACAACTCAAGTTCACAAAATCAATCCATAAATCAAAAAGGCGCATCCTTCCTGTTTCTAAGTGCTTAGACTGCTCAGGATTACTGCAAAATAAAATTAAACTGTATAATGGCCACAAATAGTACAACAAAAAAACCTAAAAATTATACAATTGTATCAAGAAAAGCCAACAAAGACAAAGAGCTTATTAAGTAAATAAAAGATGCAAACTATGAATACATTATATAGCCAAAAGTCATCCTGATGAAGTTATACAACAAAAGGAAGCAAGTTAAAAATATACAAAATAACAATCTTATTGCCTCAACTAACAAGAAAGTGGCAAAAAGATATCATTTTCAATAATCGATATACAATGACTGGTGTACCTTGGAATGACAGCAAACCCTTGTGCCACTTCCCCTGTAAATGACAAGTATTCCTGAACCTTCTCAACAAATTCACTACCCAGCATATATCAATGTCAGAACATTCTTTGCCAAGAAGCTGAAAAGGAAATTAAACCCAACATAAGCTACATGCTACTAATAAAAATATACAGAGACATCACAAGTCATCTATGAAGCAATCATACAGATAGAGAATGCAACTTTAGATGTTATGGTACAACGAGGATCCAGTGAAATAGCATTCTCAAAAGTTTAGGATACAATATGGCAAAATATATAAACTAAAATTACTTATTTTATATAATTAAATATGTCATTAATTTTTGCCTAAACAATACATCTGACACAGTCAAAATCACACTTGTTTTTGCCATCCCACTCCCCTTATTTTCTTCCACCTCAATCTCTTCCCTCGCTCATCAAAAATGACAATCCTTAACAATCATTATCACGGCTAATTCAACTTTGAGAAATTGTACTCAGCTATCCTATATTGATATTTCTGAACTTACTCACTTATCACAATCAGAATTTAAATTGCATAGCGATTACGGTTTCGGTCGCATCACTTTTATCATAATTGTGGACATAAAGGAGATCATCACGGTTATTGCAGTTTGCAGTCGTGAATATTTTTTAATTTTGCACCACTTGTTATAAAAATATAGTAAATATAATTATAATTATAAAAACTCTTATTTTATGATTTTTAAAATAGTTTATGACACTTTATGTCATTTATTTATTTTTAAAAAATTATTCACAATTTTTTTGAGATTATAATAAATGTTAATTGGTTTAACATTTTTATCACAAATTACTTTTAATGTATTATATAATGGAAGACATTTTCAATTGTTGTTTAATTATACAATTAACAACAATACAAACACCAAAACAAAAAAGCCATTACTAAAACTTAACTATAAAATCATAAATTAATAAATAATAAAATTAATATATATTCATTTAACTTTATTTATTTTTACATCTAAATTATAAAAAAAAATTTACCCCTTAAATTTTTATCAAACATTTTCCTCTAAAATCTTTTTATGTATGTCATATCAATTACTAATTTTTTTCAATTTTATACTCTCCTGAGATTTTTCCCTAAAAAAATTTTACTTTTATTAAAATTTTTAAAATTTCCCCCAAAGTTAAAAAACCCAACTAAATTCCCCTAAATTTCCCACCCCATGCCATCACTCTTCTGCCTAAATTTCCCCTATCCCCATCCATTGAGCAACCTTCGCCCTTTGCCTCTCATCCTACAATCCCACCCAAATCACATTTTCACTCTTCTCATCCACCTAAAATTCCCAAAATTTACTCCCCTCACCGTCCCTCATCCTGCCTCTCATCCCACCCAGTCCCACATTGTCTCAGTTTTGTAGTTTGCTCTTCTCTGTCTCTCGTCATTCTCATCTGTCGTCCCTGTCTCTCACCCTCTTCCTTCAACCCACCCAGCCCAGTGCCTCTTAGCACAAGCGTAGCACAACAGCAGCTGCGAAGGCACAGCTCCTCCCTAAACCATGGATGGCTCTCTGCTCTCAAGTCTCAGTGTCTCACCAGCCACCAGTAACCACTGTCACCAGTTTTTGCAATTTGCATGTTCAGATCCAGACTCCGGTCCCATTCAACAGAAAATCACAGCAAATTTGGAAAATTTTCAACAAAAAATAATGTAATTTGAGTGTTAAATTAATTGCTTACCTTTAATTAGTTGCGATTGATCTTGATTGAGGCTGAATTAATTGCCTCTATTTCTTAACCTACAGACAGCAATTTATTCGAACACCCACACGTTCGAAATGTGCTATAACAATCCTAACAATCTTAATATAAATCTAGATTCTAGCGAAATAATTAGCTAAGTAGCAGTACCTTCGACTTAATTTTGAAGAAAAGGAGTCCAACTTAAGCTAAAAAAAGGCAAATAAAATAGATTATATCAATTGTATTTTTCACCAAAAAGTTTATTTCATTAGTTGGAATTTCTTAATGCCAGAAAATTCCATTAAAATCCCAATTCTCTTTTTCATTACTTACATTTCCATCTGAACACTGGATGTTACTCATATAGGCCATAAAATAACTATAATTTAAAAAAAATAAAAAAATAAATTGTTAAAAAACTCTAAAAAAAATCACCTTATCGTGGATCCATCCACCAGCAACTCGAAGCTGAATTTGGAGATTGAAGTAGCGAAGGGTGTTCAAACGCCTATCGAAAATCTTCTTCTCCGTTTCTGTCAACTCAATCTGCTCCTTGACTTGGAAGCACGTGGCAGTAGCCATGGCTGCTCCACGAAACGGCAAGGGAAGAAAGGCTGTGGTTTTTCTAGTTAGGGTTAGGGTCAGGGTTGTTGCTTTTGAAGGAGTTGAAACGTTTCGAAACGCTAGAGTGATGTTGGCGGTGGGGAAAGAGAGGGAATGAAGGAGATGAGGCACCTTGGCCTTTGAGCTTTATGGCGTTGCTCAAACAGAGTCGCATGGCGGTCCTTTTTCTTTTTAATTTTATCTAATTAAAATTTGCAACGGTTTGAGTTAGACATGGACCCGGTTCATAATCTCATCGAACCGTAACAATGTACGATTTGGACGGCACATATGTTAACTAAACATAATAATTTATGTTTTCGTATGTGTCTTGTGTGATATTTGACACTTTTAATAATATAAATTATTAAAATATAAATATAATATAAATTAAAAAATATATTTAAATATTAAATATAAATATGATTCGTTTATTATACATATTAACGTGACATTATATGATTAATATGTATATAATTAATCTATTTAAATATAACACGAATAAATATAAATAGATACAAGTAATATAAATATATACAAATAAACACGATTAATAAGGATACATACAAATAAATACGATTAATATAAATATATAACAAAACACGATTAAAATAATAAATAATTATAAATTATCCATCATTTATAATTTAACATATTATTAATATAAAATAGTATATACATATTAAAAAAATTAATATCAATTTAATATATATATATATATTTAAATTTTAATATATATTACATAACTATATTTATTTTTAGTATCAAATTCAAAATGATAAATTATTAAAGATTAAAGAATAAAATAATATTGTATATGACTAACATTAATATTTATATTTTATTTATATTATTAATATAAAAAATAATTATTAAAAAAATTAAAATATAATAATAAAATTAAATATTAATCTATAAAAAACGATAAAATTATCATTTCTTATTTATTTAGGATTCTTAATGCAAAAGATTTAAATTTCAATCAGAGATTGTATTTTTTAACATTATTGTGAGTTATGCAAATTTCATTTTTAGTGCTCATCTCATGTTTGGATTCATGATTTGACTAAGAATAGCTAATTAATTTATTTATATTCTGAAAATCAATTTCAATTTTAAGGTCACATATGTTTACTATTTGAAGATAATAAACAAAATATTAGATGAATCAAAACTCTAAATCCAACATGACATAAAATCCAGCATCTATTTTTTTAGCTCATACTGTATTATCGTACATGTAATGCTAATCCCAGATCCTTAATCTTCAAATTACTTGGAAATTGCAAACCATTTAAACTTCAAATATGAGCAAAAAAATTAATGAGAACGAGACAAATAGATAAATAATTAGTGGTCATGCGACTTATTCTCCATATGTAGCGTAGACACTTAATTTTGTTTGAAACAATTTAACATCATTGATCAAGACTCATTTTTGCACATGGGCTAAGATCACTATTTTTGGGTCCATTATGCGACAAGTCTTAAAGGCCCATTACATGACCCATAATGAAGCTCAAATTAGCCCAAAAGATGGCCCGAGTAATGAAACCTAAACTAAGCCTATTCACATCTTATTTTAAAACTCATTTGAAGCCCATAAGGTATCCTTCTTAGAAACCTAGTTACAAGCCTAATTTATGGCTAATTTAAAAGCCCAATATATAGATCAAAACATGGTCTAAAGCAAAAGTCTGAGATTAAAAAAAAAGGAAAAAAGGTAGCCCGAAATAGCAAATAAAGGTTCACAGTTTAAAAAACCCATTTGGGTTTCACATGCATGGGTATAAGAGCTTGTACCAGAGAGGCAGCCAAACAAAGCCAAAAAAACCTACAAAAACATTGTTAGTGGCCGGTAAGGGTAAGAGGATGAAAATAATAGGAAACTTGTAGAGCAAAGAGCCTAAGCAGTTTAAAAAGGGTTGAAAATAAGGGGTTTTAGATTGGTTTTTTTGGCTTGTCTTTTAAAGTTCAAAAGGGGAGGTTGTCGAGCTGAAAGTTTGGAAGGAAGAAAGGAGAAAAAGAGGAGAGAACGAAAATACCAAAAACAGAGAGAGTTTTTTGGAAACAAAAATAAAAAAGGAAAAAAATGATTAAAGTAGCAAAAAAAAAAAGAAATGGGAGGCTTTAAGGACTAAAACAAAAGAAAGAAAGAAAGAGAATATGGTTTCATTTCAAAAAAAAAAAAAAAGGAAAAAAACGGAAATTCAGGGTTTGTTAAAGAAGCAAAAAAAAAAAAAGCTATTTAAGAAAAAAGTAAAAAAAAGTGGTCTCAAGGAAGTCTGAGAACTAGTTGTCTTATGTTTAAACAAAAAACAAAAAAGAGAGATGACAAGAAATAAGAGGGAGGGATAAAAAGAAACAGAAAAAGAATCCTCTGAAAAAAAGGGCCCTTGAGCTAGCACAAACCAAAAAAAATAGAAACAAAAAGGTAGCTTGATAACTGATCCTTTTTAATGTAAAGTCTAGGACATGCTTTTTACCATTTAGTTTTTTTTTCTTTTCCTTCTTATACGTTTTTTTTATGACAGTTGTTGCACTGCTTCACCCTTCTTTGTATATATATTTGTTAGCTATTGTGTTGAAGAAAATGTCTTTTTTCACTAAAGAAAAAAAACATAAATCGTATAAGACACAATAATTCATTTAAAAAAGATCAAGGTTTAAAGGGTTGTCTTCCACATTAGGGTGTGTTGCGTTCCTTTTCATTGTTCTTGAGAATTTGAGTCTAAAATTTTCTAAATTTGAAAGCTTTCAAAGACAGAAGGCATAAAGGTTAAGTTTCTTTTTCACCCAATTTTGTTCTTTGTTACCATAAAGGTACGATGCACTATTTGGACTTCAATTTTTTATCACAAAGAGTTGTTTTCTTAAGAAGCATAAAGCAGTTAAAAAAAAAGGTGTTTGAGGAGCTTCAAAGCTCCAAACTGAGATAAAAGTTCGTTTTGGCTTTCCTTTTGCATGTAGGTGGTTTGTGGAAGCTTTAAGCTTCATTCTTGATTTAGGTTTGCTAGTTTTTTCTACATGATGGGCTGTCGAGTATTTGTGTTCCTTCATTGTTTTCAAGTCTCACTTTGAGGGAAAGGGTATTGGTCTTCTAAAAATAAGAAAACTGAAGAGCTTAGGAACTAAAACATATATAAATATAAAAACATAAGCATTAGTACATGCAGTTTTAGGAATTGTTAGAGCTCTTTTTTTTCATATTTCATGACTTTAAACAAAAATAGAAAGTTTCAAGGGTAGCAAGAGATTGGTTTTAAAATTGGGTGGCGGGGAGTCCTAAGTTTTTATTTGGAGTTATTTATTTTATTTTAATAATAAACAAAATCTTCATGACATGCTAAAAATTTGTTTGACATGTTGAAAATTTGTTTGTTCTCTATAAGGTTTATCTTCATTCATAATTTATGTTATTCAAGTCTAGGCACATTTTATTTCATATTGTTTAAGTTTAATTACAATTTAAATTCCATTTATTTTTTAATTTCCATGTGGGTGGGATTTCTAGGCTCATCTTAATTTTTATTCAATTTAATTTTTCATATTCCAATTTACTTTTAGAATAATTTATTTTCTGTACACTTTAAATTTATACAAAACAAAATAAGAATAAGAATATAACTCTCTAATGATGAGATTTTAAAAAAAATTCAAGTAATGATTCATTAAAATCTTTAATTGATGATATTTTTCTAAAAATACTGTCAAAGTTATGGAGTATTTAGAAAAATGTTTAATACGAAAGATTTTACGTTCATTTATGTTCCTAAATGTGTGTGTGTGTGTGTATATATAACTTAATGTTGATAAAAGGAAAAATTAATAGATTTTTTTCTTGTAATAATAAATTAATATAATGATACATGAATATTATATGATTAACTATTTTTAAAAAAATTTAATTAATAAAAATTAAAATTAGAATTAGAATTAGAATTAGAATTAGAATTAAAATAAAATAAAACAAGAAGGAAGGAAACAAATTGAAAATCTCCAAAGATGAAATTTTAAGAAAGTTTGAGATAAAATTTTAAAAAAGTTTGAATAGAGATTTTTAAGAAATTTTTAGGTGAAAATTTTTTTTAAAAAATACCATCAAAGTATTAGAGTATCCAAAAAAATTTCAATAAAAAAGATTTTTTTTGCTTTGTTCCTTTAAATTTTTTTTAATAATAATGATTATAAAATATTTAGGTAATTAAGATAAAACTAAAATAACTAATGAAAAAATATAACATAAGTAAAATAAGTAATACATCTTTTAAAATATATATAATATGTAATAAAAAATTTAACAAAAAAAAACTTTCGTATGCATATTCCACCTTTTCATTTGCATTATACAATCTTAAAAGTAAACGGGTTTCCAATGATGGGATTTTTAATAGTTCTAATAGTGATTCTCAATAAATCTTTAGGTCAAAATTCTTTTAAAAAAATATTATCAAAATATTAGAATATTTAGAATGATTTTCAATATGAAGAACTTTCATTTAATTTTCATTTCTAAAAATAAACTTTTATGCAATGCAATAGTATTACAAGTTAATCCATGCACATTATATTATAAAAGTAAACAAAATATCCAAGAATGAGATCCTGAAAAAGTCTGAGTATAATTCTTTAAAAATCTCTATGAAAAAAAATTTATCTAAAATGCCACCAATATACTAAAGCATTTAGAATAATTTTCGATAAAAATATCTCTTTTGTTTTAATAAATTGAATAAAAAATGAATTTTTAAAAAATATTATTTGGATTTAAATTATAGATATCATATTTTACTATATGTATAATAAATAGAAATACTAAAGATAAATATGAATCACCGAGGATGAGATTCTTGAGAAATTCAAGTAATGATTTTTAAGAAATCCTGAGATGAGAAAGTTCTTTTTAATATTGTCAAAATATTAGAATTTTTTTAGATATTTTTCAATATACAATATTCTTTTTTATTTTTCAAGTAAACAACTAAAAATAAAAAAATATTTTCTATTACAATAAAGAAAATTAAGAAAATAAATCTTAAATACCAAAGTTAAGATCATTATTATCAAGATTAAAGGATAACACATGGTTAGTTAGTAGCATTTTTAAAACGGGCATTGTGTGGGTGCTAATCCTTCCTTACGTGTAATCGTACTCTTAAGCCCAAACTATTTTCACAGATAAAAAATTACCTTTTTATCTTATTTTACTTAATTTTAAAATTTTATTGAAAATGAAAGTTTTAATAGGTAGCTAATTATACCTAACCAAAAAAAAAAATGGTGGCCACTCCTTTTTATTTTCAAATTTGTCTAGCAGTCCCTAAAACCATTATGACAACTTGGTGACTCTACTGGGGATTTTTTTTTTTTTTTTTACAGAGTCAAGCCAAAAACTTAATCATATATTATCTTTAATTTTCATTTAATAGTCTTAATTGATATTTAACCTTAATTTCCTTAATCTTGATTTTATTTTTTAAAAACAACAATAATAATAAAAGGAAAACAACAAAAGAGAGAGAAAAAAATTTGCATCTCATTTTAACAATATCATTTATTTATTATCTGTTCATTTATTTTATGTTTTGTATGTATTATTATTGTTATTATAAGGCATCTAGAATAAAGATTATAATAATCTATTCCCTCAGTCACACACAACACATTTATATCATGCATGAGCTGTATACTGAGGCTCTAACCCTTTTAGGAAGGAGAAAAGTATCTATGCTATTATGAGGTGATAACTTTTATAATAGCAAATGAAATACTCTTACTCAAGTTGAACCTTTTTTGTTTGTAGCTTGTAATAGGTGGGGATAGGGGTGTCTTACTAATCTCAAGTGGATGCTAGTGAGGAACAATTAAGGAACCTTTTAGATGTGAATAAATCTAAACCAAGCATATAATAAACCATAAGGGCCGACCATAGATAGAGCCATGCCTACCCTTTATAGATCATCCCCAAAAATTAAGGCAAGTAAAGGAATACTTGTATTTTAATGCTTTTCTAAGGAAAATAATAAATGTATGCATTCATATTTGTTTTAATTTCTTAAAAAAAATAAAAAAAAAATAAAATCTTTGTCTTATCTTTTTTTTTTTAATTTTTTTTTTCATTTTGTCTCTTTCATTTTTCCAGCTCTTATTATTTCATTATTTCTAAAGGTTTTTTACTTACTATTTACTGTTTCCTTTTTTTTTTCTTTTTCAAATCCCATCACATATCTTCATATACTAACTTGTCGGTTTTTTTTTTTTCGCTTTGCATTTCTTTTGCATAAATTATATTGGCATACTACAATAACATAGTAAGGTATTTGCTCCAAAAAATATTTCAATAAAGTTTTTTTTCATGGATCCCACAGTGTTATAGATATGTTCTTCTTTCATAAGTACTCCATGTGAGTCATGCAACAATATGCATGAATGGTCTATAAAACCTAATAAATGGAAGGGGATTGTCGATCTATCGGTTGTGTCAAGATTGCCTGAAAAAAAAAATTTGAATTTTACATAGAATAATTTAAAGGATTTGGTTGCTATATGGGATCAAATAAACGAAGCAAGAAAAGAGAAGTTTTGTGAAAAGTATGGACAGATTGCATTTTTTAACTCAATAGTAATTGAGGAGTAGTTGATTAGAGTAGCTATCCAATTTTGGGACCCATCATACAAATGTTTCACATTTAATAAGGAGGATTTGACACCAAACATTGAAGATTATTCGATTCTAGTGGGATTGGAACTTTAATACCCCGATAAGATATATGTTAGAAAACCAAAGTCAGAGTATTATAAGAAGATAGCTAAACTGATAAGAATGAAAGTAGAAGCTATGGATACTTTAACGAAGGACAAAGGCAAAGGTACCGATATACCTTGGCATTTCTTTCGAGATTTCATTTTAAGATACTTGGAAAATGATCAAAGCATGGCAACATTCTTCCTGGCAATTTATGGCATGGTGATCTTTTCAAAAACTTTGGGTATATTGAACTGGTAGTGGTTGATCTATTTGAACAAGTTGAAAGTCAAGCGATTAATCCCATTCCAGCAATCCTAGCCAAGACTATTAGGTTATTGATTTTTTGTCACAAAAATGGGGAAAGTTTATAGGGAGTTCACTGCTATTATTTGTCTAGATCAAAAGCCATTTCAAATGCCAAAAAAATGCTTTTTCCAAGCCATATCTTTGAAATAAAGCCTTGATCAAAGAGTTTTGCTAGAGTCAGTAACCAACATCGAAATCCAAAGAATAATAGGTAGCATTCTTTTGAAGGCATACTAATGATCAGGTCAAATGGATGGCATCATTGATGCCTTATGTGCCTATGTTATATTGAGGTGGAGATGAGCTGTGGGTACTGCTTTTGGGAATGTGAGGGTGGTAAGTTACACTCCACTAATGGTTTTAAGGTAATTCAGTGCAAAACAGTTTGTCCCTGCAACATATGGACTTGCTTAAGTAGAATTTGCTTATGAAGAAAAAAGCTCATTGAGAATAATGAAACAATCAGTTCAGGTATCAAAAAACACTTAAAGGTTAAGATTATGACCTTTCCTTAATAAAGTCACTCCCAATTACTTGATTTGGAAAACAAAACATTCTAGAGATATTGTGCTCCCTCTGATGATTTCTCATTCCAACAAGTCGACCCTTGGATAAAAGAATCATTGTTAGAAGTCAAGCTTGTCAAGCAAGAACTTGAAACGAAAAAAGAGAAAATAAAGAATAATAATTTAAGACTTCGAGAGAAGGTAGAACAATTGAAATATGAAGCGAAAGCCCAAGAAAATAGACTAAAAAAGGTAATGCAAGATCGAAATGTGGCCAAAAATGATCTAAAGGATTTGCATCAAGAAAACAAAAAGATGCGAATCAACCGAAGGAGGTAAAAAGTACCAGACTTGGTGGTAGACAGCATAGAGAGATAATTGAACTTAAAAAAAATATGCAACTTTGAAAGGACAAAGCCAAGAAAAGCGAGGAAAAAATCATATTTCTTAAAAACAACAAAACTAGAAGGTTTTGTATTCGATAGCTTTAGCAAAGTTAATAGAATGCCAAAAAGAAAATGCAAGATTAAAGGCATAGATAAAAGATGAAAGAAAAAGCACTGAATACAAAAGGAGAAGATTCACTCTACCAGGTAATTCAAAAGATGGAACAGCAATTATGAAACCACAATGACCATATTTCCACAATTATAAAAGAATGGCAAAATAAGGAAAAAGACTAAAGATACACTTGTGATCTCGAAGTGGATGCCAGCATGAAGTGGAAGATGAAAAGCTTAAGAAAGCAACAATACATAAAACATCTAACTAGTTAAATTTGCAAGACAATGAGAAAAGCAAGGGAAATGGTTGAGAAGGTAGAAACTTTGATATAAGAAATTAACCCAACTGAAGGTTATGGGCAATGTCTATTGAACTTTTTAATCAAAGCTAAGGATCATTATGAGTAAGTTAAATGTTTCTATGGTTACAATTCTAGAATGATAGGCTTTATATAGTCAAAAGTTATTTGGAATCAATGAAAAGTTCTAGTTTAAAATGTGTCACAGAGTAAATATCTCTTAATGCATTTATACATACATTGTGCATGTTCTTTCTTTCTCAATACTTATCTCATTAAAATGGTGATTTTTTTAAAGTTAAAGTATAATTTTTTGTCTTTCATAAAAATAATATAGCATCCTAATTTTTTAAATTGTGGTGAAAAAAGTTTAAGGATAGCTCAACCATTGAAAGTTTGAAACCAATATGCTTATCACTCATACAATACACATTCACATATCAAAATTATGAAAAATGAGCAAGCAACCAAGATGGAAAGAATGAAAAAAGTTCAAGAAGATAAACGAGAACGAATAACAAAAATGCAAGAAGAGATGATAAGGCAAATGAAAAAGTTGGGAGAATTGATGTGGGGCATGGCTAAAGGAAAAGTTGTTGGTAAAACCTCTATTATAAAAAAGGAAAATCGACCCTAAGAAAACAATAATGTCAGAAAAGAGCTACTTTACCCACTAGTTTTACACCACCCCAGGCTCAAGCTATCCACTGCCTACGGGTGGGTAACCTTAAACTTTCATAAATATGAGTTTATTGGCTAACCAACAACAAAATCACAAACAATTTGGGTAAAGTCCAGGATACAATCTTGTTGATCCAATCTTCATTCTGAACCTAGATAACCCTAAAGAGCAAGAGAAATTAAGAGGCATATTAAAGTTAGAAGAGAAAGAAGAGATTCAACACAAATACAAATTACTAGAAGAGAGATTAAAGCTATGGAAGAAAAGGGATACCTTTGGAAGTATCAATACAAACGACTTAAGTTTAGCCCCTGATCCTGTAGTTCTACTGAAGTTTAAAACTACTAATTTTAAAAAGTATGACGGAACTAAGTGCCCATCGGTTCATACCACTATGTTTTGTCACAAAATGGTAGGCCATACACATAATGATAAGCTTTTGATCTACTATTTCTAGGACAACCTTATTAGATCTGTGACTAGATGATATGTTTAATTAGATAGGAGTCGTATACATTTTTTGAAAGATCTTCTTAGATCTTTTATAGCTTAATAAAAATATGTATTAGACATGGCTCCTGATAGGTTATCACTGTAAAATATGAAAAAATAGCCAATGAAACTTTCAAAAAATATGCCCATAAATGAAGAGATCTTTCCACTCAAGTACAACTACTTTTGATTGAAAAAAAGATAATAGTACTTTTTGTCAATACTCTCTAAGTACCATATTATGACAAATTTGTCAGAAATACAATAAAAAAATTTGCTCATATGGTGATTTCCAATGACATGATAGAAAATGTCATTAAAAGTAGCAAGATTGAGGTAGGTGATACCTTTAGTTTCAAAAAAATAATGCCACTTAAGAAGAAAGAAGGAAATACACATGTTGTGGCTTGTGTAAATCAACCACCCAAAAATTTCATCCTATATCACCCCTATCCAACTTACCCACCTTATTACGCCACCACAAGTAATATTTCCCAAGGTCTATATCTATATCAATTAGTACCACAACTAAGGTTCTAATAAAGCTTTCGCCCTTACATGCCTACTCACACCCTTGTACTTATAGCTCAACCTTTCATTCAACTAAATAGTTCAATAAGCAATCGTAGAGGGCCATAAGCCACTTAAGAAAAAATCCCCATTGACTTCATTTTCATGTCCTACATCGATTTACTTTCTTAGCTAATAAGAAACCATTTCATCGTACCTGCCTCTTAGAGCCGTGGAAACTTCCAAACTCTAAGTGGTATAATCCAAATGCTCAATGCCATTATCACGATGGGATTATGGGCCATTCCATAAAAAATTACATAGTTCTCAAGTATAAAGTGCAAAATTTGATCAAGCATGGATACATAAATTTTGATACCAATAGAAAATTGAATGTCAATGAAAATCTTTTACCAAGTCACGCTAGATCAAAAATTAACGTAGTAGTTGATGGTATATTACGGCATGTTAAAAAAAATGTTGATGAAGTTAAAACCCTGATGTATCAAGTGTTTGAAAGCTTGATCAAGCTAACATACTTCATCTAATTCCTTTAAACCCAAGGATCCATCACGAAGATTATGATCTAGCTCAAACTTATATATATCACATGAATGTGATAGAACACTCTATCAATAATTGTAGCATGTTTCGCCAAGTAGTACAAGCAATGATAGACTCATCCTTGGTAAAGTTCTATGAAAGAGATGACCAAAATTCAATGAATGCAATAGAAAAAGAATCTTCAGGGAACATGTTCTCCAAGTTTGTGCTTAAGCCAGTGACTATTTTTTGTGACAAAAAACCAAGTTTGGCAAAAAAGCAGCCTATTTCTTTTCCCATGATACTTGTAACAATTCACGTCCCTAGTCCATTCCCTTACCAAAGTGACAAAATAGTTTCATGGAAATATGATTACAATGTCACGATACAACGATCAAGTGACTATCAAGCTTCAAGTAACCCAAATGCCACCAACACTACAAATATAATTGTAATGGGTGGAATGACATAGAATGGGAGATGTTATACTGTAAAATTGTTGAAAAAAGCTCAAAAAAAAAAAAGCTAAAAAAAAAAGGTATTGGGAGAAAGAGAAAACACTTATGCTTTAGTAGTTTAAGATGCACAATATAAAGAATCTGTTACTAAGAAAGAAGCTTGTAAGGTTTTGAAATTAATTAAACATAGCAAATATAGTATGGTAGAATAATTGAACAAGATGCTAGCTCAAATCTCCATGTTATCACTACTATTGAACTCTAAATCATATTAGAATATCTTACTAAAAGTGTTGAATTAAGCGTATGTGGACCATAACATCTTTATTGAGAATGTCGACCATACTATAAAAAATATTATGGCCCTAAATTTTATAACTTTTAATGATGATGAGATTCCACTAAAGGGTCAAAGCAGTACCAAGACTCTTCATATCACTACTAAATGTAAAAGGCCATAACCTAATTAAAGTTCTTATTGACAGTGGCTCTTCAATCAATGTCATACCCATAATCACACTAACAAAGTTACCCATTAATGCATCATTTATGAAGACCAGTCATATGATAGTGAGAGCTTTCAACGGATCTTGAAATGAGGTGCTAGGATATATTGAGATACCGATGTAAATAGGGCCATGTACTTTATTTATGGAATTTCAAGTCATTGCCATTTTACTATCTTATAGTTGTTTATTTGGATAACCATAGATTTATATGGCAGGCGTCATCCTGTCATCTCTACATTAAAAAGTAAAGTTTATAATTGAAGATCAACAAATTTACATTTTTAGAGAAAATGACTTGCTATATCCAAATCTATGACTACTTGGTATATAAAAGTTGTGAAAAAGGCATTGTAATGTTTTTTTAGATCTTTTGAATTTATTAATGCAATTTATATAAGAGAAGAATCGAAGGTTCCCACTCTATGCTTATAAAGTGCAATAGGGATGGTCGTCAAACAAACAGTTGGGAAAGGATGACGTGCTAGATATGGCCTTGGAAAAATTTTACGAGGAATCAAGAAGCTAATAAAGGTATTTAAAAATAAAGAAAGATTTAAACTAGGATTCAAAATCACTACAGTAGAGAAGAAAAGAACTATGGCTAAAAAGAAAGAAAAAAAATTAGTCTGTTTTAAGGAACATGAGGTAGAGTATGAAAAAATAATTATCCCTTTCCTCTACTATACATTTTGCTCAGGCAAATGTATTCATCCCATTCACCAAGGGTCACAAAAAAAAAAAAACCTATGTTGGATATGGAAGAAGCCTTCTCCGAACTCCATATCTATATGGTGGGTAATGAAGTGACAACAACTCAAGAGGAGAAGCCCCTCATTTATCCATGTTCCTTGAGCAAAGAATTGAACAATTGAAAATATTAAAGTTGCCAATTATCCTTAAATTTTTCAAAAAGTAATGTAATTAGTTAAAAGCATTTGGAGGACTTTTATGTACAGGCTTATCTTTCCTTTATCATTTTAATAAAATGACTAGTGTTTTGCATTTTCAATTCCTCTTTTATTTCGTTCATTCAAAGTTATAATTCCCTTTTTTTTTTCTTTTCCTACACACTTCCATATCTTTTCAACTTCACCCATTTTTAGGTTTTTAAATAATGAATATAAGGATAATCATGATAATAATCTAGGATTTGACTTTGAAAAATCAATTCATATTGATGAACTTGATAATGAAGAAGACTTGGATGAGTACAATTTATCCCTTGATTTATTAAAACTAATGGAACAAAAGAGGAAACAAATTGAACCTCATGAGAAAGTTACAAAGATAGTCAATTTAGGCGATGAGGAAAATAAAAAAGGTCAATGAGGGCACATCTTTTTGCCTATAAAAAAGAGAAAATTAAAAAAATTGCTTTGTGAGTTTGTTAATGTGTTTGCATAATCGTACCAAGATATGCTAAGATTTTATTCAAATATTATAGAGTAATGATTGCCATTAAAGCCAAAATGTAAGCTAGTGCAACAAAAATTAAGACGCATAAAATCAAATATGCTGTTAAAAATTAAAGAATAAGTGAAAAAATAATTTGATGTAAGATTTTAGAAGTACCCAAATATTCAAAATGGGTAGCTAATATAGTCCAAGTTCCCAAGAAGGTTGAAAAAGTTCAAATGCGTGTGGACTATAGAGATTTAAATAGGGCCAACCCGAAAGATAATTTTTCTTTACCCCATATTAACATTCTGGTAGAAAATATTGCTAGGCTTCCACAATTTCATTCATGAATGGTTTTTCAAGTTATAACCAAATTAAAATGGCCCCTACTAATATGGAGAAAACCACATTTGTTACTATGTGGGGTATGTTTTACTTTAAAGTTATGCCTTTCAGATTGAAAAATGCATAAGCTACTTATCAAAGAGCGATGGCAACCTTTTTTTCATGACATGATGCATAAAAAAATAGAAGTATACATGGATGATATGATTGCAAAATCTCGTAAAAGAAAAAATCATGTTACCAATCTTAAAAAGTTATTTGAAAGATTGTGAAAGTACAAACTTAGGCTAAATTTAGCTAAATGCACATTTGACGCTAAACTAGGAAAACTGTTGGATTTGTGGTTAGTGAAATGGGCATTAAAGTTGATTTGGATAAGATACTCACCATTTAAAACTCATCTCCCTTACATATGCAAACGAAAGTAAGGGTTTTCTAGAAAGGTTAAATTACATTTTCCACTTTATTTCTCAACTCACTTTCAACTGTAACCCAATTTTCAAGTTGCTTCGAAAACATGATCCTGACAAATGGGATGAAGAATGTCAATGTGCCTTTGAAAATATTAAATAATGCTTATCAAATCCGCCAATGCTAATATCATCTGTCGTAAAGAAATCATTGATTTTGTATCTCACAATACACAACCATTCTATAGGATGTGTGTTAGGATAATAGAATCAAACAGGTAAGAAAGAGCAAGCTGTTTATTACTTAAGTAAAAAGTTTACCAAATACAAGTCCAAGTATTCCTAATTGAAAAAAATGTGCTACACATTGGCATGGACAACCTATAGGCTCCGACAGTATATGTTATATCATACTACTTGGCTGATAGCAAGATTAGGCCCTTTTAAGTATATCATTGAAAAGCCATCATGGTTGGGAAGGTTAATGAAATGGAAAGTCATGATCTTTGAATATGATATTGTATATATTGCATAGAAGGTGATCAAAGAAAATGTGATAGTTGAATTTCTTATAAAGTGTGCAATTGATTAATATAAGCTATGAAGTTTGACTTTCTTGACAAAGATTTGATGACTATCTCCCAAATTGAAAAAGGTGAATCAATAGAAATATCATGAAAAATATTTTTTGATGAAGCTTCAAAGGCTTTAGGGCATGGGATTAAAGTAATTTTTATATCTCCTTATAGGAATTACTATCCAAGTATTGCGAGGTTGAATTGTAATTGCACAAAAAATGTGGCAAAATATAAAGTATGTATAATGGACCTGCAAATGATAGTCGAGAAAAGGATTAGAGTGTTAAAGGCATATAAGGACTCGACCTTGGTAATTTATCAGCTATAAGGTGAATGGGAAACAAGAGATTTAAAGTTAGTATGATTCCAAAGGTATGTGATAGATTTGCTCAATCAATTTGAAAAGGTTCAATTTTGGCATATATATCGAGAAGATAATCAAATGGCTGATGTTTTAGCTACATTGGCTGCAATGTTCAAAGTGAGTGATAAAATAAAGATCCAACCTACTTGGTTGAATGTACAAAGATCATTGGCATATTGCTTAAGTGTTAAAGGGGAAATTAATGACCTGCCTTGGTACTACGACATCATACAATATGTTAAGCACCAATAATACCCAGAACAAGCATAAGAAAATAACAAACAAATTATCAAAAGACTAGTTATGGATTTTTCCTCAATAGAGAAATTGTTACAAGAGAAGTCAAGATCAAATTTTATTAAGATGTGTGAATGTTATTGAAGCAAAAAAAATACTTAAAAGAAATGCATGAAAAAAGTTATGGAGCATACGCAAACAGTCACATGATGGCTAGACAAATCATGAGGGTAGGCAATTATTGGTTAACGATGAAAAAGTGATTGTATTGACTATGCTAAGAAATGTCATAAATGCTAGATTTATGCAAATAAGATTCAAGCTCTTTTAATCCCTTTACATGTTCTCTTACCTCTATGGCCATTCTTTATGTGAAAAATGGATGTGATTGGATCCATTACTCTAAAAGCATCAAGTGGGCATCAATTTATCTTTGTAGTAATTAACTACTTCACGAAAAAAGTAAAAGTAGCTTCTTATGCTAATGTGATAAGGGCGATGGTGTGCATATTTATAAAAAAAAAAATATAATATGTCGTTATGGCCTTTAAAAAAGGATTATCTCTGATAACGCTCGCAATTTGAATAATAAGATGTTAATGGATGTTTGTACTCAGTTTAAGGTTAAATACCATAACTCGGCCCAATATCACCCAAATATGAATATGACAGTAAAAGTTACCAATAAAAATATCAAGAGGATAATAGAAAAAGTTATTTATACATATAAAGATTAGTATGAAAAGTTACCTTTTGCACTGCGTGCTTAAAGAACAGCAGTACGCACATCTATTGGGGTAACTCTTTTTTTGCTCATATATACAATGGAGGTCGTGTTGCCAATTGAGGCAAAATTTTCCTCTTTGAGAGTCTTGATGGAGGTGGATTTAAAAGAAATGGAATAGATTCGAAATCGCAATAAACAATTGAATCTCATTAAAGAAAATAGGCTTACAATTCTTTGTCATGATTAGTTGTACCAAAAAAAATGATGTAAGCATATGACAAGAAAATTTAACTTAGGTGCTTCCGTGAATGAGAATTGGTTTTAAAGAAAATGCTTTCGAATTAGCACGATGATTGAGAAAATTGAACATTGAATTAAAAAGGTCTGTATGTAGTCAAAAAAGCTTTTTCTAGTGAAGCATTGACCTTAACAGAAATGGATAGATATGACTTGCCAAACCTAATAAATTCAGATATTGTGAAAAGGTACTTTACTTGAAAAAAAGACAAGGAAAGGTGAAGGAAAGGAGAAAGAAAAATAAAAAAAAGACAAAAAATAAAAGAACAATAAAATAAAAAAAAGAAAAAAAAAGATGAACAAGAAAAATGAAAGAAGACTTATATAGAAAACCCAAAGCGGGTAGTTTAAGTCGAAGGAAAGCTCTAAGTTGAAAACCTAAAAAGACGGCTTAGATGTAAAAAGATATCAATTTTCAAGTACATGGGCAATGTCCATTACAATAAATTTGAAAAAAATTAAGTGAATCGATGGAATAAGTCCCAAAAGAAAGAATTTTGAAATGTCATTCATGATTGTTTGAATATTCATTGTCTAAATATGATTCCCTTATTTAAATTTTATACCAATAACCTTTTGGATGTGTCCACTCGTCTAAGCTCCTCACTTGACATGTTTTTATACCTTTCTATAATGAATACTTATCTTTCTCTAATTTATCTTGCTTTCTGATATTTTTCATTCTCATAAATAGAAAAAATGTTGATTCATCACATTGGTCATGAAAATTAAAATCATTATAAATGATTGATAATATTCATAAAAGGTCTTGCACTACTTTACGAAAGTTGAGAATAACAAAGGCAAAAAAAAAAAAAGAGATTGGCAAATAATAACTTGCTAAAAGTGGTATCAGATAATGATATTGGCAAATGATCATCATAGTTCATAAGGAATCGGTTCCTAGAATTTGCAAATCAATTTAAGATCAGTTGTTTTTAAGGGGAAAAGATGTAAAAATAGAAAAGATTGATTTAGAAAACTTTTTTACTGCAATTTGGATGCATAATATTGGTTTCTAATAATACCTACATTGTATGTATTGCATTTATGTGTTACATTCTCTATATATAAATATATATAATAACAACAATAATAATAACAAGAAACAAAAAAGAAGAATTTGAACTTTGGATTTTTAAGGTTAAACCCTTCAAAAAAAAGACTAAGGTATGGGAAATGGTTTTGGAATGGGCACGACTTATGGGACCTTTGGGTCATAATGTTACAGAGAATTTTTTAACAAAAATTTTAAAGTTTCAAAGCCTCTACTTATGAAGAGCCATTTTTAAATAAGATTTTTAAAGTTCTAAAGCCTCTCTTTATGGGGAGCCATTTTCAAACAAGATTTTTAAAGTTTCAAAGCCTCTATTTATAAAGAGCCATTTTTAAACATAAATTTTAAAGTTTTAAGGCTTCTATTTAGAAAAGCTTTTCCAAAATTTTTAAAGTTTCAAAGCTTCTGGTTATAAGAGCTATTCCAAAATTTTTAAAGTTTTAAGACCTTTATTTAGAGAAGCTTTTTCAAAATTTTTTAAGTTTCAAAGCCTTTAATTAAATGAGTTATTCCAAAATTTTTAAAGTATCAAAGCCTCTTTTTAGAGGAGCTTTTATAGCATTGAAATTTATAAAACCTTTAAACATGATCTCTTATTTTATTTTCAAAAATTATTAAGCATTTGTTTAAGGGAGTTTTTAAATTTATTTTTAAAAATTATAGTCTTTGTATAAAGGAGCTTTCAAATTTGTTTTCGAATGGTCAAATCTTTTCAAATTAAAAAAAAAAACTAAAAATAAACAAAACAAACAAAACAAAAAAACCAAAAACTAAAAACCAAAAAAATAAACTTTCTATATCTCTTTTAAAAGCATTATCCAGACAAAAAATTATCCATATCTTTATCTTATTCCTGATTCTCAAAAATATACAAAGAAGGGCATCTTTACATATATAATTTTGTTCAAAACAATTTAACATCATTGATCCAAATTTATTTTGCACGTTGACTAATGCCACTATTTTTGGGCCCATTATATGACCCATCTTAAAAACTCATTGCACAGCCCACGATGAAACTCAAATTATCCCAAAAAATGTCCTGAGTAATAAAACCTAAACTAAGCCTATTCACATTTCATTCTAGAGTCCATTTGAAACTTACAAGGTAGCCTTCTTAGAGACTCAGATACAAAAGAGGCCTGATATATAGATTAAAACATGGCCTAAAGCATAAGCCTGAGATAACATTAAAAAAAAAAAAAAGAAAAGAGGTAGCCCATAATAGCAAAGAAAGGTTCACAATTTGAAAAACCAATTCAGGCTTCACGTTCATAGGTGTAAGAGCTTGTATCAGAAAGGTCGTCAACTTAAAATAAGCTAAAGCTATAAAAAAAAAAAACTTACAAAAAACATTGTTAGTGGTTGGCAAGTGGCAAAAGGATGAAAATAACAAGAAACTTAGGGAGTAAGGAGCCTATGCAATTTAAAAAAGGTTCAAAGGGAAAGCTTTTAAGGGGTATTTTTGGCTAATCTTTTAAAGTTTTAAAAGATGAGCTGCTGAGCTGGATGTTTAGAAAAAGGAGAGGAGAAATAGGGGAGAGAATAAAAACCAAAAAGAAAAATTTTTTTTCTAGAAACAAACAAAAAAGGAAAAAAAGTTTAAAGTAAAAAAAATAATAAAAATAGAAGACTTTAGGGATCAAAAACAAAAAAAAAATAGAAAAAGATAAGCGTTTCTTTTCAAAATAAAAGAGAAAAAAGAAAATTGAGGGTTTCTTGAGAAAGCCAAAAAAAAAAAAAAAGCTGTTTAAGAAAAAATGCAAAAAAAAAGTCTCTAAGAAGTCTAAGAGTTGGTTATCTTTTATTTAAAAAAAAAACAAAAAACAAAAAATGAGAGATAACAAGAAACATGAGGGACAAGAGAAAATGAAAAAAGAACCCTATGGAAAAAGAGGCCTTTGAGTTAGCACAAACAAAAAAAAACAAAAACAAAACAAAAAGGTAGCTTCATAACTATGTGTTTTTCATGTGAAGTTTGTGATATGCTTATTTCCATTCAATTTTTTCTTTTCCTTCTTGTGCATTTTTTTTATGATGGTTGCTACAGTACTTCACCCTTCTTCGTATAAATATTTGTTAGCTATTGTGTCAAAGAAAAGGTTTTTTCACTAAAGAAAAAAAATGTGACAAGAGATAATAACTTGTTTAAAAAAATCAAGGTTTAAAAGGTTGTCTTCCACGCTTGGGTGTGTTGCGTTCCTTTTTCATTATTCTTGAGAATTTGGGCATAAAGTTTTCTAAATCTGAAAGCTTTTAAAGACAAAAAGCATAAAGGTTAAGTTTTTTTTTTTTTGCCCAATTTTGTTCTTTGTTGCCATAGAGATATTATGCATTATTTGGAGTTGAATTATTTATTTATTATTTATTTTACATCACAAGGAGATGTTTTCTTAGGAAGAATAAAGCACTTTAAAAAAAAAAAAAAGGTGTTTGAGGTGCTTCAAAGCTCAAAAACTAAAATGCGACTTCGATTTGGCTTTTTTTTTTTTTTATGTGGTTTGTTTATGGAAGCTTAAAACTTCATTCTTCATTTAGGTTTGTTGATCTTTTCTGCATGATGGGCTACGAAGTATTTGTGTTCCTTTATTGCTTTTAGGTCTCACTAAGAAGGAAAGGGTGCTGGTTTTCTAAAGATAAGAAAACTAGAGAGCTTAGGAACTAAAAAAAAAAAAAAAACTTCAAAATGTAGGCACTGGTACATGCAGTTTTAGGAATTGTCAGAGTTCTTTTTTCTCATATTTTATTACTTTAAATAAAAATAAAAAGTTACAGAGGTAGCATGAGATTGGTTTTAAAACTAGGTGGTAGGGAGTCTTAAGTTTTTATTTGGATTTTTTTATTTTATTTTAATAATAAAGAAAAGTTTTAGGGTATGTCGAAAATTTGCTTGTTCTCCATAAGGTTTTTCTTCATGCATAATTTATGTTATTCAAGTCTAGGCACATTTCTTTCATATTGTTTAAGTTTAATTCCAATTTAAATTTCATGCATTTTTTTAATTTCCTTGTAGGTGGGATTTCTAGGCTCATTTTAATTTTTATGCAATTTAACTTTTCATGTTCCAATTTACTTTTAGAATAATTTATTTTCCATACACTTAAATTTATACAAAACAAAATACTAATAAAAATGTAAATCTCTAAGTATGAGATTTTAAAGATGTTCGAGTTATGATTCCTTAAAATCTCTATGTAAGGATATTTTTCTAAAAATATTATCAAGGTAATAGAATATTTTAAAAAATATTCAATGCGAAAGATTTTGTGTTCATTTATTTTCCTAAATGTGTATGTGTGTGTGTGTGTATATATATATATATATATACACATATATATGACTTAATGTTGATAAAAGGAAAAGTTAAAAGATTTTTTTTCTTGTAATGATAAATTAATATAATGACACATAAATATTATGATTAACTATTTTTATTTTTTTTAAAAATTAAATAATAAAAATAATAAAAAATTAAAATTAGAATAAAAATAAAATAAAACAAGAATGGAGGAAACAAAATTAAAATCTCCAACAATGAGATTTTAAGAAAGTCCGAGTAAACATTTTTCAAAAAAATCTTTAGGTAAAAAAAGTTTTTTAAAAATACCGTAAAAGTATTGAAGTATTTAGAAAATTTTTTAATAAAAAGGTATTCTTTGTGTTGTTCCTTTAAAATTTTTTTAATAATAATAATTATGAAATAATTAGATGATTAAGATAAAATTAAAATGAGTAATGAAAAAAATATAACATAAGTAAGATAAATAATATGTCTTTTAAACATATATATATATATAATATGTAATAAAAAATATAATAATAATAAAAAAAAAAACTTCTATATACATATGGCACCTTATTATTTGCATTACACAATCTCGAAAGTAACGTCAGTTTTTTATTATATAATTCTTAAGAAATTCGAGTAATAATTCTTAAAAAATCTCTAAATGAAAATTTTTTTTCTAAAAATATTGTCAAAATATTAGAATACTTAAAATGATTTTTAATATGAAAAACTCTTGTTTACTTTTTAATTATAAAAACAATTTTTTTTTTGCAATGCAATAGCATCACAAGTTACTCCATGCATATCATATTATAAAAGTAAATGAAATCTCTAAAGATAAGATCATAAAAAAGTTTGAGTAATGACTTTTTAAAAATCTCATAGATAAGAAAATTTATCTAAAATGCACTAATATATTGAAATATTTAAAATAATTTTCGATAAAAATTTCTCATTTTTTTTAATAAATAAAATAAAAAATAAATTTTTAGAAAATATTATTTGGATTTAAATTATAGACAGCATGTTTTACTATATACATGGTAAATATGAATACTAAAGATAAATATAAATTGTCAAAAATGGGATTCTTGAAAAGTTTGACTAGTAATTTTTTAAAAAAATTTAAATAAAAAAATTCCTCTTAATATTTTCAAAGTATTAGAATATTTTTAGGATTTTTCAATATGCAAGGTTCTTATTTATTTTTCAAGCAAATAATTAAAAATAAAAATATGTTTTTTATTACAATAAAAAAATAAGAAAATAAATTTTAAAAAGCAAAGGTAAGATCAATGTTATCAAGATTAAAGAATAACATAAGATTCATTAGTACTGTTTTTAAAATGGATGCTAATCCTTTCTTACGTGTAATCGTACTCCTAAGCTCAAACTACTTTCGTAGACTCAAAAATTATCTTTTTAATAAATTTAATTAATTTTAAAATTTTATTAAAAATATAAATTTTAATAGGTAACCAATCACAACTAACTAAAAAAATTGATAGGGTAGTCCCATATTAAATTCATCTAGTGAAGTCAAAACCATTACAACATATAAATTTCTCTCTACCTTTTGATTCCATAAGGGGCCTCTACAGCTAGTAAAACAGAGTTCTCAAAAGATCCTTCCCTCAATCTAGTAGTAAATTTGACAGCACCAAAAACCTCTGTGGCTAAATCTCAATTGAGACTTTCTATCTTCAAAGGTCATAGAAATCCTACTTGATGAACCACATAAATATTCTCGTATATGTGAAAGTAAATCTAATTCAAGCATAGTAATAATAACTTTCAGTTGCAGTTGATGTATAACCTGAGTTGCACTTACAGTTAGTGAATTATGCCATGCATTTACAACTAAATTGCACTTACAATTAATGAATTGCCATGCATCTGCAAGGCAGCAACTAAATTTAAGCTTTTAACTGAACCTTGTATTGTTGTCAATGAGATCCAAATTTTTGAAATTACAATTGGTGTCTCATGGCCCTCAGTAACAGCATATGAACATATATTGTTACATTAAATGAAGAGTCTCATTCCAGGCACCACCTGAAGATTGGGTCAAGCTAAAAGTAAGTCCTGAAAATAATTTGAAGAACAACTAAACAGATCACATAATGTACTTTTCTATTGTTTTCAGTTGACGCTCAAATTAGAATTATTTGCTCCCAAAATCCTCAATTAAACAGTAGTTGTAAAATTACAGACCAAAAGATCTCCTAATGGAAAACTGAGGCATTGAAAAATATCAAAACAAAAAAAGGAAAGGAGATTAAGAGTTTACCAAGAGAAATGATGGGGAATACTAGGAGGGGATGGATGGAGCAGAATCAGAGCTAAACAAGCACAAAAAATACGAGAGATTTGTGGAAAAATATCTCGGTTTCTGGCAAAATCGGCAAGCAAACAGAAACCAAACCAAAAAGAGAGAACTAGATGAGAGAGAAACTCTCAAGGGGAGAGGAATGAAACTCAGAGCACTTACTAGTGAAGTAATGTAATGTTTGGTGGAAGACTTTGGCCTATTTTGGCATTGCGATAAAATATTGTGATTAAATGCAATTGCACTGCAATCACAAAAGCATCATTTGACAGCATTTTACCTTGTTTGCCACTGCACTTGTGGTTATATTCAGCGATTGTGATCAAACGCAGCTCCAAACCAGCTCTTTAAAGATTAAACTCAGATAATGCAATGGTCGGTGGAGAGAACAACCCAAAACAGGTGGCAAAAGAGAGGGATAGAAGAGTCATTATAATCAATGGTTGACAGTTACCAAAACCTCTGGAAAACAGTGCGGTAAGTTGTTCTTAATACCAAAAAATCTGGGGGTTATCGCACCTGCTCAAAAGGTTTTGGCATGAAATAGCTTTTTTTTTTGTACAAAATTGTCAACCATTGATTATATAGACCTAAATTCTTCAAATAACACTAAAATCATCAAGCAAACTTCTGTAGTAAAATAAAACAAAGAAAAATGAATGTCTGGTAGTGTTTGTCAAATGTCAAACTTCAAAATTATATAAAGAGATCATAAATAAAGTTTGAAGTAACCTTGAGCTATGACAATGTTTCATGCGATTTCCTAAACTATTCCATTAACCAGAAGAAAAAAAACTGCAAGAGAATAAAGAGAGGAATATAGAAACTTTACTATAATAATTTAAGAGCAAATGAGCTACATACCATATCATTTAGAAAAGGGGGAAACGGAAATATGAAGATCAAAATAGACATAAATGCATGCAAACGTTTGAATCCTTCTCAGTTGAAGTCTTTCAATCTTTTTTTCAGCACATCCAATGATTTCTTCCGTGAATTTGTTTTTGTATTTCTGCTTGAAAGGCTCCCAAAGATCCCGTCTGCTGAATCCTTAAATTTTTCACAAATACTAGCCACTTTCTTATAATCCAAAGCATTGTAGTTTTTCTCCCGAATTACAGGATTCATGAAATTCTCCGGCTGGCTGCTGGACAAAAGGTTTATCAACTGTCGGGCTTCTATCAAGCAACCTTGAAAACTACCTTTCTTATATATCTCACTTAGGCCAGTGCTGTGAAACCTCTCATCAGCAAAATTCTCTAACATCTTTAGATCATTGTTGATGACTACGACGGCATTGGCATTAAACCTCTTGACACCATCACCAAGAAATGCTGCAACAATAGAATTGGAAATATGCTCCAGAGCCCCACTCCCAACCTTGTATAAAGCATCCAATGGTAGAATTTGCTGTGCTGTTGAAAAAAGCGTATCAAGGTAAAAAATCACCTCATGCATATACTCGTTATTATTTTGGGATATCTCTTCAGAAGTCCAGTTTATATTTTCTGTGAGTGCCATGAACTCTTCTAACTTACTATTTACCAAATTCAGTAGAGCCAGATAGGCTGCATCTCTTGAAGTTTTTAAGACCACCTTGGCTGTCAAACTGGCTTGAGGCCTCTCAACTAATCGAACTGGAATCCCACAGAGTTGGGCAGCATGTCGAAGGAAAAAGTCACAAGTGATTTCAAGAAATGATATATTTGCAGCAATCTGCATGGCTTGTGATACACTAATGCCAGCACTATGAACTGCAGCAAGTACAACTTCATTAAGGATATCAATCAAGAGCTTGTCCAAATACTTTCTCACTAGATCATAAAAGTTAGAATTCACTCCATAAGACAAGTAATCGACGGAGCCTTTGATGAATGATCGAACAATGCGACAGCAATCCGGCACCATAGAGGAGAATGGTGCAATATATGGAAAAGCTGGCATTATATCTGAAGTCTGAAGATGAAATGCCAAAACATTATTATCATAGTCAGAATCCCTCTTCATTACCATCTGCTCATAGGTATCATTAGAAACAGCATTAGCAATTTGTTGACGGCACTCTTCAAGCAGAAGCTCATGGTATTTGTCTCGGCTATTATCCAATACCTCAAGAACTGACCCCACTTCATACCCATACTGTCTAAGAGTTGCTCCAAGAAGAGCGATATAATCCTTCACCAAGAGTAGGTGCGTTGTAGAATCCATATAAGAAAACTGTTCTTCCAAAACCGATGCCATTTTAGCTACTGTTGTTTCCCACATTGTCTCGACTTGTTCGGCAGACAACAGGCCTCCAGAGGTCCTTAGGACCCTATCTTCCACGATAAAGTAGCCTGCAATTTGAGCCAGATAAGTTTGATATGATTCAACAAATGGTTGTGAGGAAGAGATTTGCAAGTCTGAATTGAGCTGTAACAACCGATTTTTGTAGTAATAGTCACGAAATTGCTCTTGGATTCCAAGGCAGGCATGGATGTGATAAGAACGATAAAGAGGTGTAAGATCAAACTTCAAAACAGAATCCTCATCAACCTCTTGGACATCTAATATATATACCAAATCTCCCAAGCCAGAAATGTTGTGTTCCTCAGCTTTTCTCTGCCGTTCAAGCATTTCCTCATCCCGCTGGCGTGCAGATGCAGCATGACCAATGGCTGTCTGTCCAATATACTTGGCAGAACTCCTAATGTGAACTAGCCACTCATTAAAGTGCGTGGTCACTTTCTTTTCAATATGTGCTTTTATTATAGGAATGTTCTTCCCTATCAGTATTTTGATTGCATTTACAGGGATATTCTTCATGTAGTTTCTCTCAATCAAATCCACAGTTTTCAAAGCAGGGTAAAACTGGCCTTCTGAAATGTGCTTGTTACATTTAACACAGAGCTCCAAGACTTGGATACAAATCTTGGACTTCTTAATTGCTTCAGTCACATTTTTCTTAATCGAATAAGATTCAAGAAGCTCTTCAAGTTTCACCAAAAGAGCACTCCCAACCTCTTGCAACCTAAAATTATCACTGGCGAGATCACTTTTAAGCTCTTCGGCATCAACCAAGACGCCCCGAAGCTCATCAACAGCAAGAATGAATTCCTCATAGTGAGTCTTGCAGAGCTCCTCAATTTCCACTTCTTTCTTTTTCACAACATGCTTCAGCTGCTGAACAAGCGGTTCAGGCCGCCCCATCTCGAAGGCGTGTCTAACAAGAGGACCCAAATCATCCCCATTCCCGATCAAAGTTGCCAGTACCAAGTCTTCCCCTGTATCCCCATTCTCTATAACCATTCTCCTCTTCGGTTTCGAATCCATTGTTTAATATATAAATCAAACAAACACTGCAATCCAACATAAAAGTTTTGGGTAAACATCCTAAGTTCTGCTTTTATGAAACAAAACATATACAGTAAAGGAACCCAAAATTAATAACAAATTTAAGACAAGTGTTAAGTGCCATAAAAATGTTAAAAAAAAAAGAAAAAGTGTTAAATGTACCTGAAAAAGAAGGCAGTTCAGTTTCGGATCTGAGTTGGGTGAAGTTAGATTGTTGTTGGGTTGAAACGGAAATGTGGGCTTTCTCTTTTCTTGTAATTTTCGTCAGATTAAAACACACACAGAGAGAGAGAGAGAGAGAGAGAGAGAGAGAGGAGTAGGGAAATGGAAATAAAATGGAAAATGGAAATTATTTCATCATTGCCATCCTCTCTTCTGTTTCTTTCTTTTTCATTGTTTCTCTATTGCTTTCTCCGATTCGTCAGTCGGGGGCGATGGGCTCGATGAGCCAATAACAAAAAGAATTTCATAAACAATAGACTACTACTTACAAACTAACAAACCAAACATTTTTTTTTAAATAAAATCAAAATAAAAGTATTATTGCACTGATAAATTAATTATAATAATTCAATAAGGTTTTGGCTTTAGTTCGCTTTGCTTCGAGATATCTATAGGTATTAACGAATAAAATTTTTGATAAATTATTTATGAATATGTTTTATTTTTATTTATTTATTTTTATTTATTAAACTTAAAAAATTATCTCAAATAATATTTTATGTTTATTTTTTAAACGAACTAAATATAAATATAAGTCCGTTCAGTATATTTATATTTGTCAATAAATTCATTTAAAATTTATTTAAAATTTGTTCGTTTGTTATTCATTTATTATTTATTTATAATAATTTAATAAAATTATATTTTTATCTTTTATTTTAAGGTTCGTTTATATTCATTTAGGATTTATTTGTTTAAATTTATTTAGTCATAGTTTGTCATAACATATAGATCCGTAAATCTATAACTAAACTTAACAAATGGATAGAGTTACGACCAATCTTTTTTACTAGATGTGATTGGTTACCTAAAGAATCTATCCTTTTAAGGAGCTCCTAAGCTTGATTAAAGGTACCTAAAATAATAGGTTCGGGTTTACACACTAAAATAAGGTTCGAAAGTTCAGTTACATGTTGAAAAAGTTATAGCACTCTCACATGCCCATCCAAAAAATGGTATCATTTTTATTTTAAATTTATCTTTAGGTCTTGAGTCTAATGGTTTCAATTTTTTATGTTGAAATATTAGAAATAATTTATAAGATTTTTTCATCAATCTGGTAGAATTCTTAAAAATATTTTTTCACCTTAAGAGTATTCAAAGATCTCATTTATTTCCTTAAAGAGACTCTGTCGTCCGAAAAAGTTTATTTATTATTTTTTTGTTAAAAATATATCTAATTATTTCACCATTTAGGTCAAATTGGAAATATTTTATTTTTTCTTTTAATTTCTAAATTTTTTATCATTTGAGCCTATTTAGAATTTCTTTTTTTTTTTGTTGGATTTCTAAATTTTTCATATTTTGGGTCAATTTAGAAATATTTTTTTTCAAAATTTTTAAATTTTTCACCATTTGGGCCTATTTCGAATTCTCTCTTTTTTTGTTGGATTTCTAAATTTTTCACCATTTGGGTCAATTTAGAAATATTTTCTTTTCATTTATTTTTTTGTCTTCGGAAGAAAAATAATATGACAATTATTTTTTTATTGAAATTTAATCTAAATTCTTTCACCATTTGGGATAAATTTAAAGAAATTTATTATCTAGAGATTTCTTAAGAATTTATCATTTGAAATTTCTAAGAATCTCATCATTGGATAATTATTAAATATTTTCAACCAAATTTGGAAAAAAATACAATTACTTTTATTGAAATTTCATCTAAATTATTCCACCATTTGAGATAAATTTAGAGAAAATTTTTCACTTAGAGATTTCTTAAAAATTTACTATTTGAAATTTCTAAGAATCTTATCATTGGGTAATTTTTACTTAATTCTAAAATTTTTATCAATATTTTTATTTATTTTTATTTTTATTTTTTCTTTTTCTTTTTTTTTGTTTTGAAAATAAATATTAATTATTGTTATTAAAACTTTATCTAAATTATTTCACCATTTGGGACAAATTCAGACAAAATTTCTCACTTAAAAATTTTATAGAAATTTGCCATTTGAAATTTGTATAAATTTCATCATTAGATAATTAATATTTATTCTCAAAATTTATTTTATTTTTTACTTTTTTATTTTTATAAAATTTAATCATGCAAAAATACTTAAAAAATAAATAAAGTGAAAAAAATACCCAAAACAAGAGACAACTCAGCTTTAATAGCTACAACATAGCTCGACTGTAGGAAGAAAAGTTGGAATGGTTTATAAAGTAACTTTGCTTGGCTCAACTTGAGACAAGTTGGAATATGAGAATCTTCTAAATTTTTTTCAAAAAAAAAATTTTTTTTTAAACCCCAAAAAATCTTTGAAAAATTTTCTTGATTGCTTTTTTTGATTTTTGCCTCTCTCTAATTTTTTTTGTGTGTTGTGTGATCTGTGTGGGCATATATTTTATAGGGTTCTGAATTTGAGAACTCAAATCCAAAAGGAATCTCAATTTCCTTTAAATTCCAACCTTAAACCCAATTCCAACTTTACAAACTAGTTTCAACAATTTCATATAAACTCAATTACTTTTTTTTTTATTAACAAAATTAACCCAAATAGAACCCCAGACAGATTGGGGTGTCTACGCTACCCCTCTTTACGTATTTTCTGTGAAATAAAAATTGTGTAAAGATGTAAACACCATTTATTATTATTATTATTATTATTTATTTAATTTTTTTTCTTTTTCTTTTCTTCCTGTTTCTGCGTTTGTCTTCTTCTCTTTTCTTCTTCTTTCTTTTCTCTTTTCTTTTTCCTTCTTCTTCATCTTTATCCAATTCAAATCTAGTGCATTAAATGCACAACCCCTAAAGTCCAAAATCACTGCCGCTACCCACCAACGGTCGATCGACAAGTAGCCAATCACGAACGACATGCGTGATTTTTCAGTTGAAAAATGAGATTCGAATCCTAGAAGATCTGAGATTTGAATCCCAACACGCTCTATAAATAGAGCTTGTTATTTGCAAACGGAAGACCATAAGGCAGAACCGAAAAAGAATGGTAAAAAAAAAAAGAGAGAGCTTCTGTAAAAAAATTTTTTTACAAAAAACATAAAAAAAAACAACAATCTCCTGGAACGGGGAACCCGTCGCAGAAAAGCCACTTAAAAAAAATGAGATCAATCGATTCTATCCAAAAAAAAAAGGAGATCGAAACTTTGAGCCCTAATCTATGTCGATCGGGGCTATTTTCGATAAAAAGGACATCGGATCTGGAAAGATTACGTCGAAGAGAACTTTCAGAAGAATTTTCACATTTTTCGATGATCGAAAACTGTTAACAGCGACTGTCGGAGGTGACCCAGACGGCGACCGACGTGGTGGCCGGCGACCGACGACCGGACGTCGAGCTCTCCCTAAAGCTCTCTTCCCTTTTTTTTTCTGAAAAACCAAAAGAATGAACAAAAATTTTTTTTTCAGTTATTTATAGAAAACATTAAAAGCAAAATGATGTCATTTTGAGCATAAGGCCAAAACGACACCGTTTCAGCCAATGAGGATCCGTGCGTCAACCCGCTACCCGATCCGGAGTCCGCACATCCGACCGGTGACCCGTTTCTTTCATCAACCTTAACCGGTCTGACTGGATAGAAACCGAATCGTTCAGACCGAACCGAACCAGTACTGAACCTTCCAGACCGAGCTGAACCGTCGGAAAAAATATTCGAACCGAACAACGCATTGACCAGACCGTTGATCGGTCCGATTCAGGTAAAAAAATTTATTTTTTTTTGAATTTTTCTTATTTTTATATATTATTTTATTAATATTTATGCTTATTAAAATATTTATATTTTTTAGATTAAATGATGAAATATGTGGTTAAATTCATTTATAATTTTTTTAATTTTAAAATAAACTTTAAAAACAATAATATAAAAATAAATTTAATAATAATACTAAAGTAATAAAAAATGTAGGAAAAGGAAATTTTTATCCGACGATGAGATTTAAAGGTATTCCGAGTAGTGATGCCTACGAAATCTCTAAGTGAGAAGATTTTTTTTAAAATACTATCAGTGTACTGGAGTATTTATAAAAAAATTTTCAATATAGTAAAATTTTTTTTTAAATTAATAAATAAAAATTGATTAATTTAATAAAAATAAGTAATAAGAATGAGAAGAAAATAAATTTTATCCAATGATGGGATTCTAAAAGTATTCCGAGTAGAGATGCTTTAAGAAATCCCTAGGTGAGAAGATTTTTTAAAAATATTACCAGTGTATTGGAATATTTATAGAAAAACTTCAACACAAATAAAATTCTTTTTTTTCTTCAAAATTAAAAATAAAATAATTAATTAAATAATTAATAAATTTTTTGAAAAAGAATAAAATGTGTGCATCAACATGTTATTATTTGCATTGCATACATGACATAAATTTTTTACGAAAAGTAAATTTGAGCCTCCGAAGATGAGATTCTAAGGTATTCCGAGAAGCGATGCCTAAGAAATTTCTAAAAAAAATTCTTCTAATGTTACCAACGTACTAGAACATTTTAAGAATTATTTCAATAAAAAGGTTTTAATTTATTTTTCTCGAGAATAAATTTTTTCTAATAAATAAAAAAATCAAGGAAATTATTTTTCGAACATCGAAAATTGGACTATTTTTATCAAAATCAAAGGATAACATGTTGTTAATTGGTACCATTTTTAACGGGCATTGTGAGGGTGCTAATCCTTTCCCACGGGTAACCGACTCCCGAACCCAGACTATTTCGTAAACTGTAAAATTATCTTTTTAATAAATTTTAATTAATTTTAAGATTTCATTAAAAGGATATGTTTTAATAGGTGGCCAATCGCACCTAGCCAAAAAAGATTGGTGGTGACTTCGTTATTTTTTATTTCGTTTTCAAATTCATCGGACGGACACAAAACCGTTACGATAGCTTGACGACTCTATTGGGGATATCTTTTGTTTTTTAGAGTCAGGCCAAAATTAACTACTTGTTATCCTCAAATTTTGATTTAAATAATCTTAATTAATTTCTTAAATTTTTATTTTTCATTTTAGTAAAACAAACAAAAAAAAAATAAATCAAAAATAAAAAGCAAAAAAAACTCACATATTTCTTTTACTATGCCTCTTATGTTTTAATTTTTTTGTATATATTGCTCTCAATAAATTAGGATATATTTGCACACAATGGCACGATGCATATCATACATGAGCTCTATACCTGGGCTCCGTCCTTTATAGGAGGAAGTAAAGTACCTATGCTCTGGTGAGATGATAACCTCCGCAATGGCAAGCGAAATACTTCCACTCGAATTGAACCCTTTTCATTCGTAGCCTGTAATGGGTGAGAATCGGGGTGCCTTACTAGTCAAACATGGACGACAATGAGGAACAATTTGAGAACCTTTAAACCTTGTCAATCCAAACCCAGCATATAATAAGCCTAGAAAACCAGCCTTATGTAAAGCCTTGTCTTTTTTCTTGTAGGAAATACCTAAGAATAAAAGTTGTGTATAATATGAAACAAAACAAAACAAAAATCTCAAAAACACTAAAAAATAAAAAAATGTTTTTTTCGAACCGCACTAACTCAATTTTGTTTCATTTTTTTTTTTTTGCATTAATCATATCATACAATTTTACATCGAAATATTTGCTTTAGGACATATTTCTCCTAAGAAGTTTTCATGGATCCTATAAAACTACAGATTTACTCATCCTCAGTCAGTGTGCCATGTGAGTCATATAATGAAGTACATGTTTGGTTAAAAGTCATGCTCGCAAAAGAGAAAAAAAAAGTACTTCGAAGTACTAAATGAAAAAAAATCACTTCACTAGATGATCTAAGGGTTAAAGATACAACTACAAGACCACAAGAGCCATATTTCAGCAATGATAGATGAGTGGCATAGAAGAAAAATAGATTGGATCTTCACATGTGATTCAGAAAAGGATGCTCACATGAGATAGAAGACAGAAAGCTTAAGGAGACAACAGTACATAGAGCACTTGACTAATCAAGTTTGCAAAAGAGTGAAGAAAGCATGAGAGATGGTTGAAAAGGTAGAAGCATTAAGAAGAGAAGTCAATCCCATAGAAGAATATGGATATCGCCTAGTCAACTTTCTAGATGAGGCAAAAAACCATTATGAGCAAGTCAAACGCTTCTATGGATATAATTCTAAGATGATAAATCCCATGTAATCAAAGTTGTATGGAATCAATGAAAATTTCTAGTATTAAAATTTGTCCAAGTGCAAATATATTTTTTACTTGCATTCATGCATCATTTGCACCATTTTTTTTAAATTTTTTAAAAATAAAAATTTTGACACATGGCATTCTGATTTTTCTAAAAATTTTATGGTAATAAAGGATCAAGAATAGCTCATCCTTCAAAAATTTTACTCAACCCACTCATATTCATACAACACTAAGACTCAAACAAGAATTATGGAGTAAGAACAGACCAGTCGATTTGAGAGAATCGAGAAAGCTCAAGAAAAACTACGATGGGATCTTAGTACAATAATGGATATGCTCAGAAAACTTGACAAGGGAAAAACAGTGGAAGAAAATCTCAGCTTTTAAGAGCAATCGCCAAACATGGTGGATCCTATTTACCTTCTAGGATTTAAGCCATAACCGACTCAACCTTCTCAAGGAACCAGAGTACAAATTCTTATTCCCGATGGATATCCCAATCCTTATCTAGGAATGACATCCACACCTGTTCCAGGATAATTTCAAAATTTTGTTAATCTCGTTATGATGGAAAAACCACCTGAGCCAATCTTAGTTCTTGATTTGGATGATCCTAAGGAAAGAGAAAAGCTAGGGATACAGACACTTAAAAAAGTAGAGGATACCAGTGCCTGAGAGAAGATGAAGTTATTGGAAGAAAGGCTTAGGGCTGTAGAGGAAATGAATTTTTATGGCTCTACAAATACGGATGACCTTTGTTTAGTTTCAGATGTGATCATTCTGCCTAAATTCAAAGTCCCCGAATTTGAAAAATATGATGACACAAAATGCTCGATGACTCATATCATCATGTATTATCGAAAGATGATAGCACATGCTCACGATGAGAAGTTGTTAATGCACATATTTCAAGATAGTCTTACGGGTTCTGCAGCTAGATGGTATGTTCAATTAGATAGGACTCGTGTTCGTTCTTGGCAAGAGCTTACAAAGGTATTCCTTACACAATATCAGCATGTTACGAATATGGTTCTAGATCATCTATCTTTTCAAAGTGTGAAAAAAAAAGTAACTAAAAACTTCAAGAAATATGCACAAAGATGGAGAGACGTGGCTACACAAGTTCAACCTCCTCTCACTGAAAAAAAAATTATTTTATTTGTGAACACCTTGAAAGCACCATACTATAAGAGATTGATAGGCAATGCAACCAAGAACTTTACAGAAATGGTGATATCAGGTGAGATCATTGAAAATGCCATAAATAATGGTAAGCTTGATACATGAGAGATAAGTGGAGTAAAAAAAGGTGAAGCTCTTAAAGAGAAAAAGAATGAAGCCCAAGCAGTAAATTATGTAGGACAATAATTCAGAGGTTTCACACCCTACTTTGTACCAGTCTACCAAACCCATTATCCTTCCATAAACAATGTTACATCCATCCCTCATCCATATTAACCATACCAACCATTACCACCACCAGCTTATCCATCTCATTTTCAGTCATTTTTTCGAACACCCACCTATTTTTATAATTGTCTTGTTGTACCTATAAGACCAGAATGGAGACCTAATAGTGGTCCAAGAGGCCCAAGAAATACCTAAGAAAAACTCACTTTCGATATCATTTTCATAACATACACAGATTTGTATCCCCAACTTGTTGAGAAACATCTACTTGCTCTTATTATTGTTGAACCTATGAAACCTTTGTTTCCTAAATGGTATGACCCCAATTCGCATTGTGATTATCACTATGGGAATCTAGGTCATTCCACTGAGAACTATACTACTTTGAAGCGTAAAGTGCAAGGGTTAATCAATGAAAGAGTATTAAATTTTGATACCAACCAACAAGGGACTCCAAATGTCAATGAGAACCCTCTACCAAATCATACTAGGCCATTAATAAATATTTTGGTTAATGGGCAAATAAGCTATATGAAAAGAAGAATAGAAGAGGTCAAAACTCCTATGGCTAAAGTGTTTGAAGCCTTGGTCAAAGCTGACATGTTAAAGCTAATAGAACCTCAAAATTGCTCTAAAGTAATTAACTCAATTGAAAGTTGTAATTATCACGGAGTTGTTCTAAGGCATTTTATCGAGAATTATCACCAATTCCATCAAGAGATGTAAAAATTGATGGATGTGGGTCAAATAGAGTTTTACCAAGAAAGAGGAGAGTTGGTGAAAGCTGAAGTGTCTACCATTAATTCAAAGAATAAGTTTATACGTAGACCAGTAACTATCTATTATGATTAGAAGCCAACATCAAAGCTAAAAAAGCTCGTTTCCTGACCAGTGGTGACAATTAAAGTTTCTGGCCTTTTTTCATAACAAAATGATAAAGTAGTACCTTGAACGTACGATTATAATGTCGTAGTCAACCTAGATACTGCCAACATAACGAGTGTAGAAGGCATAACTCGAAGTGGCAGGTGCTATACCCTAAAGGCTCTAGAAAAAGCTATAAAGGAGAAAGCCAAGGTAAGAGAAAAAAATGAAAGTCAGAGTGATCTTGACACAACCCCAAAAAAAGAATGTTAGAAGTCAGTATCTGAGAGTGAAGCAGGTGAATTTTTGAAGTTAATAAAACATAACGAGTATAACGTGGTAGAACAACTTAACAAGATGCCAGCTAAAATTTCATTATTGTCATTATTGCTCAGTTTAGAGTCACACCGTAATGCTTTGCTGAAGGTGCTAAATCAAGTATATGTATCTCACAATGCTTCTGTCGAATAAGTGGAATAGCTTGTTGGTAATCTGACGATTTTAAACTATATCTCTTTCAATGATGAAGAGATTCCTCTTGAGGGTAGAGGAAGTACCAAGGCTCTTTACATTACTGTGAAATGTAAAAGTCATATAATGGCTAAGGTTTTGATTGATAATAGCTCATCCATCAATGTTATACCTGTGACTACTCTAACAAAACTCTCTATTGATGGATCTTATATGAAACCTAGTCATATGATAGTGAGAGCCTTTGATGGAACTAGAAGAGAAGTGCTAGGAGATATAAAAGTGTCATTACAGATTGGCCCATGCACTTTCAATGTGAAATTTCAAGTTATAGACATCTCTCCTTCATACAGTTGTTTATTGGGTAGATCGTGGATCCATATGGCAGGTGTTATCCCATTCTCATTACATCAGAAAGTCAAATTCATTGTTGAAGGAAAGCTAACATGTGTGGCAAGAGAAGAAGATTTATTGGTAACTCAATCGATAAATACTCCTTATATGGAATCGACAGATGAAGCTCTAGAATGCTCTTATAGATCCTTCAAGATTACCAATGCAACATATATTATTGGAAGATCTAAATTGTATTCACCACACTTGTTTATGACTACTAAAATGATAGTTAAACAACTTATCAAGATGGGATGACGACCTAAAGTCAGACTTGAGAAGAACCTGCAAGGAATCACGAAGCCATCTGCCATATATGAAAAGAGAGACAGATTTAGCTTAGGATATAAGCCAACAAGAGGGGATAGAACAAGAATGGTGAATGAGAAAAGAGATAAGAGGATAGCTAATCTTAAGGGATATGAGCCGGAGTCATAGCCCATAGTCATTCCATACTTCTATGATTCTTTTCACTCGGGAGGATACATTTATCTGGATTTATCGAGAGCCCCAAATACAAGATTCATGGAAAAATTTTCAAAGCTGACCATTCAAATGGTGGATGATGGAGAAAAGAAAAGTCGAAGTGAAGAGCTGTTCGTGTACCCTTGTCCTTCAGATTTTGAGCTATATAACTGGAAAGTTATAGAGCTGCCTGTTGTTTTTAAAATTTTAAAAAAGTAATGTACCGTGAAACTTTAAATCTTTAATTACTTTTTACGAGTATTAGGAGATCTTTTATGGTGTGTTTATGTATGTCATTTTAATAAAAGACTTAGAAGATGCATCCATATTTCTTATATTATTTTCATCTTCATTTTACTTTCTATTTTTTTTCCATCATTTTCTTGCCATTCCATTTTTGTGTGCCAATATTCTCTTTATCCTACCCTTTGCAGGGTCCTAAACAATGAACACGAAGATAATCATGGCAATAATCTCGAATTTAATTTTGAAAACTTAATTCATGTTGATGAACTTGATAATGAAGAAGATTCAGATAACTACACACTGCCTCTTGATTTGTTAAAATTAATAGAACATGAAAATAAGCCAATTGAACCCACTAAGAAATTACTGAATTAGTAAATTTGAGAGATGGTGAGAATAAAAGAGAGGTTAAAGTTGGTACATCTCTTTTACCAACTAAAAGGCAGAAACTAGAAGAACTGCTCTGAAAATATGTAAATGTGTTTGCGTGGACTTACCAGGATATGTCAAGACTCAGCACTGATATTGTATAGCATAAGTTACCTTTAAAATCAGGATGTAAGTCGATGCAGTAAAAGCTAAGGTGCATGAAATCAGAGATGCTGCTAAAAATTAAAGAGGAAGTGAAGAAACAATTCAAGGCTGGATTTTTGAAAGTGGTAAAATATCCTGAATGGGTAGTCAACATAGTGCCAGTTCCTAAGAAAAATGAAAAAGTGAGAATGTGTGTCGATTATCGAGACTTGAATAGGGTAAGCCTTAAGGATAACTTTCCTCTACCTCACATCGACACTCTAGTGGATAATACTGTTAGACACTCTACATTTTCTTTTATGGATGGTTTCTCAGGCTATAATCAAATCAATATGGCCCAAGATGATATGAAAAAAACCACATTTGTGACCATGTGGGGGACATTCTGTTACAAAGTCATGTCTTTTGGGTTGAAAAATGTTGGTGCTACTTATCAAAGAGCAATGGTGACTCTCTTTCATGACATGATGCATAAAGAGATAGAAATGTATGTAGATGATATAATCGTCAAATCTCATGAAAGAGAGGATCATGTAGTCAATCTTTAAAAATTGTTCGACAAGTTAAAAAGATTTTAGTTGAAGTTGAATCCTGCCAAATGTACATTTAGAGCCAAATCAGAAAAACTATTGGGCTTTGTAGTTAGTGAAAAAAGAATCAAAGTTGATCCAGATAAGATACAAGCTATCCAAAACTTATCTCCTCCTCATACCTCAAAAGAAGTGAGATGTTCTCTAGGGAGATTAAACTATATTGCTGGCTTCATCTCTCAATTCATTTATAAGTGTGATCTTATTTTCGAGCTTCTCAAAAAACATGATCTTGGAAAATGGAATGACGAATACCAAGAAGCTTTTGATAAGATCAAAAAATACTTATCAAATCCACCTGTGTTGGTGTCATCGATGCTAGAAAAACTTTTGATTTTGTACTTGACAGTACATGAAAATTCAATGGGATATGTGCTGGGGCAAAGAGATGAAACTGATAAGTGAGAACGAGCAATTTACTACTTGAATAAGAAATTCACTGATTATGAGTCTAAGTATTCACCATTAAAGAAGATGTGTTATGCATTAACTTGGACAGCTCGAAGGCTTAGATAATACATGCTTTATCACACTACTTGGCTCATAGCAAAGTTGGATCCTATTAAGTATATCTTCGAAAAGCCCTCATTGACAGGAAGAATAGCACGATGGCCAGTTATGTTTTCAGAATATGATATCATTTATATGACTCAAAAGGCTATTAAAATGAGTGCAATAGCTGAATTTCTTGCTGATCATGTAGTCGAAGATTATGAGCCAATGAAATTAGAATTTCCTAAAGAGGATGTGATGGCCATTGAAGAAAATGAACCTGTTGAAAAATCACGGATGATGTATTTTGATGGAGCTGCTAATGCTTTGGATCATGGTATTGGGGTAATTTTGATATCTCCTGATGGACATTATTACCCCATCACAGTCAGGTTAAATTTTAATTACATAAACAATGTGGCTGAATATGAGGCCTGTGTTATGGGTCTACAAGCAGCAATAGAAAAAAAGATCAAAGTGCTAGATTTGTTTAGAGATTCAGCTTTAGTCATCTATCAGTTACGAGGTGAATGGGAGACAAGAGACTCTAAGTTGATTCGGTACCATAAATACATCTCTGAGTTGGTCAAGTAATTTAAAGAAGTTCAATTTGAGCATCTACCCAGAGAGGAAAATCAAATTGCTGATGCACTGGCTATTCTAGCTATAATGATTAAAATAGATACAAATACTGAAATCTAACCCATCAAGTTGGATGTAAAAGATGTACCAGCACATTGCTTAGGTATTGAAAAAAAAGTTGATGGGAAGCCATGGTATCATGATATCATGTAATACATTAAAAGCCAGCAATACCCAGAACATGCAACAGAAAATGATAAGAGGACTATCAGAAGATTGACTATGAGTTTTTTCATTGATGGAGATATCCTTTACAAAAGAAGTCGAGATCAAGTGCTCTTAAAATGTGTAAATGCAGCTGAAGCAAAGAAGATTATTGAAGAAGTGCATGATGGAGTTTGTGGGGCACATGCAAATGGTCATATGATGGCTAGACAAATTATGAGGGCTGACTATTATTGGTTGACAATAGAGGGTGACTGTATTGATTATACTAGGAGATATCATAAATGTCAGATTTATGCTGACAAGATTCATGCTCCGCCATCAACATTACACGTTCTGGCTCTTCTGTGGCCATTTTCTATGTGCAGCATAGATGTCATTGGTCCCATCACTCCAAAAGCTTCAAATGGGCATAGATTCATTTTTGTGATGATTGATTACTTCACCAAATGGGTAGAAGCTGCATCATATGCTAACGTGACCTGATCTGTGGTATGTAAATTCATAAAAAGAGAGATAATATGCAGATATGGGCTTTCAGAGTAATTATTTTTTATAATGCCAAAAATTTAAACAATAAAATGATGAATGAAGTATGCACTCAATTCAAGATCCGCCATCGTAATTCGATATCATATCGTCCGAAAATGAATGGGGCAGTGGAGGCTGCGAATAAGAATATCAAAAGAATCCTGGAAAAAATGATTGAAACTTACAAAGATTGGTATGAGAAGTTACCTTTTGCTTTGTATGCTTATAGAACATCAGTCCGAACATCTACTGGGGCCACCCCGTTCTCTTTGGTATATGGAATGGAAGCTGTGCTATCAATCGAAGTGAAAATTCCCTCACTGAGAGTCCTGATAGAGGTAGAGTTAGAGGAAACAGAATGGGTTCAAAATTGCTACGAGCAGTTAAATCTCATTAAAGAGAAAAGACTGTCAACACTTTGTCATGGTCAATTATATCAAAAGAGGATGATGAGAGTACATGACAAGAAAATTCATCTCCGTTGCTTTAGGGAAGAAAACTTAGTGCTAAAAAGAATCCTTTCAAATCAACATGATAATCGAGGGAAATAGACACTAAATTGGGAATGTCCATATGTGGTGAAAAAGGCTTTTTCTGGTTGGATATTGATTTTGGTAAAAATGGACGAAGGTGATTTGCCTACCCCAATAAATTCAGATGTTGTGAAGAAATATTTTGCTTGAAAGAAAAAAAAATTAAAAAAAGTAAAAAAATGAAAAACAAAATAATGACTCATCTGAAGCTGAAAACCTAAAAAAGGCGGCTTGGATGCGAAGAAGAGGCATCATTCCACAATACAGGGGTAAGTGTAGTTTGATGAACCCTGAAGGATCAAGGAAGTCATCTAATTTAGTTTTAGAAAAAAATCTGAGAATATTTTGTTCATGATTATCTTATGATCATCATTTGGGCACCTTTGTTTCAATTCAAATAGTTTGCTATACACTTGTTACCAGTCTAATAAATATGCTATTTTTCTTTTGGAAATAACACCTATCCATTCTTTTATTCTCATTTTTTTTTGTCTGCCATATGAATAGAAGAAATGTGTGATTACATTTTATTGGTCTTGGACTTAAAATGATGAAAAGAAAAACAAACATGAAAGATCTTAGCATTACATTTTAAAAAAAGTTGACAAAGGCAAATGAAAAAGGATGAGAAAAGCATAACAAGACATTGATGTTGCAGATTTTTGAAAAAGGAAAATATTGTGGTCAGATGTTAAGAACAGATTGGTCATATGAGAATTCAAATAAAAGAAGCAAAAAGTGAGAGATTTTGAAAACCTTTTTACTATAATGCATAATTTTGATTGCATTACATGCATTGCATTTAGAGCACACAATACATGCATCAATGAGAAGTTGTAACAAAGATAGAAAATTTCCATTTCTTAATGAAAAACAAGATTTTGATAAAGACAATGATCAAACAAAAGAATTCAAAAGAGAAAATTTACTTGTTCAAAGATGAGAACTCAAATTTAAAAACAGAAGAGAATTTTAAAGTTGTTGAGCCTCTACTGAGAGGAGCTTTTCCAATATGAAATTTTAAAGTTGTTGAGCCTCTGTTGATAGGAGCTTTTCCAAGATGAAATTTTAAAGTTGTTGAGCCTCTGCTGAGAGGAGCTTTTCCAATATGAGAATTTAAAGTTGTTGAGCTTCTACTGAGAGGAGCTTTTTCAAGAGAATTTTAAAGTTGTTGAGCCTCTACTGAGAGGAGCTTTTTCAAGATGAAATTTTAAAGTTGTTGAGCCTCTGCTGAGAAGAGCTTTTCCAAGATGAGATTTTAAAGTTATTGAGCCTCTACTGAGAGGAGCCTCTATTGAGATGAGCTTTTTCAAGAGATTTTTAAAGTTGTTGAGCCTCTGCTGAGAGGAGCTTTTTTAGATGAGATTTTTAAAGTTGTTGAGCCTCTACTGAGAAGAGGTTTTTCAAGATGAAATTTTAAAGTTGTTGAGCCTCTGTTGAGAGGAGCTTTTTTCAAGAGAATTTTAAAGTTGTTGAGCTTCTGCTGAGAGAAGCCTTTTAAACTTTCAAAAATATCAATTGAACCTCTGTTGAGAGAAGCTCTTTTCTATCGAACCAAAAATTTTTTTTTTTTCTTTCTTTCTCAATGTTTCATCTTTCCAAACAAAATGGTTGTTTGTTTGTCTTTGCTTTATTCCTGATTCACAAAAATAGGCAAAGAGGGGCAACTGTAAACACCATTTATTATTATTATTATTATTATTATTATTATTTATTTAATTTTTTTCTTTCTTTTCTTTCCGTTTTTGCGTTTGTCTTCTTCTCTTTTCTTCTTCTTTCTTTCTTCCTTTCTTTTTCCTTCTTCTTCATCTTTATCCGATTTAAATCTAGTGCATTAAATGCACAATCTTTAAAGTCCAAAATCACTGTCACTAGCTGCCAACGACCGATCGACAGGCCTCCAATCACGAACGGCAAGCGTGATTTTTCAGTTGAAAAATGGGATTCGAATCCCAAAAGATCTGAGATTTGAATCCCAACAAGCTCTATAAATAGAGCTTGTTATTTACAAATGGAGGACCAGGAGGTAGAACCGAAAAAGAATGAAAAAAGAAGAGAGCTTCTGTAAAAAACAAATTCTGTAAAAAACATAAAAAAAACAACAGTCCCCTGGAACGGGGAACCCATCGCCAGAAATGCTACCTTAAAAAAAAATGAGATCAGTTGATTCTATCCAAAAACAAAAAAAAAAGAAAAGAGACCGAAACTTTGAGCCCCGATCTACGTCGATCGAGGTTATTTCTGGTAAAAAAGACATCGGATCTGGAAAGATTGCGTCGAAGAGAACTTTTAGAAGAATTTTTACATTTTTCGGTAATAAAAAATCATCGACAGTGACTGTCAGCGGTGACCCAGACGGCAGCTGGCACGATGGCCGACGATCGGACATTGAGCTCTCCCTAGAGCTCTCTTCTTTTTTTTTTTGAAAAATAAAAAAAATGAACAAAAATTTTTTTTTCAGTTATTTATAGAAAACATTAAAAGCAAAATGACGTCGTTTTGAGCATAGGGCAAAAACGACACCGTTTTCGGCCAAAGAGGATCCGCGCGTCAACCCGCGACCCGACCCAGGGTTTGCGCACCCGACCCGTGACCCGTTACTCGTTTCTTTCATCAGCCTTGATCGGTCTGATTGGACCGAAACCAAACCGCCCAAATCGAACTGAATCGGTACTGAACCACCCAAATCGAGACAAACCGTCAGACCGAACTGTCGAACCGAACTGCGCATTGACTGGACCGTTGACCAGTCCGGTTCATGTAAAAAAAATTTTTTTTTTGAATTTTTCTTATTTTTATATATTATTTTATTAATATTTATGCATATTAAAATATTTATATTTTTTAGATTAAATGATGAAATATGTGGTTAAATTCATTTATAATTTTGTTAATTTTAAAATAAACTTTAAAAACAATAATATAAAAATAAATTTAATAATAATACTAAAGTAATAAAAAATGTAGGGAAAGAAAATTTTTATCCGACGATTAGATTCAAAGGTATTCCGAGTAGTGATGCCTACAAAATCTCTAGGTGAGAAGATTTTTTTTAAAATACTACCAGTGTATTGGAGTATTTATAAAAAAATTTTCAATACAGTAAAATTTTTTTTTAAAGTAATAAATAAAAATTGATTAATATAATAAAAATAAGTAATAAGAATGAGAAGAAAATAAATTTTATCCAATGATGGGATTCTAAAAGTATTTCGAGTAGAAATGCTTTAAGAAATCCTTAGGTGAGAAGATTTTTTTTTAAATATTACCAGTGTATTGAAATATTTATAGAAAAACTTCAATACAAATAAAATTCTTTTTTTTCTTCAAAATTAAATAATTAATTAAATAATTAATAAAATTTTTGAAAAAGAATAAAATGTGTGCATCAACATGTTATTATTTGCATTGCATACATGACATAAATTTTTTATGAAAAGTAAATTTGAGCCTCCGAATATGAGATTCTAAGGTATTTCGAGAAGCGATGCCGAAGAAATCTCTAGAAAAAGTTCTTCTAATGTTACCAACGTACTGAAACATTTTAAGAATTATTTCAATAAAAAGGTTTTAATTTATTTTTCTCGGGAATAAATTTTTTCTAATAAATTAAAAAAATCAAGAAAATTATTTTTCGAACACCGAAAATTGGACTATTTTTATCAAAATCAATGGATAACACGTAGTTAATTGGTACCGTTTTTAACGGGCATTGTGAGGGTGCTAATTTTCCCCACGCGTAACCAACTCTCGAACCTAGACTGTTTCGCAGACCGAAAAATTATCTTTTTAATAAATTTTAATTAATTTTAAGATTTCATTAAAAGGATATGTTTTAATAGGTGGCCAATCGCACCTAGCCAAAAAAGATTGGTGGTGACTTCGTTATTTTTTATTTCATTTCCAAATTGTTCGGGCGAACACAAAACCGTTACGACTAAAGATGTAGACAACCCAGTTAGGAATCAACACGCATTTTTTTTTTGAAAAAAATAAATAAGGCTCCTCTAAGCAAAGGCTCAACGATTTTGGAAAATAAATAATATTTCTTTAAACAGAGGCTAAATTACTTTGGAAAATAAATAATGCTCCTCTAAACAGAGGCCAAACAACTTTAAAAAATAAAAACTTCTTTAAGTAGAGCCTCAACAACTTTAAAAAATAAAATGCTCTTCTAAACAGAGGCATAACAACTTTTAAAAATAAAAAGCTCCTCTAAACAGAAGCACAACTTTTTAAAAATAAAAAGGCTCATCTAAATAGAAGAACAACAACTTTTGGAAAACAAAAGGCTCATTGACAATCCTGTCTAGAGGAGTCAGATTAAGTCTGATGGAAACTCAAAGATTCATAATTTGAGTTTGAAATTCAAAGGTTCAAATTCGTAAGAACCTTTTAGCTTCACAAGAATTCAATGAAATTTGATTCTCAAAATTTCATTTTCACAAGAATTTAATTTGCAAAATTTTAGGTATGTAAGAATTCAGATTTCGAAATTCACATTTATGAGATTCTCATCCAAAATTTAATTCAGGGATTCGCATGCAAATTATAAGGCTCACATAAAATTTAAATATTCTCATTTGAATTTTGGAGATTCACATCCAAAAGTTCAAAGCTTATTATTCGAGTTTAAAGGTTCACATTTGATAAATTTGGGGTTCAAATCCAAAAAGTTCAAAAGTTCACATTTAATAAATCTTAAAGTTTCACATCTAAAATCTTAAAGGTTCTCATTTGAGTTCTTCTTAAAGATTCTTATTTGGAAACTCAAAGATTCTCATTTGAAACCCAAAGATTCTAATTTAAGGCTCAAAAGTTCTCATTTGAAAAACTCAAAGATTCTAAAAAATTCTCATTTGAAACTTAAAGATTTTATTTAATACTCAAAGATTCTGATTTGAAAATGTTTTAAAAATTCTCATTTAAGACTCAAAGGTTCTCATTTGAAAGCATTTTAAAGGTTCTCATTTAAGACTCAAAGGTTCTTATTTGAAAACGTATTAAAGATTTTCATTTAAAACTCAAAGGTTTTTATTTGAAAATGTCTTAAAGATTCTCATTTAACACTCAAAAGTTTTCATTTGAAAATGTCTTAAAGATTCTCATTTGAAAGCATTTTAAAGATTCTCATTTAAGACTCAAAGGTTCTCATTTGAAAAAGTCTTAAAGATTCTCATTTAAGACTTAAAGGTTCTTATTTAAAAACCTCTTAAAGATTCTTATTCAAGAATTAGAGATTCTCATTTGAGGATTCAAGATTTTATTAAAATATTCAAAAATTCTTTTTCAGATGACTTTTAAACTTTTATCAAAGTCTAAATTTTGTATGTACTGAATGTCATGATCAATTATGCAAATACTTTTTTAATGATACAAATGCAACAATCTAGATTCTCACAATACTACAAATGTCATATTCTTAACCATGAGTTAAATATTTACTACATAATGCAAGTGTATAGCCAAACCAATGTTTCAAATATTCTTCAAACAATAATGCAAATGTAATGCATGTAATGTGGATGTCCATGTCATGAAATTCTAATTAATTATGGTAATATGGTTCTCAAGAATCCATCATTTCTCATTTTCCTTTTACAACTTTTCAGCATTTTAGAACAAGTTTCGTCAATTAATGTTTGACTATAATTCACAGGCTGTTTAGCACTAGCAATTTCAGAATAAATTTTGTCCATTGCCCTATATCATTTAATCATAACTCATAGGCTTGTCAGTATTAACCATTCTAGAATGAATTTAGTTCACTGATCCTCATCATTTAATCACTATTGACAGGCTTCCAGCACTAGCCATTCCAAAATAAATTTCATCCACTGATCCTCATTATTTGATCACCTCTCACAAATTATGTCAACCAATCCATCACCATATTCATTACTTGGTCACACTATGTGTCATTTCAAATCATCTTCTCAAGTTTTTATTTTTTTTACCCCTTATCATCCTGGATTTCTTTTCAAAAGAATGCAAGAATCTTTTACGCACATTATCATTCATTCATCTTCATTTCAAGTTTTGACAACTATAATGTAATCATACATTTTCTCGATTCATTCTAGAAATGTAAGAATAGAAAAGCATAAGGTGAATTGAAAGAAAGATAATCAATAAGAAATGAGTCTGATATAAAATAAATGGGCAAAGGAACAAATTCAAAGATGTCTTTGGGAATGGTATTGAATGGTGTGATAATTTCTAATCAATGAATACTTAGACAATTTTTAACATTAATCTGAAATTTTTTTTCAAAAACTCATTCAATTGACTATTGAAATCATTTTGAGCTCATTGAACTTTGCCTCAGCTTTGAGAAATCTTCAAATGTCTTTGACCTTTTCATCCACGTGAACTATTTATCCAACTCCAAACTCAAAGATTTTTCTACCCAAATCGCCATTTCATGTTTTCAATTTGAGTCTTTCTTTTCTCTCATTTTTTTCCTTTTTTTTCATTTTTCATTTTTTATTTTTTATTTTTTTTTCATTTTTATTTTTTCATTCTTTTCTCTTTTTTTCATCCATTAGCGATATCTTTCACACATCAATCTCTAGAGCAACGTAGCATAATTTCGTTATTCCATCATAAGCATGCCTTAGCCCAACATATGATCATTCAATTCGAGCACTCACATTTGATCCAAGTGGACTTTTAAAGGTTGGTATGTAGGCTATGGTGAGGGATCATGAGAGAAATTGATAAAATAGGCTCAAAAAATATTTAAAAGGTTTAAAATCGAATAATCATTTCTCATCACTTGATGCAACTTGGCATTTTGCCCCACATCATTTCACTACTTTTTTTTTTCATCTCATTCCTCATAAAAGTACTCACATTACTTTGTCCCAAATCATATGTAGTATTTATTTCTCTTTTTTTTTCTTTCTCTTTTGTTTTGCCTTTTTTTCTTTTTGCTTTTTTTTCTTTTTTGTATCTTTAAGAACTTTTGTGAAATTTTACCTTTTTTTTTCAAAAATTATCCCTCAGTACTAGGGTTCTTTAAAAAAAAAAAAATCATAATAGGCTCAAAAGGGGTAGCAATGAATGATTTTTTGAATGGTAAAAGAAATTTGGCCATTTTTCATCTCAAATATGAATGCTTTCCTTGAACATCATTTATTGAATAAAAATAAGCTCTTGGATCTTTATAAAAGATTACATATCTTCAAGACATATCTATTTCACATCTGATAGTAGCTGAGTTTTTTTTTCTTAAATAGTCTCCTCTGATCAATGTAATGAGTTCTCAAAATTAAATCCCAAAATTATTGCTATCATTGTCTAAACATCCACCATTTGAAATTTGATAATGGGAATGAAAAGTTGTGAAAGGCAACAAAGCATGGAACAATGGTTGAATGAAAAAAAAATGTAATGAAATGCATTGTCCTTGCTTTTTATTAAAATGATAACAACTGAAATCCTATTGCATAAAAGAGATCTTAACATTATTCTAAAAAAAATCCTAAAAGAATAAATAACTTCCAATCAGCCTTAACATCATTCTTTAAAATTATGCCTCTGTGTAATCAAGTGAAAGATTTTTATTGATATCTTACCCCCTGATTCATCGAAGCTCACTAAGCCTTTTCAGATTAAATTTTGCACTTTATGTTTGAAAGTAGGGCAGGTTTCAATAGAATGATCCACATTCTCATTATGATAATCACGCGTTGCATTAGCATCATACAACTTTGGATAGGGTGGCTTTAATAGTTTTAGAATAACTGAAGATACCAAGTTGTTCTTGACCAGTTCTAGGAATAACTTAGTATAGGTCATGGAGATAGGGTTGATGTGCGCTCTTTCTTGGTTATCTCGAGATCTCCTTAAACCACTTGCTTGGTTGTTAGGCTTTGAAGCTAATGCAGGTACTTGAAAAATTGATTGGTAGGTTGAGGGGTAAACTGATTGTGGATATGGTTGGTAAGGGTAAGGTGAGATATTGTTTATAGTATGATAGTATGGAGAGTAACCTTATGGTGGATAAGGTTGATATCCCTTAAACTGTCTGTCAAAGTTCACGGGTTGAGCTTCAGTCTCTTTCTTCTCTGGCACCTTCTTGGTTTTTCCTTCTTTCAACTTACCATTTTAATGGCATTCTCAATAATTTCACCTGAGATCACCATATCGATGAAATTTTTTGTTGCATTCTCTATTATCTTTTCATAATAGAAAGATTTCAAAATACTGATAAACAACACTGTGGGTTTTTTTTTAGTCAAAGGAGGCTGCACTTGATAAGCTACGTCTCTCAACCTCTGGGCATATTCCTTGAAGGATTCAGTTGCTTTTTTTTCCATATTTTACAAAAAAATACTATTAAGGGCTAAATCTATAATATGCCGGTATTGATTAATAAAGTCATGAGCCATATCACTTTAAGATCAAATATGGGTCTTATTTAATTGGACATACCAACTAACAGTAGAGCTTGTAAGGCTATCTTATAATACATGCATCAATAGCTTCTTATTATTAGTATGGGTAGTCATTTTTTGATAGTATATGGTAATGTAAGTTTTTGGACACTTTGTACCATCATACCTCTTGAACTCTGACATTTTGAATTTTGAAGGAATAACCACATCGAGGACCAGACAGAGCCCAGCAGCATCCACTGAACCATAAAAACTAATTCTTTCTACTGATCTCAACCTTTTCTCTAACAAGTTCATCTTTTGTTCAGCTTTTAAGGCTTTTAAAGTCTTTTTTTTAGGCCTTAGTTTTTTTTTCTCTTATAGATCATCCAAATTAAGAACTGGTATTGGTTTTACTACCTTTTCAGTAAAGATAAAATTTACATAATTCTGGTACTATTCCAATTTTGAAGCTGATGATATTCTGGGGTATGTGTACCTTATAAGATAGGTGAACTACTATAGTAGTGGGCCTTGTACAGGTTGGGCTTGATGTGGCCCAAAATCAAGAGGAAATAAAGGATCAGTCACCTCTTGTGATGGATGATTATGTTGACTAGTATTTTTTTCTACATTCTTTCCCTTATTTAACTTATTTAAAGCCTCAAGAATCCTATTCAATTCCCATTTAATCTTTTCTTGGGCTTTTTTTTATCCTTTTGAGATAATTGAAATTTTTTTATTCCATTTGTTTAGCTCGAGCTCTTGTATTATATTGGTAAGTGAAGTTCTTGCTTGGTGGAGCTATCCTTGAACTTTGAGTACCACAATTATGATCAGAAATGATATGCTATGTTTTATGTTTGGTATATTGATGCATAAATGAAATGTAAATTTTCATGGATGAAATCTAATATGAAAATGATACAGATGTATATGACAATGAAAATGATACATGACATGATAATGCAAATGCATAGAGTCAAACAAAATGGATATATAAGAAAATTATTCCTTCTTGTGTCTTAATTTCGAGTTACATCTATCACCAGGTAAGAAGGGCTTTATCTTATAAGTGGCCTCTTATGTGTAAACTATATGTAGGGTTAGGTGACTTTGATCACTAACAGTTCTCAAACTGTTCCTTACATCCTTATTCATCACAGACTAGTAAGGCATTTCAATATTCACCCACCACAGGCTACCAATGAAAAGGATTCAATTTGAGTGAAAGTATTTCACTAGTCATTACAGAGATTATCATTTCACGAGAGCGTAGATACTTTACTCCCTCCTAAGAGGGATGAAGCCCGAGTATAAAACTTATGTAATGTAAATGCATGTGATAGCATGTGTAAAAGAACATATAGGTTTCATGCCCCAAAAATAAAAGACAAAAACATTAGTAAAAAAATAATACAAATCATTACAATTTAAAACTATTAGACCATAGGACAAGAAAATTTTAAAAAATTATGGCTTGACTTTCTAACATCCCTAGTGGAGTCACCAAACTATCATAATATATAGATTCGTAAATCTATAACTAGACTTAACAAATGGATGGAGTTACCACCAATCTTTTTACTAGCTATGATTGGCCACCTAAGGAATTTATCCTTTTAAGGAGCTCTTACGCTTAACTAATGGTCCCTAAAAGAATAGGTTTGGGTTCACACACCAGAACATGGTTCAAGAGTTCGATTACATGTGGAGAAGATTATAGCACCCCCACATGCCCATCCAAAAGATGGTATCATTTTATTTTAAATTTATCCTTAGGTCTTGAGTCTAATGGTTTTAAATTTTTATGTTGAAATATTGAAAATAATTTATAAAATTCTTCCATCAATTTGGTAGAATTTTTAAAAATATTTTTTCATCTCAAAAGTATTCAAGGATCTCATTTGTTTCCTTGAAGAGACTCCGTCATCGAAAAAAGATTTATTTATTATTTTTTTTGTTGAAAATATATCTAATTATTCCACCATTTTGGTCAAATTAGAATTATTTTCTTTTTTTTTTAATTTTTAAATTTTTCATCATTTGAGCCTATTTAGAAATTCTCTTTTTTTTGTTGGATTTCTAAATTTTTCACCATTAGGGCCTATTTAGAAATTCTCTCTTTTTTTGTTGGATTTCTAAATTTTCTATCATTTGGGTCAATTTAGAAATATTTTCTTGTTATTTATTTTTTTGTCTTCAAAAGGAAAATAATATGACAATTATTTTTTATTAAAATTTCATTTAAATTCTTCCACCATTTGGGATTAATTTAAAGAAATTTCTCACATAGAGATTTCTTAAGAATTTACCATTTGAAATTTCTAAGAATCTCATCATTGGATAATTATCAAATATTTTTAACCAAATTTGGAAAAGAATACAATTATTTTTATTGAAATTTTATCTAAATTATTTCAACATTTAGGACAAATTTAGAGAAAATTTCTCACCTAGAGATTTCTTAGAAATTTACCATTTAAAATTTCTAAGAATCTCATCCTTAGGTAATTTGTACTTAATTCCAAAATTTTTATCAATATTTTTATTTATTTTTTATTTTTTTTATTTTTTTGTTTTGAAAATAAATTTTAATATTGTTATTAAAACTTTATCTAAATTATTCTACCATTAGGGATAAATTTAGACAAAATTTCTCACATAGGAATTTTATAAAAATTTACCATTTGAAATTTTTATAAATTCCATCATTGGATAATTAATATTTATTCCTAAAATTTATTTTATTTTTTATTTTTTTATTTTTATTTTTTTAAAATTTAATAATACAAAAATACTCAAAAAAATAAAATAAAGTGAAAAAAACCCAAAACATGAGGTGGCTTGGCTCTAAAGGCTACAGCATAGCTCGATTGCAGGAAGAAAAGTTGGAATGGCTTAAAAAGTGGCTTTGCTTGGCTTGGCTTGAAACAAAGACTAGAAAAAGTCGTCGGAATCTGAGAATCTTCCTAATTTTTTTCAAAAAAAAAATTTAAAACCCCAAAAAATCTTCGAAAAATTTTCTTAACTACTTTTTCTGATTTTTGCCTCTCTCCCTAATTTTTTTGTGTGTTTGTATGATCTATGTGGGCATGTATTTATAGGATTTTAAATCCGAAAACTCCAATCTAGAAAGGAATCCCAATTTTCTTTGAATTCCAACATTAAACCTAACTCCAACTTTACAAATCGGTTCCAACAATTTCACATAAACTCAACTACCTATTTTTTTTTTATTAACAAAATTAACTCAAGTAGAACTCCAAACAGATTAGGGTGTCTACATGGTTTATTTATTATTTATAAATATATTTATTTATAAATATTCGTGAACATATTCATTTAATATTCATGAATAAGCTTATTTAACTTAATTAAACTGAATATAAATCGAATGTGACCATTCTATCATTTAAACGAATCAAATATAAACAAATAAAATAATTTTTTAATGAACACAAATCGAATCCGCACACCTCTAAATATAAATGAACAAATCACAAATATACTTTCATTAATTCATATTCAATTTATTTACAATCCTAAAGATAATAACATCCCATATTCCTAAATTTCACTTAGATTCTATTTTGATCTTAATTTTAAAAATGTTCCTAAATCTTCTTAATTACTTAAAGTTATTTAATTTTTATTTTTTTCTATGAAATCATTATCCATAAATACAATCTGCCGTCATATGAATAGTGTCAATAGATATCTTATTTGACATTGAGAAAGGCTAAAATAAATTTTCATTCAAATTTTAAGAATCAAATAAGTTATTATCTTAAACTTTTTTATATTTCAAATATATTTATAAAAAATTAAATTTAAAAAATATAGTTATATTTTTATATTGCTATAATTTATTAGTTAAATATTTTTAATTAAAATATATTATAAAAATTAAAGTTAAGTTAAAAAATTTTAAAATCCTTTTAAAATATTTCATACCATTTTTTAAAAATTAAGCAAAAATTTTTATATCATTTAAAAATTAAATAACAACTTCATACATTTTTAAATATTAAGTAAAAATTTTCATATCATTTAATAAAATCAATATATTAATCTATTCATAATTTTTTCTATTGAAAAAATTATTTTGAATCCATTCTTTATTAAAATTTTATACTTGAAAAAAAAATTTACAATTAGAATGGCTCTTACCACGATTAGATAAAGGGAATAAATTGGATTATTAAAAGCAATATTTTTTATTTTACATAAATATAAAATTTTTTATAAAAATAGATTTAAAATAGAGTTTTTGGAAAGAAAATAGATTTTTTAATAGATTAATAAATCTATTTTTTTAAATGATATAGAAATTTGTATTTAAAATTTTAAAACAATAAAGAGTTTTTATTTAATTTGTTAAATCGATATAAAGTTTTTTATTTTTTTTAAGTTTTTAAAATGAAATGAAAATTTTTTAAAATTTTTTTTAATTTTTTAAAATTCATTTTAATTAAAAATATTTTTTAACTGATAAATCATATCATAATAAAAAAACTATTTTAAATTATAATATTTTTCAAATATAAAAAATCAATTTTTTATTTAATTGTTTTTATTTTCTTTTTTTCTTCTTGATTATATAAATTTTATAAAGTATATTTAAAAAAAAAGAAATGAAAGTTATATAATATTTTAATAGAAAATATAGATTTTTTATAGAAAATAAAAGTTTCTATTATGATTTATAAGTAAAATAATATTTGTAACAAGAAATATATTTTTTTGTTTTTAAAATGATATGAATTTTTTAAAATATATATATTGAATATTGTAACTTAATTTTAATTTTTGAAATCTATTATTTATTGAAAACAAAAAATATTTAACTAATAAACTAGATTACAACAAAATATAAAACATTATTTTAAAATTTAACATTCTATAAAATATATCTGTAATATAAAAAATTCAATATATAAAATCCTTGATCCCTAAACTTTGAATAAAATTTTATTTTGATCCCTCTAACTCTTACATGAGATACCAATTGAAGTTATCTACCTAATGTTAGTTGGTATTTACCGCTAATTTACATAATTTCATAACTAGAATGACCAAAATTAAATAATTTTAGGTAATTGAGATTCAATTAAAGTTTTTTAGAAATTAAAATTTAAAGTATAATTTAACTCAAAATTTAAAGATCACGAATATTATTAACTCGTGTGGTTGGCCAAAAGTATTACTTATATTTAATAAATATTTATATTTATGAACTATAATAAATTTATAATCTATACGATATATAAAAACAACCCCTATTTGCATTGATAAAGACAAGTAATCAATATCAATACCTATTAATTTAAACGATAAAAAATTCTATTTTTCTTAAATAAAGTTTCAATTTTGAGAGATAAAAAAAAAAAAAAACAAGTAATCAATGTCTAAAAAATGAATTGAAGTGACAATTAGGGAAGATAATTTCCTTCCCCACTCCGGTTCAATCTTTTTCGCTATTTTCTTTTTGCAAGTAAATGCTCTTTGGTACCCATAACTCACCAACTTTGACTTTCTCATGTCAATAGCCCAACCGAGGCCCCGCCGATGATTTCCTTCAGCAAATTCTTCAATTCTTTAGCTTCACGACAACTGAGACGAGCTTAGCAGAAGCCAAGGGTGGCTTGGCTGGAACCACTGCTGCGGCTAGAGTGCCAATGATGCTACAGCTCAGCTCTGGTGATGGTGCCAAACATCTCGGTGCATTTGGTAGCGGGGGAGTTGGTGCATTTCACGAACAGATTCTTCGTATGAACTTTTCCTCTTCATTTTTTAGCTGTTAGTTTTTTCCTTTCTATTGCTAGTATTGTCAAAGTTATTGCAGCAATAAAATTTGGGTTTTGAAATTCTATCTAACTTAGTTGATTGATTTTTTATTTTTTTAGTTGTTTCTTTGTTTTCTTTTCCTTTCTAAGCTGGTATTGTCAAATCAGTTTGATACATGCAAGGGCCTTGAAATCCTGGCATTTCCTCATAGGTGTACCTTCAATTGGAATAGCATCATCAACAAAGGGCTCCAGAGAAAAGAAGGGCTTAACAGCAACAGCCGAATTACCCATGTTCTTTTCCGTCAATGAAGAGCTCTTAGTAATCATCTCTTCCTTCGGATTCACTCTATCCATATAGGAACAGATGCTTAAGGGCAACTTCTTTAGCTTCACTCTTCCCCTCTTTTTACTAGGAGAATATGCATCTTCACAAGCTTTTTCTTTCGAATTGCTTGATTCTGCTTCACCATTATCCAATTCTGACTACCCAAATTTTTCGTATTTGGCCTCCTTTGCCTCTGCTTTAACAGACTTCTTAATAGAGTCATCATAATCAATTTAGCCTGTTACTATGCCTCCATTGCATGTAGAAGAGGGGCTTTCTCCCAACACAATACCTCCGTCGGAATCCATTGTTTTCTCAAAAGTTGGCAAGCTTTTAGGCCTTTCATGCTTATTATCTCTCCATTCAGATAATAGTGAATTCTTTGAGTTCCTTGGAGAACTGTTGATTGCCTAGTGCAATATACGGGCTAACTCTTCATCCGTCCTAGAATTCTCAATTGGTTGGTGTTTTTCAGAGAAGAAATTCAAGCATTTGCAGCCCTTGTTGGGAAGAAGGGAGATGAGAGACCAACAATGAAAAAGGTAGCCTCTAAGCACTACTTTTCTCTAAGAAAAAAACAAAGTGGTTTTACTTTTTTATCTTACTTATGGTTATTATCCATTATTGAGAAGATTGAAGGACTTGAAAGAATTAAATAAAATGAAATTATATATTCTGGTGCTTCATTTTTTACATTATAGTTTTCTTTCATAAAACTTGCTTTGACTAAAAACTTGTCGTTCTTGTTGAGTTTGGCCTGTACCAGTTTCAGTTTCCTTCTAGAAAACTTTTAAGATGCTCCAGTCACCATTGCTGCATGTTTGCATTGAATCCAAGTAGCTGCTTAGATGTTGGAAAGACTTAGAAGGCACTTTGTGGTCAGTGGAAGTCCTTTCCCTCCTTATCTTTATACTCTTTTTTTTTTCTGCTTTTCCTAATTTACAAGAAAAATTTTCAAGTCCCTACTCAAATTTTGCAATCAACACGCAAAAATATTAAGCCCACACGTTAACCATGTGCACAATTCAAAATCTGTTGAAGTCTCCATTGTTGTTTTGATGGAGTAGTGCATCACAAAAGCATATTAAAAAGTTTTCTGAAGAAAGCAGGAAACCAGCAATGGGGCCTTAATTAACCAAAGGTTTTAGATTATCTATTTATTTATTTATGAATTATATGATAAGGTTATATTAATCTGCGACAGAGAGAAATAGGAAAGCGTAGGGCAAGAAAAAGAGAAGAGTTACCCTTAAAATTATATCTTTTTTTTCTAGGAATGTTGATGGTACTGCCATGATTTTGTAGGACAAGTAATTGTCACGTTTAGGGTCTTTTTTAAAATTATCCATAAGAAGTGAAGAATAGTTTGGCTATCATGAGAGGTGAAGTGAGAGTTTTCAAAGATATTCTCTATGTTTTTTTCTGACGGGTAAAGTTTTTCACCAGTAAAAATGAAACTGATATTGGAAAAGATAAAAAGGAAAATCATCACTATAAATTTGTTTTGTCTCTTCATTAATTTTATACTAATATTGAAATCTTTACCAAGATGAATTCAAAAAGCTCAAGATGCTAGATGAGTGGATTCCATTAAGCCTAATTTGTTCTTGGTTTTCTTTTCTATTAGATGTATGGTACCAATCACTTATATTAGTTTTGATTATGAAATCATAAATTTAAAGTTTATTTTCATCCAATATAGAATCATTTTACCAATGGCTATGTGATTCATCGATAAATATTATACTTTTGTTTCAATTATAATCATGTTAAAATGCTGTCCTCTAATGAAGGTGAAGGTGATTTTCCTTTTCATTTTCATGCTGTTGGTGCTATTAAAGGTCTCATATTGGTAAACTTAGTTGGATTTGAGCCTCAGCCAAGTGTAAGGTTCTTCTACTCTAGCTAATGATTGATCATTATATATCACTGAATCATTGTAGCCATTTTCTGTTTTCAGTTTATTTTGTTTTGTCAAAGTGCCAACCAAAGGATTGTATTTGAGCTTTTCTGTAAAAAGGCATGATTTCTATCATTGCAGCCATGCTCCAATAGTGTACAATGTAGCTAAAAATGTCTTTCTGTAAGAGTTTCTCTTATTTATCGATTGGCAAACACATGGGAATTATGGGATAGACTTTGGATTTTATTTTATTTTTCCTCAGGATTTAACTCTTTTAATTTTAGCATTCATATTATTTTTGTGATTTATTTTTGTAATTTGTAGTTCACAATAAGTTATTAATATATGCTACACCATTAGTTAGAGGTAGAAGAATTCTCGCCAAAAACATTGAAGTTTAGGTATGGATATTTTATGTTTAACTTTGCTCTAGTTTCTAGCTGCATATTCCTCATTTCTTACATGAGCTCCCATTGTTTTTTACAATTAATAGAGAATTCTTGATATTATTTATTTTTTGTTACATGAGTTGTTTGATGTTCATTTCTTTGACACCGTAGAATTTATTAAAAACTAGTTTTAATCTCGTGTGATGGGAATACATACTATTGTGATAAAAAAATTTTTAAATAATACATAATTATAATGAGTTTTATCTTATATAAATATATAAAAAAACAAAATTTTTAGCAAAAAAGGTAATCATCTTATGTGGATAATATAATATTTTGAGATATAGACATTTTAAAAAAATTGATATGTGTCTTTAATTAATTTATATTTTAAAATTATATAAAAAAATTTAATTTTAAATATCTTCTTTTCATATTTGCATATCCAATTGAATGGTTCTTTTTAAATTAAATATCTTATTTTCATAACCATTTTAAAACTTAAGTAAAAATGAAAAAGATGCATAATTTTTGAACATGTGAACTTATTAAATGGTACATATCAATTGCCATTAATTAAAAAAATAGTGTATTTAAATAGATTTATTATCGATTCACTATTTGATTAGCACTCAAACAAAAACTTTTATAATTTGAAAAAAATAAAATAAATACAATTTTATTGTTGTCTTTCTTCAACGCATTTGACATAATATTAAATGACCAATACTTCCAATTTACTTATGGGTCAACTATTTCAATTTACATTTTACCTTAAGTAATTACTTCAAATCTCAATAGGACTATAACATTTAGAATCATATAGCATTACGATAATATAAAGAAGTTTGAAAGTGAATCCAGCCAAATTCTTAGACCATTTATATCAACATTCCAATTTAGATAAACTATGTGCTAATGTATTTGCTCTACTCCTCACATGCTGAAAGCTCCAAAGTAACATAACTCTGGCAAATTCAACGGTATCATGCTCTATTTCACCCCGTTTAAAAGGGTAGCATGTAATTTCGAAAGCAATTGCTCTCATTTTTGCGTGAAGAAAAATTGTCACATGATTAGTTTTAGTGACTACATTTAAATGAACCTTCCCTTATGTGTCTTACATCATCACTCACTATCTAGTCATTTTATTGTTTTCATAAAAAAAACTACATCAACATTAATTTAAGAATTTTTGTAAGTGAGGGCATCCAATTGATTTCATTCACTTTATTCCCATAGATAACTCTATAATCTTCTATTACCTTACGAAAATATTACACATCCTACTCACTAACCTAGTCATCCTTTTAAAAATAATAATGAGTAATATCAACAAAGGGGCACAATCTAGACCCTTTAAATGGCAACCTTGAAGAATCACTTCCATTGCCAAATTTACTACTTTGACCACCAAAACCAGAACCACAATTCCAAGAATGAATGATTATATATTTATATAAGATTTCCACAACTTAAATAAAACATAATAAAATAGTTGACATAATCGAAATAAGTATCATAAACATATATAAGACTAAATTAAATAATAAAAAATACAAATAGCACCTAAGGAAATAAGTAACAAATAAATGAAGCAAATAAAGAATAAAAGAATAAAAAATAAAAGAATTAGAGAACTAGCAAACTTTCAAAGCCAATACTTAGAGCAAACCTATTTATAATGTTAAAGTTGGATATCTAAAATTAGGAATTTAATTTAATTAAGAGTGATTTAAGGTAAATTGAATTATAATTTATTTATTTATAGAATTAAAAATGAATATTTACAAAACATACAATTTTGACTTTTAATTCAATTCATAATAGAGAAAGAAATTGTGCTTAAAAGTAAATAGAAATTACCAAAAATAAATATGATATATATGGTTTTGAATTTAGATTAATTGAAAAGAATTAAATTGAAAGTAATACATATGGACTTCGAAATACAATATTGAGCCTTAAAATTAGGAATTACTAGAAGACAATTCAAGTGATGATTGATATTGATTCAATTAAATGCTTGAATTTAAATTAATTATTATGTATTAAAATAAGTATACATGTAAAAAATATAAGATAGTCCACGTGTCAATAAGTTAGGCCATCCACCTCTAGCACCTCTAGGACTATGCGTGTAAAGTTAGGGTGTCTAGCACCTCTATAGCTCCAAACTAGAATGGACATTGGATGAGAATTGGGTGTTGGGGAAGGTTCAGCAACAATCGGGGTTTCCATCAAGTAGGTCATTAGGTTTGGGTTCATTACTGCAATCTCCATCCAAGGGAAGACCTCGATCTTGTGTACTAGTGTGTCTGGGTCCTGCGTCAGAAGCAGGCTTACAAAAACCTTGAATTGGTTGATGAAACTGCTGATGGCTATCTGCAGCACTGATAAGGTGGTACTGGTAAGGTGTATCTCTAGAGGTCTGCTCCCAGTGTGATCTGTGGGACGGTTAACGGCCAAGGTGACATGGTGAGTGGTTCCCTGAGTATGCTGTGAGGTGAAGTGTTCAGAGCCTGAAATAAGGTTAAGTTTGGTGTTAGCAATGGTTGCACTGGTGGCAATAAGATTAGCTTCAGCGCAAAAAGCCATACAGATGTTTGCACCCATGTTGTGGCTCGGTTCGGTTGGGGGGCCTTGTTGGTTGCAGTTTCTGGGTGAAACTGAGCGCTTGAATCTCCCACTAATTCTGCATCTTCAGGGCTCTTCTTAGCGGGTCTCGATTCTGGCCTAGAGAGACCAAAGGAGAATGTGGTTGAGGAGGAGGATTGGGGCCTCCCATGAATGAGGATCTAAGTCTTTCCCGTCTGGCTTGATGCTCTAGGATACGCGCATCCTTTTGCTTGCATTCAGATTGCGATATTCCGGCCTTTGGAAACGTTAATGGGTCCAACGTCCTGTCATGGGTCGGGTTTGAGGGTTGGTGGTGGGAGGGTGAATCGGCTTTGGATGAAAGAGGTGAGTGGTGAGAAGTGGGTATGGTAGGTTGGTCAATAGGAAAGGAGGAAGAAGAAGGACGCGAAGGAACATGTATGGTTTGCATGGAAATGGAAACCTGGGAGTGAGGCTTGAGGGTTGGTGGAGAAAAGTTGCCTCCAGAAGGGGTGGACATAGAGTTACGTGCATTGGCATGGCTAGAAGTAACCTTTGCATGGGTGGAGTGACCTTATCAGAAGTTTCAATGGAAATGGGAAATGGTAAATTTTGGGAGGGTGTGCCAGAGGGAAGCTTGTTTTTGGTGGGTATGGGTTTTGGGGACAGAGTGGCCTGAAGGGAAGGCAGACTCTGTTCTGAGCTAAGAGGTATGGATATGACATTTCTCTGTTTAGTACTGAGGGTTGAGCCAGAAACTTTCTATTTTGCTCTTCTTCTTTGGACTAGCATCCAGGGGTCGTACTCATCACCATCAAGGGTGGGGTTGGCAAACTTAGGGTTTGCAGTCTGAGGCTTATCAAGATTGACAGCTTGAATAGCTGTATTTGGGTAAGTCTTCTTTCTGTGTCCAATACGTCCACAATTGAAGCAAAAGTCCTATGCCTTTATAGATAATGGCTAGTTTCTGGCCTTCAATGGTAACAGATTATGGTAGAGGTTTCTCAAGATTAACCTGTACACACAGCCGAGCATATCTACCTCTTTCATTGGCTAGGGTATGGTTATCCACGCGCAGAAGAGTTCCAATTTTCCTTCCTATCGTCTTGAAAGCTTTCACCCCCTCCATGCAGAACTTGAAAGCTTTCACCCTTTCAGAGGAATTAGTAGGTGACCCCCTCTCCCCTTACCTTTTTTGTTCTATACATGGAATTCTTGAACCATAAAATCTTGGAAGCTTGTGATTCAAAACTATGGATGCCCATTACCTCTGCCCGTTTAAGCCCCAAAATTTCACACATCTTTTTCACGGACGATTTACTTCTCTTTACTAGGGCAGATAAGAAGTCAGCTAACACCATAAAAAAACATTCTTGAAGAATTCTGTTCTGAGTCTGGCCAAAGTATCAACCTGCTGAAATCCAACATTTTCTTCTCCCCAAACACACAAGACAGCCATCGAACCTGGATTGTCTCTTCCCTCAACATCAGTGCTGCGAATGATTTTGGAAGATATCTTGGCTTTCTTATCCATCACTAAAGAGCCAAAAAAGATGACTACCTTCTCATCATTGATAAAGTTCGGACGAAACTTGCTGGATTGAAAGCAAACCTCCTTTCCCCTGCAACAGACTTACCCTAATCAAATCAACCACCACTACCATCCCTTCCTATTGCATGCAATGTCGAGCCTTCCCCGCAAGCATCTGTAAAGACCTCGATAAAATCAACAGGAATTTTCTTTAGGGTGGTTCTGAAACTAGCAGGAAACTCCATAGGATTAAATGGAGTACTGTCATTAAACCCCTTGAAGATGAAGGTCTGGGCATTAAACTTACCAAGCCTCAAAACACTGCTCAACTCATAAAGCTAAGCTGGAGATTTCTTAGCAACTCGGAATCCATCTGGGTCAAGCTCTTGCAATCCAAATACCTCAGCACCAATGGCTCTTTTAAGCAAAATCATGCAGCCTCCATTATGTGGAAATCCATGAAAACTTCCCAAGGTTTATTAAAGAAAGACATTCGATAGGTGGTCCTAAATGGGGAAAATACTAACTTTTGGAAAGATAACTGGACAGGAGTGGGACCCCTACGCACACGCCTCGTAGGCCTTCTAAACGACACAGAAGAAAACCTTATTGTCAAAGACATCCAATTCTCATTCCAGCGATCTAGCACACCCCATATCTCCTTTACCATCCCCAACAATATCCTGGATACTCTTCTTAGTACTCCTTTACCCCAACACCACACTGGAGATGATCATTTTTGCTGGAACTTCACGAGAGATAACTCCTTTTCCCTTTCAAGTGCCTACAACATTGCATTGAAAAAGGGCCAGTCGCAGCTTAACCAAGAGCCTCTGGAATGGTGCTGGATCTGGCAACAAAACATTTTACCCAAGCGCCGTTTCTTTCTATGGGAATGCGTTTATCAAATTCTACCAACGAGATCTTTACTTGCCAGATAAAAGGGATCACCTCTAAGGTCACGTGTCCTTTTTATTCAAGCTTAGAGGATAACCAGGTGCATGATTATCTTCTTTACCCGACAACTAAACGCCTGTGGCAACCCTCACAGTTCCTTCTTCTCTTCTTTACACCTTTATGTTGGCCATCCTGGAATGGATCAAACTGCACATGACTTCTAAAGCAACTTTCCATCCCCATCGTATCCCCTAGAACATTATCTTGATTTTCTTTATCTGGGAAGTCTGGCTTGCAAGAAACTCTGCCATCTTTAAAAACGTACAACCCACCCTTTCCATCGTCTAACGTTCTATTAGTCATGCCGCTGAGTTCTTTGCCATCTCCAGCAAAATCCAAGTCACCAACCTCCCCACCTTTACAACCGTCAAATGGAACCCACCAAATCTTGGATGGTTCAAGCTGAATACTGATGGCTCTTCCATTGGTAATCCTGGTAAAGCAAGTGTTGACGCCATCATCGAGGACCTTAAGGGATCCTGGATTGCTAGCTCAATCAGGTACATTGGTAGAGCTACCAGAGTCGAAGTCGAGCTTTGGGCTTTTAGGGATGGTCTTGTTTTGGCCATCCTCAAGAATATCACTCATCTTGAAATTGAGCTGGATGCTAGGGCTGTCATCAGCCTCATTTCCACCCTTGACTCTCACTCTAATTATTCTCACTCTAATTATGTTCTGGTCCTTCTTATTGTTGATTGCAAGACATTGTCGAATATTTCGTGAAGAGGAAGGTTGCTCATATATTTTGTGAAGCTAACAAATGTGTTGATGCTTTAGCAAGAAAGGGTAGCGAGGGTGTCCCAGGGAATGGGAACTTTTGTAACTTTTGTAATATTGCTGATAGCATAAACCCTTATTTTGTGATGCATGATATTCAGCCTTGCCTTTTTAAGTCCTTTATTATAGCTAACATAGCAAGCTCATCTATGTACCGCACTCTCTCTTAATTTATGCTATTTCCCTATTCGAAAAAAAAAAAAAAAAAAAACAGGCAGCATACATACACAAGAACTCCCAAACTCTTAGCCTGATCGCATAAATGTATCCAAAAGTCTGATTGGGCATCCAATTTTTTAGAAAAACATTCCATCTATGGACAGCCAATTCTCCAGATGGCCTTACCAGAGATCCACTCAAAAAAACATGATGTAACTTATATTATTATTTATTTATTTTAAGTCGACTTAGCAATTTTATGAGTATTTTACTTCCTACTTTTGTCACATGAAATCATGTAACTTTTCCATCCAAATTAAACTAAAATTGCACAGAAAATTTGTGGTTCTATAGAAAATTACTTACCCAAAAAAATTAAAAAAAAAAAAAAAAAACAGCATAGAGTTATGATTAATGCATGCTCCAAGCTAAATTGTTCAGTAGTAAATTTGATTTTTATCTTAAGGGTAACTCTGGTTTTTTTTTTTTTCACAAATCTCTAATTCTCGATAAAATCAGGAATTTATTCTAATCCCTTAAAAAATGAGTTTAATCTTTTTGTTGTTCAAAAGAAAAAGAATAAAAATGTGGTTAAAAAATAAACTACCAATAACAATGAGTATTCAAAAGTTCATTTAAAAACATATAATCACACGTACGTTTAGCTTAGACTGATAATATAACTATAAATAAATTTTTTTATTGTTCCTCTTCTTTAAATTTTTATTCAATTTTAGTAAGGTTAATCTATAAATGTAACAAATCAAAAGTAAGGTTAATACATAAATTTGAACATAAATAAAAAAAAAATTATGGTTCGATGTTCAGTTTACCCTAGTGAACTAGTTTTGATCCGGCCGAAAAAGAATATAAATAGATTTGCATGTAGTGGCAACCAAGATAATTCTTGGGCTTGGGCTACCATTCACTTCTTCGATCGCCCTTTTCTGTACGTTCTCAATTCAAATTGATCAAATTAAATTCCACCATCCATGAAAACATGTTGGAGGTGTTTATGGGCCACACTTTGTCAAGACTCGGTTTATCCATAAAATTCATTTAAACTCATTTAAATTTAATATTAAATATTTCAATATTTTAAAATATTTTAAAATTAAAATTAAATCATAATATAATATTTAATATTATAATATTATCACTAAGAAATTAGGCTTGAAAATTTTTATTTAAAGCTCAATTCATGAACAAATCTAAAACCCACTACACTCTATAAAATTTAAATCTAGAACCCTAAACCCTTAAAACTAAAACATTATTCCATGACCATGGATCAATCACTTTTTCCTTTTTGTTTATTATATTGCACTGGCAGGGAAATTTGGATGTGATGGTGGGAAAATTACTTTTCATGCATAATATATATATGGGGTGCGATTAATTATCAATTGAATTATAACTTGTTTTCTGTTTTGCATATATAGCAAAGGAGAAGTATTAAATCTTAGGTTGCATATAATGGAATGGAGGATAGTCATCTTTCATATAAAGTCATCCTTATCTTTTATTTCAACCCAAGTGGGCTTCCTTTACGGACTACCATTTATGGTGCAGAGCTGAAAACCTGAAATCAAAGATGCCATTCCGTCCCCTAGCTTTATGCTTTTCTAATTTCTTGCAAATTCATTGTGATATACATGGGATGTTGATTTTGCTTTCTACAAAATTCTCATGATCGTGTCACCGTTTTCTTTCAAATTTTGAAATGAATGGAATAAAATTTATGAGATAAGAAAAGAATTATCTTTTATTTTATAAATTAGTTAAAATCTATGTATCAAGAAAAAAGTAAGGTGAATAAAAAATTTAATTTAATTAATTCTTATAATTATTTTTAAAAAATAACATTTAAAATGTTTGATATTTGAATTTTAATATTGAAACTCATTTTTTTTATACTTAAACTGTGATCTCTTTTATAAAAAAGAAAAAGTTAAATGACTTCATCACGGAACATACATTATACTTGATAAGTTGTGCTAATATACTTATGCACTTATGCAGGTACCATGTGAGAAGTATTGTTTGGGAATTCAATTTTTTGCAAACTTATAAATATGTTATCAATTAGAGGTGACGGTGATTTAAATCATATCAGATTTAATTTGATTTTTTTTTAATAATGCATAATATTAAAAATTTTTAAAATTTAATTCAAGTATGAACCAATCTTACATATGATCTGATTTAATCCAAATCGAATTTTACCATTCAGCTTTGGTTTATTGAATTTTAAAATTTAATTTTTTTTATTTTTTTATATATTATTTTAATATAAAATTTTAGTATATTTAAATAAATTTATTTTATTTTATAAAAATTTAAAAATATATATAAATTAAAAAATATATATAATTCGATTTGATTTAATGTTTTTAATTTTTTATCTAATATTTAATCCGAAGTTGATATATATATATATTTAATATTTAAATTTAATTCAAACTAAATAAAAAGTTCATTTCAATTCAAATTAAATGCTATAATTTTAAACTAATTTTTAATTCTCTTAATTTTTTTTCTCACCTCTAGCACGGTGTAAGTAAATTTGTAGCCAATACAAGGAATGGGCAATCTGATATCCATGTGCTACGTAGGTGCATTTGGTGTTTGTTAATGCACGTTCCCCACCTAACCTCCATCTTCTCTTTGCTTTTCCCTAAGGTAAGGGAAAAATGATGTGAAATGGAGGTGTTGAATTTTGAAGTCTTTCTTATTAAAAGTTTCTAGTCTAACTCATTTTATCTCACACGGTTTCATCATGCATGATAAGAAAGTTAGCATTTTCCTTTGGAATTAAAGTTAAATTTATTAATATATTATGGGTTTAGTATTAAATTTTGTCATTCTATTTTAATTTTATTAAAATTCGCATAAAAATGTCGCCATAAAAAAAAAAAAAAAAACCATTCTGTGTTTATAGATAGAGATGAACAAAGGAAAAAAGAAAACGCAAATTTTGACATAGATCCCAAAGCAAAGACACTTTTTTAGGTATTAAATTCGATTCACCTTTGTTTTGAAAGGCGTTTGCACATACTTCCCTTGTAGACGAAGACTCTGCAGTTGCATTAATTAAATGGATAAGAACTCCACTTCATTTGTTGATATTTCAAATTGAGAAGGCTAGACTTATACTTTAATTCCCTCTAAAGGAAAATAATATTGCCATATCTAGGTATACACCAGTGGGGAATATTTGTCGTTTGGCGATTTCATTCTTCAACTTAACAAGTTTGTATCTTATTTCCAAATCACCCAAAAAAAAAACCTCAAAAAATTCAATTTATCTCCAAATTACAATCATTATCGTTGTGTGTGATTCATTATTTTTGGAATAAAATTTATCCAAACAGCACAGCCAGAGGCGAAATTATGGAGCAAACAAAGATGATGGCTCCCTCAAAAAATTTTGATAATATTATAGTATCAAACTAAATCCTTTTAATGGAAAACTGGACTCCTTTTCTACTTTGATTCACTATTTTCATCCTTGGTTTCGTCCTTAAGCACAACCTCCATAATATATATAGATAAGGTTATAAGACAAAAATGAAAATGCTAGCCCGATTCAAAACATGAAAAATTACATGCATAAAAAAGAGAAAAAAAAGAGTTAAATTAAAAAAATTTCACATATTATATATTTTTTATTTGTTTGATACTTACAAAAATAAAATGCCTAATTAAATATCTGAACTTTTATTTTTACACTTTGTTCCCGGATTAACGCAGTTAATAAAATTACTAATGTTGCATAAATACTTAATAAAATCATGACACTTAGTAAAAAAATCCAACTATCACTAGATTTTCATTCTCACGGCAATATTAGAAGAAAATTTTTAAAATTCAAAAAAATAAAAAATTCAACTTTTTTGAACAACTAAAAAATTTCAAAAAAAATCTGAAAATTTAGAAAATCTTAAAAAGGTTACAAAAATCCAAAAAATTAAAAAATTCCAAAAATTAAAAAATTTTTAAAATTTCCAAAACTTGAAAAAACAAAAAAAATATGAAAATTTAAATAATCCCAAATATTCAAAAACAAAATCTGAAAAACTAAAAATAATCAAAAAATTGTAAATATTAAAATATTAAAAGTTCAAAAAAATTTTAAAAATATAAGAAATTTTAAAATTCCTAAAAAGTAAGAAAAGAAAAAATTAGAAAAAATGTAAAAAAAAATACTGTAAAATTAAAAAAAAGGCCCAATCCTAAAAATTTCCAAAAATATAAGAAATTAAAAGACAAATTGGAAAAATTAAAAAAAAAACATATTATGAAAAAATCCAAGAAAAATCTAAAAAGCTTTAAAGAAAATCCTTAAATTAAAAAAAAAAAAATAGAAAGATTCCAAAAAAGACAAATTTTTAAAAAATCCACCAAATTGCAATATATATATATATATATATATATATGAAACTTAAAAAATAAAAAAATCTGAAAAACGAAAAAATTGAAAAAAATATTGTACAAGGCAAAACTTTATTTTTCTTTTTTTATATTGATAGTTTATGAATTTTTTGGATTTTAATTTTTTTTAAAAAAAATTCTGATTTTTCTATTGTTTTGAAAAAATTGGGAGTTTTTTAAAAGCTTTTTCAATTTTTTAAAATTTTTAGGATTCTTTAATATTTCATATTGTTTTTCAAATTTTTTCAGATTTTTTAATTTTTAAAAAGTCAGATTTTTTATTTTTTTGAAAAATTTTAATTTTTTAGATTTTCCTATTTGTTTACTTTTTGGATTTTTAAAAATTTTCGTATTTTTTGAATTTTTAATATTTTTACTTTTTTTAGTTTTTTAAAAATTTGTTTAGTTTTAAGAATTTGGTTTTTGAATTTTGAACTTTTTTGAATTTTTCATATTTTTTCCATTTTTAAAGTTTTTAGATTTCTTTTGAAAATTTTTGAAATTTTCAAAATTTTGGATATTTTTATTAATTATACATTTTTTTAATTAAAAATGTTTTGTTTTTATTTTTTGGATTTTCAAATTTTTTCAGATTTTTTTCTGAATTTTGAAAACATTTTTAGAAAATTTTTTAATGTTTTTCTAAAAATTGATGTGATAATGATATATGACAATGACTTAATATTTTCACATGTTTCATGGTTTTATAGGATATTAAAATCACGCTAATAATTTGTTGTGTTAGATTAAAGTACCAAAATGTTTTATGTAATGAAAGTTCATGTACTTAATCACGAATTTATTTTTTATATATCACACTGATAAAAAAGTATAATTTAGGGGCTAATTTTGTATTTAATCCAAAAGGAAAACATAATAAAATTTGAAATGTTTTGGATTTTTGCAATGGTTGTGGGAAGAGAAATAGTGATTGGTCAGTGATGGAGGTAAAAGTTACTCTATGTACAAAGTAAATGTAAAAGGCAAAAAATAAATAAATAAAAAATCAGAAGGTAGAGCTATTTAATAAATAAAGCACCAAATTCAAAAGTAAGGAAATAGAAAGAATCGCGTAAAGAGTATTTATGTTAACTTCAAATGAAATTTATGAATAAATTTATTCATTTGGACCGTAATTTTTCATATTGTTTAGCATTAAAATATTAATTAATGTTGATTAAAAAATGTTAATTAATGTCATATAAGATAATATCTTACAAAAATACAATTAATATATTATCTTTATTGAATTTTATGAAAATAATAAATTAAATATTAAAAAAATTAATAATAGAATTGATTAAATTGATAAAGGTTGAATACTTCAATTGTAAAGTTTAGGCTTGATTCTTACTGCCAACAATTCTTTAAAATATCTTTATGTTTAATGTAAGTTATCGTTGAAACCTACAATATATTCATAAAAAAAAAAATCATCTTCAATATTATAAAAATAATAAAAATTTTTATAACTTTATCTAATAGTGATAAATATATTTTCAACTAAATTTATGATTGAAATTTAGACCTTATACCCAGATCCTGAAATAAAATAATCTTCCATCACCTAATCCTTCTTTTGCACAAAAAACATTGGACTTTTAAAATTCTCATTATAAATTTAGAGAAATTATCAAATATATTGATAGTAAAATTTTTTTTAACTCTACAAGTGAAATTAAAATAATGACACATATCTTTTAGTATATATTAAATAAATAAAAAATCTAACTAATTATCTTAATTTCATTTATAAATTTAAAAAAATTATATTATTAATGTATCAAATAATTTCTTGTACATTTAATGATATTAACATAACTTATACAAAAAATGGGTTGGATCACATGACTCGGATACATATGATCATGACATTCATTGCCTAACAAACACATGACATCTATATGGAAAATAACATAAACTTTTGTATAAAATGTGCAATTTAAGTTTTCACTTGAAAAAAAAAAAAAAAAACACAAAAAACATTTTGCTTGAGGATGATTAAAAAAAAGGCCAAAGAACTTTCCACTCAAGTGGGGTCCAATTATCTTTGCGTGTAATCTTTTCCCAGTGAGGTAGTATGAGTTAACCATGTTCACATGTATATATAATTTTAACGGCCAAATCAATTTTTCAATCTAGCAGATAGGATATTGCTTATTTTAAGGTACCCAAATTAAACCCGATTAAAACTTGACTATTCATACCCCAACTTATATCCTATTAAAGATTAATACCTCTTATTTGAATCTATTGAACTTCATTACTAACATCTATAAGAAATCCGAGCCTGACACATTAAATCATAAATAAAATTCAATCCAAATTCAAAAAAATTAATTTTTTTATATATTGTTTAGAAATTAAATTAATAGATTAAACTCATAAAAAATTATATTTAAATTAAAACCCCTTAATATGTACCTGAATCCTAAAATTATTTTACAAAATCATTTATAATCAAATTCGAATAACTGAATACCTTATTATTATTATTATTTAAATCCTGTTAACATTCAGTTATAGAATATTTTATCTTATTTAATCGGATCGAGTTTTGGATATCGTTTATAGATACCTCTTACAATCCTTATTTTTCATTTAGGAAAGGTGAGAATCGTTACCTAAAAAATATAATAATAATTAATCTTAAATGAGAGTTGGAAACATTGATTACTATATCTATGGTGTACGGTATTACATCTCGGTATTGATAGAAGTATCTATTTTTTATATAATAATAATTAATCTTAAATGAGAGTTGAAAACATTGATTACTGTATCTATGGTGTACGGTATTACATTCGGTATTGATAGAAGTATCTATATTTTAAACGGTTGAGTTTAACATCCAATGTCAAGGTTTTTTATATTCAATATATCCATATTAATTAGTAACATCCACTTTTTTCTTTTGATATAAGGAAGAACATTACATCTCTCAAAAAAAAAAAAAAAAAAAAAAAACAAACAAACAAACAAACTCGAATTCCATTAGGATGTCTATTTGGTGAGTTTGATAAACTATTAAAATGAAAATTTCAAAGGTTTTAATGTTTTAAATGTGTTTGATAATCTATAATAATATATTAAAAATACGAATGTGAAAAATTTTTTGAATTGAATAAAATGGATATTATTATTTATTTTATTTTAAAATTTCCATTTGATATTTGATATTTTTTGTAATTATTATGATTTATCAAATTGACTATTCATATAAACCAATCCCTATAAAAAGAAAAAAAATCCCTAGATATTAGACTATTGAACTGGTCAACTTTATCAAATATAAACTAATTATTAAAAATTAAATTTTTATAAACTTTGGCTTAGCTACACGTTTCTTTTTCACTAAACTAAAACAATAATTTCATTTATATATAAATTTTAAACTTGAAATTTCAATTCACAAATTTTATACTGCTCAACTTTATCAAATATACACCAAACTATTAGGTTAGTCTAATTAACTTTGGTTTAGCTTCACATTTCTATTTTCTATTATTTTTATATTAACTAGTTTTTAGCCCTGCCTAGCGTGGGGTCAATTTTAATATATTAATTAATTAATTATAATTATATAAAATTAAGATATAGTGGATAATAACACTTGAAATGAAAATTTATTATTTTCTTATATATATATATATATTTTAAAGTATTATATAATTTGATTTTATGATTATTTTTGTAGGCATCAATTTTGTTTGATTTTATTTTAATTTAATAATAATTTTTTTAATTATTATTATTATTATTATTATTAATCTTAAAAAAAAAAAAGAAAAAGTCAAAAAAATTTTGGTTTCAATTCTAAAACTAAAATTAAACTATTATAGTAGTTTTTTTTTCTTTGACACTGCTTAACTTGATAGTATAAAATTCAGTGATCAAAAGTTACTAAATAAGATCAAAAATTTTCCATATAAGTATCCTAAATGATTTGGCGTTTGAATCCAAAAAGTTTTATAAATAGAGCTAATTTCTGCAAAGCATGAAGGAGAAAAAAAAGAGAGAGAACCTAAGGGATTATTGTTAAAAAAAAAAAAAAAGAGAACAGATAAGCCTGGGGATTCTACAAAAAAAAAAAAAAAAGGAAACAAGAAACACAAAAGCTATAAAAAAACACCTTAGTCCTCTTAACGAGGAGCTAGCAGCAAACACAAAAAAAAAAAAAAATTAGAAACAAAAAAGATCCCCTAAGAATGAAATTCTTGATCTAAGAGGTTTGAATTTTTTTTTTGAAAAATCTGATTTTGAGAGAGTATTTAGAAAATAAAAAAGATCAATTTGAGATTTTTTGAGAATTTTTGAAAATTTTTTTTGGTTGCTAGATTCTAAAAAACTTTGAATTTTTTTGACAACCTTCGAAGTTTTTAACGGCCAAAATCTGGGAAAGTGTTCAAAATCTGAAAATTGTTTGAATTTACTGGCATCGATTGAAGTTTCCAGCTATGGCACGACAATGATCGGTCGAAAACTATGTAAATATGGCGGCCAACGGGAGGGGCTGGGTTTTTTAAATAGAGAGGATCCGAGGGTTGAGAAAGGGTAAAGAAAAAAAATAGAAACAAGTTTTTTATAGGCTTTCTAAAACGATGTCATTTTGGATGTTTGACCCATGCCCGACCTACGTAAGATCCACGTGCCGACCCAACTTGTTGGGAAAGTTTTCCCCTTTTTTTTTTCTTTTTACTTTATATTTTGATTTTGATTTTATTTATTTTGTGTTGATTTTTATGTTATTTTGATTTTTTTATGATATTATTGCTATTATTATTATTGTTGTTGTTGTTGTTTTATATTATTACTAGTAATAATTCTTTTAGAAATAAATAAATAAAATAAAAAATAAAACCAAAATAAAATATGGACCTAAAAAATATAACATGTAAAAAAAATTTAATAATAATAACTATTTAAGGAAAATAAATTTTTATTGCAAGCACAAAGGTTATTTAAATTTCACCAAAGTATTGGGATAATTTAAAATATAATTTTTGCAAAAAAATAATTATAAAAAATAAATAAAATGAAAAGAAGTAATAAATTATTTAAATGAATCTTTTAAATTTAATTTTTAGAGAAAGTTGAAAGAGTTTGGTTTTCTTTAAATTATCGCAAGTAAAAATAATTTTTCAGATATTACCATAGAGTTGAAATAATCCAAAATTATTTTTACTAGAATAAATGTTTATTTAAACAATATAAAAAAAGAATAAAATAATAATAATAATAATAATAATAATAATAATTGATATTTGAATAAATATTTAAAAAATGTAATTTTTTTAAAGAAAATTGAAAGAGTTCAATTTTCTTTAATACAAGTAAAAATTAATATTCTTAGATTTCATGAGTTAGGATAATCTAAAATTTTTAAATAATATAATAAAAAAGATAAAAAATAATAAACAGTTAATAATAATAACAAAAAAATCATAATAAAAATTAATTAATTAATTAAATCCCTTAATTAAAAAAATGAATGATTTTTATTTAGGATCTCGTCAAAAAGCTGAGATGATCCTAAAACTTATTCAAAATTTTTAAGATTTTATCGAAGAGTCAAGATAATCTTAAAATTTGTTTAATAAAATTTGAAAACTTACCAAAGAGTCAGAATATTCCTAAAATCATTTTAATAAATAAATAAAATAAATTATGACGAGATTTTAAAAATTTTGTGAATTGTTAATTTTTTTGAAATATTTTCTAAATAAAGATTTTCTATAAATTTCACCAAAGCGTTGGAGAATTTATAGAATACGAAATAATTATAATAATGTTAATTTCACAACAAAGAAATATTTTTTTCATAAATAAATTTTAGGAAATTAAATTTAAATATAAAAAGATCGCATTATCAAAAGTAAAGAATTACACATGTTTAATTGGTATTATTCTTCAAAGGGGTAACGTAAGGGTACTAATACATTCCTCACTTGTAATCGTACTTTTGGATCTAATTCTGATTTCGTAGACCTAAATTTTTTTTAGTAAATTTTAATTAATTTTAAGATTTTTATTAAAATGTGATATTTTTGGGTGGCCAATCACACTCTACAAAAAAGATTAGTGGTGACTCCAAAAATTTTCAACCAAGTCTTGCGATTGTGTCCCTCACGGATGAAAAATCATTATGATAACTTAGCGACTCTGCTGGAGACACCTGAGAGTCAAGCCAAAAATAAAACATGCATTATTTAAACTTTGATTTTATTGTCTTTTTTATATTTAATTTTAATTTCTTATCTCATTTTAGAATAAAAATAAGAAAAAAAGTAAAAATTTGATGGCTTTATCTAGTTTTATTATGTTATTTTATTTGTTTTATATTGTTGTTAATTATATTGTTGATTTTATTTTGATTAATAATTGTTACATTCCTTCACACAAACGCACATTTGCATTCATGTACGAGCTTTATACTCTGGCTCTCAAATCTATCATTTTTTAGGAGGAAGTAGAATACCTATACTTTCGTAAAGTTATAATGCCTCTGCTTGGGCTAGCGAAATACTTCCACTCAAGCTGAACCCTTTTCGTTGACAACCCGTTAAGGGTAAAGATTGAGGGCCTTACTAGTCCAGAGTGGATGACAGTGAGGATCAATTTAAGAACCTTTTTAGCTTGTGTTAATTACCAAACCATGCATATAATGAACCTTAAGAAACCAACCTTAGATAGGGCCATACCATTTTTGTAAATTATACCTTAAATTAGGACACATAAGGTAATATTTATTTTAATATGATTACTAACCTTGTTTTATTTTGCTTTCATTTTGTTTCATGATCATGCATCATCATAAACACTTGCTTATGGGATGTGCATGTCAATATGCCAATATTAGTAAAAAGATTTTTAGTCTTGCTTTGAAAACACCATCATGATGTTTTTAGCTTCGAAGCTTACCATATGTGAAGAGACCAATGTGGTGATAACTCTATCATTAGAAGCCCAAAGTATAATGGAAAATCGTCTAAAAGAATCTAAACAAGAAATTTTGCCCGAAGAAATCAATTTAAGAATTCAACAAATTGACTTCCTGATTTAAGAATTGCAGAGAATGATGGATTATTTCCTAGTTAAATTTTATAAGGAACATGAAAAAAGTTAAGTGAATGTTATGGTGGGAGATTTATCTAAAGACAGGCCTTATTGAATGAAAATTTTGAACCTGTTACCATCTTTTATGAAGAAAATTTGAGTTTTAAGATTGATAAGCTAGTTTGTATGAATTTTAAGCTTATCATGATCTTTTATGATAAGAAATTGAGTGCTGAAATTGACGAATCAGGTTTTACAACTATGCCAAAGGTGACAATTGAGGTACCTAGCCCATTTTCATACAAAACTTATAAAGCAATCTCTTAAAATTATGATTATAATATCATATCATAAAGTTTAGATAATGGTTCCCTTTAATGTGGTTCATGTGATGTAAGCATAGCAAATATAACTAGTGTAAAGGGCATAACTTGAAGTGGACAATGTTATACCCTAGAAACACTTGAGAGAGTAGGAAAAGAAAAAGCAAATGAATGGTAAATGAGCTTAAAAAAAATAAATCATCCAACAATCAAGAAACTCACCCAGCCTTAGTCCTAGACTAAGAATGTAAGAATTTAGTTATAAAAAAAAAGCTTGTGAGTTCTTGAAACTTATTAAGCACAATAAGTATAGTGTGGTAAAATAATTAAATTACTTACCAGCTCAAATTCTTATGCTTTTTTTATTGCTAAATTCTAAAAATAAAAAAAGAGGGAGTCGCCACCAATCTTTATTAGGGTGTGATTGGCCACCCAAAAGTTTATCTTTTTAATAAAACTATAAAAACGGGTTGTTTAAAGTTTATCAAAAAGATATATTTCGGTCTACGAAAAATCAGGTTGGGTCCGGGAGTCGGTTACGCGTGGGGAAGGATTAGCACCCCCACAACGTCCATAAATTGGTACCATTCAACTATGCGCTATTTTCAATGTCGGATAAAAATGGTTTTAATTTGAAATTTAACATTAATTTCCTTTATTTAAAAAAATATTCTTTTTTTTTGCTAAAATTTTTATTTAGGAATATTGAGAAAATCTTTAAGTTAAAGAATTATTTTAAAATTCTCCAACATCTAGGCAGAATTTAAAGTAAGTCTTTTCGCTTAAAATTTAACACAACAATCCTTAAAATGAAATAACACTCTTTACAGAAAATTGTTGGTGACTCTCCAACATCTAGGCAGAGTACCATGAGTAAATTAAAGAGAGAATAATGAAGACAATTATTGATGATAATACGATAACGTATGTATGCTAATGAATGTCATGTAAAATGAGATGCAATTTAAGAGTTGGATTCTTAAATATAATGAGACCACCCCGACTCTCCAACATCTAGGCAGAGCTTAGGTGCGACTGTTTATATTTAAGATCCCAATTTTATTATACTTTTTTTTATTAATCTTATTATTAATAAAATGCAATTTAAGAGTTGGATTCTTAAATATAATGAGACCACCCCGACTCTCCAACATCTAGGCAGAGCTTAGGTGCGACTGTTTATATTTAAAATCTCAATTTTATTATACTTTTTATTTATTAATCTTATTATTAATATGAATTATGAACTCGTGTGAAAAGACTTAATGAAGTAAAATTTCCTAAATACCCCATCATCTAGGCGGCATTCGGGAACAAATTGCTTCCAATAGAATTTTCACACATGTCCTTAGGATTTTTCGGACTTTGGACTTCAAGGATTTTGGATTTCGAGCGGTTTTGAATTTAATGGATTTTGAATTTTTAAGGGTTTTAGAAACCTAGGATTAAGAAATAGCGCTTAAGGTTTCATTTTTTTAAGAAAATACGAACATCTCTAAAAATCCCCAACATCTAGGCGGATTTTTGAAGCAAGTTCGATTTTAATAATTTTTGAAAATTAATTAAAAATTTCTTATGTTTATTTATTATTAACAATAATTCCCCAACATCTAGGCAGAATTACTGTTTTAGAAAAATATTTTTATTCCCTCCAACATCTAGGCAGGGAAAATTATTATTATTATTTTAAAGCATTTTAATATATTTTAATTATTATTTATTTTTAATTTTATTATTATTAAAACAATTAAACATTTATTCTAACAAACTTATAAATTTATCATGCATAAATATAAAATATATTTAAAATAACAAAAATAATAATATAAAAAAAAATTTAGAAAATTCAAAAAAAAAAAAAAAAATTTTTTTTACCTGAACCGGACCGGTCAACGGTCCGGTCAACGATGGTCCGGGTGATCTGACCGGTTCGGCGGTTGGATCGGCGGTTCGGGCGATCTGACCGGTTCGGCGGTCGATAGGCGGTTCGTATGAACCGGTTCAAGGCTGGCTGGAACGGGTCGATGGGTCGGGTTGCGCGGATCTCGGGTCGGGTTCGGGTCAACGCGCGGATTCTTCTTTGGTTAAAACGGCGTCGTTTTTGGTTTTATTGAAACGACGTCGTTTTGGCTATTGATAATATATATAAAAGTCAAAAAAAAAAATTTTGCGTCATTTTTTCGGTCTTCAGAAAAAAAAACAACCCTTTTTTTTTTTCTCTCTTCTTCTTCAGCCGCACGCCGGCCGGCCGTCGGTGCCGCCGCCGTTTTCCGGTCGCCGACCGTCGTTTCCGGTGGTCGGAAAAACCCCAAAATTCTCCCACGAACTCTTCTCGACCCCCTGAGCACAGATCTGACCTCTTTTTCACCAAAAACGGCCTTGATTCGCGTAGATCGGGTTTTGAAGTTTTCGATTTTTCTTCTTTTTTTTTTTGGCGAAACTGATGATTTCTTGGCTTTTGCAGGTGGCTCGGCGCTGAGGTTCCTCGCCGTAGGCGAGGACTGTGTTATTTTTTTGGTTTTTGTTTTCGTTTTTTTTTTTTTGTGGCGGTTCTGTTTATGGTTGTTTTGGGTTGGTTTTTGTGTTTGGGTATTTTGGGTGTTTGGGTGGGTAGATCGAAATTTTTCGTTCCTGAACCCTCAAGCTAGAAAATTTTTTTTTTTGTTTCAGAGCTCTCACCTGAAAAAATTTTTTCCCCTTTTTTTTTTTTTTTTTTGAAGTTTATGTGTTGATTTTATAGAGTTTCAATTAAGTGGGATTTTGCTGGTTGTAGGGTGGTTAGTTGGTAGCTATAGGGTGGCTGGCAGAAAGCTGGTCGGGGGGCTGGTTGGGTTGCTGATAAGGAGATGGTCAAGGAGTTGGTCGAGGTAGCTCGGCCTCGCACCAACTCCTTGACTTCTTTCTTTTTTTTTTGTTTGTTTACTTGTTTTGTTTTTTTCTGTTTTGTTTTTTTTTCTTTTTTTGTTTTGTTTTGTTAAATATTATTATTATTATATAAAAAAAAATAAAATAGTAGACCCGGACAAAATTGGTGTCTACAGCTGCCCCTCTTTGCACGTTTCTGAGAATCAGGAATAGGGCAAAGACAAAGACAATGATTTTGTCCGAAAATAAATCGTGTTATTTTTTTGGTTTTACAGAAAAGGGCTCCTCTTAGCAGAGGCTCAACAACTTTAAAATTTCTTCTTGAAAAAGCTCCTCTCAACAGAGGTTCCACAACTTTAAAATTTCTTCTTGAAAAAGCTCCTCTCAACAGAGGCTCCACAACTTTAAAATTTTATTTCGAAAAAGCTCCTCTCAACAGAGGCTCCACAACTTTAAAAATCTCATCTGAAAAAGCTCCTCTCAACAGAGGCTTCATAACTTTAAAAATCTCATATGAAAAAGCTCCTCTCAACAGAGGCTTCATAACTTTAAAATTTCATTTTGAAAAAGCTCCTCTCAACAGAGGCTCTACAACTTTAAAATTCTCATTTCAGAAAAGCTCCTCTCAACAGAGGCTCTACAACTTTAAAATTCTTTCTTGAAAAAGCTCCTCTCAACAGAGGCTCTACAACTTTAAAAAATTTTTCTTGAAAAAGCTCCTCTCAACAGAGGCTCTACAACTTTAAAAATTCTCATTTGTTTTCAAATTTGAGTTTTCATCTTTGAACAAGTAAATTCCTCTCTTTTGAATTCCTTTGTTTGATCATTGTCTTTACCAAAATCTTGTTTTTTTTTTTTATTAAGAAAAGGAAAATTTCTATCTTTGTTACAACTTCTCATGGATGCATGTACTGAGTGCTCATGATGCAATGCATGTAATGCAATCAAAATCGTTCATTGTAGTAAAAAGGTTCTCAAAATCTTCTCACTTTCAGCTTCTTTTATCCAAATTCTTATATGACCAATCTGTCTTCAACATCTTACCATAATATTTTTTTTCTTCAAAAGTCTGCAACCTCAATGTCTTGTCATGCTTTTCTCATCCTTTTTCATTTGCCTTTGTCAATGTTAAAAGTAATGCTGAGATCTTTCATGTTTGTTTTTCTTTTCATCATTTTAAGTTCAAGACAAATAAAATGCAATCACACATTTCTCTGATGGATAAAAAATATCAAATAAGGATAAATGAAAGGATAGGCATTATTTCAAATGAAGGATAATGTATTTCTTATGGCTGATAACAAGTGTATGTCAAAGTGTTTGAATTGAAATAAAGGTGTCAAAAGAATGATCACAAGATAATCATGAACAAAATATTCTCAGATTCTTTCTCTAAAACTAAATCAGATGACTTCCTTGATTATTCAGAGTTCATCAAACTACACTTGCCCCTGCATTGTGAGATCTTTTCTTGATGATGCTTTTGCTTCACATCTAAGCCGCCTTTTCAGGTTTTCAACTTAGATAAGTCATCATTTTTTTCTTTTTTCTTTTTTTTTTAAGCAAAATATTTCTTCACAACATCTGAATTTATTGGGGTAGGCAAATCACCTCCGTCCATTTCTGCCAAAATCAATGCCCCACCAGAAAAAGTCTTTTTCACCACATACGGGCCTTCCCAATTTGGTGTCCATTTCCCTCGATTATCATGTTGATTTGGAAGGAATCTTTTTAGCACTAAGTCTCCTTCCCTAAAGCAACGGGGACGAGTTTTCTTGTCATGTGCTCTCATCATCCTCTTTTGATATAATTGACCATGACAAAGTGCTGACAGTCTTTTCTCCTCAATAAGGTTTAACTGCTCGTAGCAATTTCGGACCCATTCTGCTTCCTCTAACTCCACCTCCATCAGGACTCTCAGTGAGGGAATTTCCACTTCGACTGGTAGCACAGCTTCCATACCATATACCAAAGAAAACGGTGTGGCTCCAGTAGACGTTCTGACTGATGTTCTATAAGCATGCAAGGCAAAAGATAACTTCTCATGCCAATCTTTATAAGTTTCAGTCATTTTCTCCAGGATTCTCTTGATATTCTTATTTGCAGCCTCCACTGCCCCATTCATTTTTGGACGATATGGTGTCGAATTACGATGGCGGATCTTGAACTGAGTGCATACTTCATTCATCATTTTGTTGTTTAAATTTTTGGCATTATCAGAAATAATTATCTCCGGAAGCCCATATCTGCATATTATCTCTCTTTTCATGAACTTGCATACCACAGATCGGGTCACGCTAGCATATGATGCAGCCTCTACCCATTTGGTGAAGTAATCAATCATCACAAAAATGAATCTATGCCCATTCGAAGCTTTTGGAGTGATGGGGCCAATGACATCCATGCCCCACATTGAGAATGGCCAAGGAGGAGCTAAAACATGTAATGTTGATGGTGGAGCATGAATTTTGTCAGCATAAATCTGACATTTATGACATCTCCTAGCATAATCAATACAGTCACTCTCCATTGTCAACCAATAATAGCCAGCCCTCATAATTTGTCTAGCCATCATATGACCATTTGCATGTGCCCCACAAACTCCATCATGCACTTCTTCAATAATCTTCTTTGCTTCAGCTGCATTTACACATCTTAAGAGCATTTGATCTCGACCTCTTTTGTAAAGGATATCTCCGTCAATGAAGAAATTCATAGCCAATCTTCTAATAGTCCTCTTATCATTTTCAGTTGCATGTTCTGGGTATTGCTGGCTTTTAATGTATTGCATGATGTCATGATACCATGGCCTTCCATCAATTTCTTTTTCAACACCTGAGCAATGTGCTGGTACATCTTTCACATCCAGCTTGATGGGTTGGATTTCAATACTTGCATCTATTTTGATCATTGCAGCTAGAGTAGCCAGTGCGTCAGCAATTTGGTTTTCCTCTCTAGGTAGATGCTTAAACTGAACTTCTTTAAATTGCTTAACCAACTCAGAGATGTATTTATGATACTGAATCAATTTAGAGTCTCTTGTCTCCCATTCTCCTCGTAACTGATAAATGACTAAAGCTGAATCTTCAAACACATCTAACACTTTGATCTTCTTTTCAATTGCTGCTTGTAGACCCATAACACATGCCTCATATTCAGCCACATTGTTTGTGCAATTAAAATTTAATCTGGCTGTGATGGGGTAATAATATCCATCAGGAGATATCAAAATTGCCCCAATACCATGACCCAAAGCATTAGCAGCTCCATCAAAATACATCCTCAATGATTTTTCAACAGGTTCATTTTCTTCAATGGTCATCACATCTTCATCAGGAAAATCTAATTTCATTGGCTCATAATCTTTGACTGCACGATCAGCAAGGAATTCAGCTATTGCACTCCCTTTAATAGCTTTTTGAGTCACGTAAATGATATCATATTCTGAAAGCATAACCTGCCACCGTGCTATTCTTCCTGTCAATGAGGGCTTTTCGAAGATATACTTAATAGAATCCAGCTTTGCTATGAGCCAAGTAGTGTGATAAAGCATGTATTGTCTAAGCCTTCGAGCTGTCCAGGTTAATGCACAACACATCTTCTCTAATGGTGAATACTTTGACTCATAATCAGTGAACTTCTTGCTCAAGTAGTAAATTGCTCGTTCTTTCTTATCAGTTTCATCTCTTTGCCCCAGCACACATCCCATTGAATTTTCATGCACTGTCAAGTACAAAATCAAAGGTTTTCTTGGCATTGGTGGCACCAACACAGGTGGATTTGACAAGTATTCTTTGATCTTATCAAAAGCTTCTTGGCATTCATCATTCCATTTTCCAGGATCATGTTTTCTGAGAAGCTTGAAAATAGGATCACACTTATAAGTGAGTTGAGAGATGAAGCGAGCAATATAATTTAATCTCCCTAAGAAACCTCGCACTTCTTTTAAGGTATGAGGAGGAGATAAGTTTTGAATGGCTTGTATCTTATCTGGATCAACTTCAATTCCTTTTTCATTGACTACAAAGCCCAATAGTTTTCCTGATTTGGCTCCAAATGTACATTTGGCAGGATTCAACTTCAACTGAAATCTTCTCAACCTGTCGAACAGCTTTTTGAGACTGACTATATGATCATTTTCTTCACGAGATTTTGTAATCATATCATCTACATACACTTCTATCTCTTTATGCATCATGTCATGAAAAAGAGTCACCATTGCTCTTTGATAAGTAGCACCAGCATTTTTCAACCCAAAAGGCATGACTTTGTAACAGAATGTTCCCCACATGGTCACAAATGTAGTTTTCTCCATATCATCTCGAGCCATCTTGATCTGATTATAAGCTGAGAAACCATCCATAAAGGAAAATGTGGAGTGCCTAGCAGTATTATCCACTAGAGTATCGATGTGAGGTAAAGGAAAGTTATCCTTAGGGCTTGCTCTATTTAAATCTCGATAATCAACACACATTCTCACTTTTCCATCTTTCTTAGGAACTGGCACTATGTTGGCTACCCATTCAGGATATTTTGCCACTTCTAAAAATCCAGCATCGAATTGTTTCTTCACTTCCTCTTTAATTTTCAGCAGCATCTCTGGTTTCATGCGCCTTAGCTTTTGTTGCATCAGCTTACATCCTAGTTTTAAAGGTAACTTGTGCTCTACAATATCAGTGCTGAGTCCTGGCATATCCTGGTAAGTCCATGCGAACACATCTACATATTCTCGTAGCAGCTCTTCTAGCTTCTGTCTTTCAGCTGGTAAAAGAGATGTACCAACTTTGACCTCTCTTTTATTCTCACCATCTCCCAAATTTACTGATTCAGTAATTTCTTGGTGGGGTTCAATTGGCTTATCTTCATGTTCTATTAATTTTAACAAATCAAGAGGCAGTGTATAGTTATCTGAATCTTCCTCATTATCAAGTTCATCAACATGAATTAAGTTTTCAAAATCAAATCCGAGATTAATGCCATGATTATCCTCATGTTCATTGTTTGAGACCCTGCAAAAGGGTAATATGGAAAGAATATTGGCACACAAAAATGGAATGGCAAGAAAATGTAGGAAAGAAAAAGATGAAAGGTAAAACGAAGATAAAAATGACAGAAAAAATACGGATGCATCTTCTAAGTCTTTTATTAAAATGACAAACATAAACACACCATAAAAGATCTCCTAATACTCGTAGAAAGTAATTAGAGATTTTAAGTTTCACATTACTTTTCCAAAGTTTTAAAGGCAACAGGCAGCTCTGTAACTTTCCAATTATCCAACTCAAAATCTGAAGGACAAGGGTACACGAATAGCTCTTCACTTCGACTCTTCTTTTCTCCATCATCCACCATTTGAATGGCCAGCTCTGAAAATTTTTCCATGAATCCTGCACTTGGGGCTCTCGGTAAATCTGAATAAATGTATCCTCCCGAGTGAAAAGAATCATAAAGGTATGGAATGACTATCGGCTCTGACTCCAGCTCATATCCCTTAAGATTAGCTATCCTCTTATCTCTTTTCTCATTCATCATTCTTACTCTGTCCCCTCTTGTTGGCTTATATCCCAAGCCAAACCTGTCTCTCTTTTCATTTATGGCCGATGGCTCCGTAATTCCTTGCAGGTTCTTCCCAAGTCCGACTTTAGGTCGCCATCCCATCTTGGTAAGCTGTTTGACTACCATTTTAGTAGTCGCAGATAAGTGTGGTGAATATAATTTAGATCCTCCAGCTATATATGTTGCATTGGCAATCTCGAAAGATCTATAAGAACATTCTAAAGCTTCATCTGCCGATTCCACATAAGGAGTATTTATCGGTTGAGTTACCAATAAATCTTCTTCTCCTGCCACACATGTTAGCTTCCCTTCAACAATAAATTTGACTTTTTGATGTAATGAGGATGGGATAGCACCTGCCATATGGATCCACGGTCTACCCAATAAACAACTATATGAAGGAGAGATGTCCATAACTTGAAATTTCACGTTGAAAGTACATGGGCCAATCTGTAATGGCACTTCTATATCTCCCAACACTTCTCTTCTGGTTCCATCAAAGGCTCTCACTATCATATGACTAGGTTTCATATAAGATCCATCAACAGGGAGTTTTACCAGAGTAGTCGCAGGTATAACATTGATGGATGAGCCATTATCAATTAAAACTTTAGCCATTATATGACTTTTACATTTCACAGTAATGTGAAGAGCCCTGGTACTTCCTCTACCTTCAGGAGGAATCTCTTCATCACTGAAAGAGATATAGTTTGAAATCGTCAGATTGCCAACAAGCTGTTCCACATATTCAACAGAAGCATTGTGAGACACATATGCTTGATTTAACACTTTCAGCAAAGCATTACGGTGTGACTCTGAACTGAGCAATAATGACAATAGCGAAATTCTAGCTGGCATCTTGTTAAGCTGTTCTACCACGCTATACTCGCTATGTTTTATTAACTTTAAAAATTCACCTGCTTCACTCTCAGATACTGGCTTCTGCCATTCTTTTTCTAGGGTTGTGTCAATACCACTCTGACTTTCATTTTCTTCTCCTACCTTGGCTTTCTCCTTTCTAGCTTTTTCTAGAGCTTCTGGGGTATAACACCTCCCACTTCGAGTTATGCCTCCTACACCCGTTATATTGGCAGTATCTGGGTTGACTACGACATCATAATCGTATTTCCAAGGTACTGCTTTATCATTCTGATATGGAAAAGGGCCAGAAACTTTAATTGTCACCACTGGCCGAGAGACGGGTTTTTCTAGCTTCGATGTTGGCTTCTCATCATAATAGATAGTTACTGGTCTACGCCCAAACTTATTCTTTGAATCAATGGTAGACACTTTCACCAACTCTTCTCTCTCTTGGTAAAACTCTATTCGACCTTCATCCATCAATTTTTGCACCTCTTGACGAAATTGGTGACAGTTTTCGATAGAATGCCCCAGAGCACCTCTGTGATAATGGCAGCTTTCAGTTGAGTTAACCGCTTCAGAGTAATTTTGAGGTTCTATCAACTTCAGCATGTCAGCTTTGACCAAGGTTTCAAACACTTTAGCCATATGAATTTTGACCTCTTCTATTCTTCTTTTCACGTAACTTGTTTGCCCATCAATCAAAGCATTTATTGATGGTCTGGTATGATTTGGTAGAGAGTTTCCATTGACATTTGGAGTCCCTTGTTGGCTGGTATCAAAATTTAATACTCCTTCATTGATTAACCCCTGCACTTTATGCTTCAAAGCAATACAATGCTCAGTGGAATGACCTGGATTCCCATAATGATAATCACAATGTGCATTGGGGTCATACCACTTGGGAAATGGGGGTTTCAAAGGTTCAATAATAACAGGAGCAAGCAGATGTTTTTCAACAAGTCGAGGATACAAATCTGTGTATGTCATGGGAATTGGGTCAAAATGAGGTCTTTCTCGATTGTTATTATTCTGTGAGTTTCTTTGATTGCTGTTTGGGTAGGTTGGTCGAGTAAATGGTCGAGCTGGAGGTGCTGGGGTGTAATTGGATGGTTAAGGGCTAAAACTTGATCTGGGTAACGATTGTTGGGGGGCTCGGTAATGGTATGGTTGTTGAGAGATTTGGTTTATGGTAGAGTAGTAATGGGGGTGTGGGTTATATGAAACAAAAGGATGGTGTGGGGGATTTGTGTGAGTGACAACATGTGTCTCCTGCTCTTTCTTCCTTAATGTAGCTATCTTCTTTTCAGACCCTTCAATTTTACCACTTTTGATAGCATTTTCTATCATCTCCCCTGAAATTACCATGTCAGAGAAGTTTTTCGTGGCATTTCCCACCAATCTGTCATAATACGGGGCCTTCAGTGTATTGACGAATAGCACGGTTATCTCTTTTTCAGTCAGTGGTGGTTGTACTTGGGCTGCTGCATCTCTCCACCGATGTGCGTATTCTTTGAAGGTTTCCGTCAATTTTTTCTCCATATTTTGTAATGACAGTCTATCAGGGGCTGTATCCAAGACGTGCTTATACTGAGCAAGAAAAACTTTGGCCAAGTTTTTCCATGAACTGATCTTATTTCGATCTAATTGCACGTACCATTTAGTTGCTATACCAGTCAAACTATCATGAAAATAGTGTATCAATAGTTTGTCATTATGGGTATAACCCGTCATCTTTCTACAAAACATGGTGATATGAGCAGATGGACACTTTGTCCCATCGTATTTTTCAAAATCTGGGGTCTTAAATTTTGGTGGGATAACCAAGTCAGGCACTAGGCTAAGCTCGTTGGTGTCAATAACCCCATAAGTGTCATTACCTTCAACCGCTTTAAGCCTCTCTTCAAGCTGGTCATATTTATCTTGAATTTTTGAATTTATAACAGGTTCTGACATTTCGTGAGACTTCTCTTGCTCAACAGGGTCGTCAAGATTTGGTATCATGATGGGATCAACTGGGATGGGTCCCGAATTGGCATTCAAGTGGGTCGGCTGCTGATTTGCAGAATGATTGACATAGGGGTACGGCTGCGCACTTGGTGGTGGTATGTGTATACCCCGAGGAACTTGAATCTGAACTTGAGGTGGAGTGAATCCCGGAGGGTATAATGGCTCTTCCACATTAACCTCATCTCCTGTCCTAGATACACCAGCGACTCCTTTTCCTTTCATTGATCCAATCAACAGTTGTCTTAATTCAGCCATTTGTGCTTCAATTCTTTGTTGTATTTCCATCACTCTTTCTTGTATCTCCTCCTGTACCCTTTCGACCCTTTCAAACCTAGCTGCATTCTCTTCTGCCATGGCTCGAGTCTGGGAACGAGTATTATATCTATGCGAAATTGACAGGTTGTGGTTCCTTGGCTTTGCTATCCTTGAACCTTAGTTTATCAACCACGAATTAGATCGCATGATATAATGTCGTTGATATTATTATTAGTATGAAAATGCATGCATGAAATGAATGAAATGCAAATTAGGGTATTATCTTGGATCGATCGAAACAAAAAGAAACTTTCATTAACCATGGGAGTCTTTACACATCATCCAATCATTCTTGCATTAAAGCCATAAAAACATTTGATTTGAGCATATTGCTCCCTAGCTTCATGAAAAAAAGTGCAATAATCTTTGACTGTGGCCTTGGGTTGGTACAATCTCTCGTTCCAGTGCTTTCGCCTTTTCAACCATGTTGCCTGCTTTTTGAACAGCCCTGTAGATTTGAGCAGTCAGGTGTTCGATGTATTGCTGCCTCCCTAAACTTTCTGCTCTCCACATCTCTCGAGCATCTACCTCCATATTACAAGTGCGAGCCCAATAATCTTCTCTATCTTGCCACTCAGTCAAAATCTCATTTATGTGCCTCTGATTGCTTGTCAATTGAAGCTCCAAACTCATTAATTCATGCTCTAAGGCTTTTTTCTTGCTTTGCAAATCAGAGTTCTTGCTTTGTTCCCTCATTAGCTCAGCTTTTAGCTTTTCACTTTCTCTTTGGTGCCTTGTTACCTTTTCAGAGGCCCCTGAAAGTTTTTCTTTCCATTCATGTTGCTCTTTGGTGAGTGTGAAGATCATTTCTTTGTTCTCTCGAGCTCTGTTATTCCAATATTCCACCATGTCTCGTAGTTCTTCCACATCCTTCTTGGATCCCTTCAAAGGTCTACTATCCAACCTTAATTTCTTATTTTCTTGATGTAAATCTTGCAGATCCTCTTTCAATACTTTTCGTTCTTTAGTCAACTTCTGTACTGCATCATTTTTCATCATCAAATCATATCTTAATTAATTAACTTGATCCATCATAGCCACCTTTTCTTTTTTTAACCTTTTCTTTTAAATCTCAAACTCTCGTTGAGCGATCTCAAGAGTCGACAATACCGATACTGAAACAGGAGCTGACAACTTCTCTGAAACATCAGCTGGTAGAGGCCTAATTTCGTTAACTCTTTTCATCCTTCACACAAGGTAACCTTCAGCAACATTATCAGCGAGTCTAGCTGGGCTCATTCGGTTGACCTGCTTCCATGCTTTGATGATTTCACGAACCCTTTTCATATAACCGGGTGTTCCATATTCAAACTCGAGTGAACCAAGCCTATGAGTCATAGGGATGAACTGTCGTGAATCATATTGTCTTTGAACCATAAAGGGCGCGTAACTCACTGCCCCCCATATTCCTAACAGAGGTACCCATGACTCGTCTCCACAACTATATAAGATAGCCATCGGAAGCATCCATGGTGCCCTCCATGTTACATCTTCGCTGGTGAGCTTTAAAAAGAATGCCAACCACTGACTTTTTGTCCAATCTTTTCTCCATTCTTTAGTCATAAACTCCTTGATAGGACTGAAATGCACGGAGAATGGTCGAAATGATGTCTTCTCTTTTCCCCAAAAATGGCTTCTGAGCCAGATAAATAGTAACTGAGCACACCCCATAAATCGTCCTTCACCCTTTCTTCGACAAAAATTAAGTGATCTAATAGTTTCTGCCAAAATAGTTGGTGAAGGGTTTATACCTTTATCTAATTGCTCAAAGAAATCAACCACTGATGCTTCTATATGTCCTAAAACCTTAGGGAATATCATCAATCCATAGATGGCCAAAGCAAACACATCCGACCCCTGATCGGTATCAATATACTTTCTTATGTACTCGAGCAGAAAAGCTGATGGAATGATGTCAACCCTATTTTTTTCTTTCTTGTGCTTGTCTATCTCTTCAACCTCCACTTGCATGATCTTGGCTAATTTTTTTCTATATCCAGTGGTCTTATGCTCTTTCCAATAGATCTTGTCTTGATTGGTAGACTCTATCCGGAGTAAAGAAGAATATTCTTCGATCATGGGAGCCAAGTCTTCTTGGTTGAATACAAAGCATCGATAAGATGGATCCCAGAACTGTATTGCGGCTCTCATTAGCTGTTCATCAACCTTCACAGACATAAGCAGTGCCACATCCCCGTATTTCTTGGAAAAAGATTCTTTTTTCTCTATTCTCCACTGTTTCCAAATGGCTTCCAATTCTGATATATTATTCTGACTGAGATCCACATGTACTGACTGTAGCAGCACCGATATGTGACCCTCTACTAAGCAATCTCCTTCTTTCCTCTGAATACCTTCTGAATGGCTCTTGACCTCCAAGTAGCTCTTACACACAGATGACATCCTTTAGGTTCTTTGAAAGTTTTTTTTTTTTAGATTGGTCCAAAACAATACCCTTTTAAAAATGGTACCTATATGATGCATGCAACAAAATTGAAGACAATAAAACAAATCAATAATGTAAATAAAACAAATAAAACTGAGTAAATGAATGAACAAGCATAACAGAATATACATAGTGTCCTAATTTAGGTAATCTTTTCACAAAAGGGACAGTATGGCTCTATCCTAAAGTTGGACTTTACGGCTCATTATATGCTGGGTTAAGATTTGCATGTCTAAAGGTTCCCAGACTATTCCTCACATCATCGTCCGTTATAGACTAGTAAGGCTCCCCGATCCTCACCCATTACAGGCTACTAACGGAACGAGTTCAATCTGAGTGAAAGTGTTTCGCTAGCAAATGCGGAGGTTATCACCTCACGAGAGCGTAGCTACTTCACTTCCTCCTAAAAGGACGGAGCCCGGGTATAGAGCTCATGTATGCAAGTGAATATGCAAAGTGTGTGCAAGGTAATGTATTAATCATGAATAAATCAAAAACCAAAATAAAAAATGAAGTAATAACTAGCACATAATTTATTTCATTTATTAACATGACTGTTTTCAGAAAAAATAAAATAAAATAAAAGAAATTAAATTAAATATCATATAAAATCAATTAAATCCAACCATTGTCAATAGCGCATAATTAAAATTTTGGCCTGACTCTCAAATAATTCCCCAGTGGAGTCGCCAAGCTGTCGTAACGGTTTTGAGACCGCCAGACGTAAAAACGAGTTGTTTTAAAATTGAGAAAAATAAAAAAAGAGGGAGTCGCCACCAATCTTTATTAGGGTGTGATTGGCCACCCAAAAGTTTATCTTTTTAATAAAACTATAAAAACGGGTTGTTTAAAGTTTATCAAAAAGATATATTTCGGTCTACGAAAAATCAGGTTGGGTCCGGGAGTCGGTTACGCGTGGGGAAGGATTAGCACCCCCACAACGTCCATAAATTGGTACCATTCAACTATGCGCTATTTTCAATGTCGGATAAAAATGGTTTTAATTTGAAATTTAACATTAATTTCCTTTATTTAAAAAAAATATTCTTTTTTTTTGCTAAAATTTTTATTTAGGAATATTGAGAAAATCTTTAAGTTAAAGAATTATTTTAAAATTCTCCAACATCTAGGCAGAATTTAAAGTAAGTCTTTTCGCTTAAAATTTAACACAACAATCCTTAAAATGAAATAACACTCTTTACAGAAAATTGTTGGTGACTCTCCAACATCTAGGCAAAGTACCATGAGTAAATTAAAGAGAGAATAATGCAGACAATTATTGATGATAATACGATAACGTATGTATGCTAATGAATGTCATGTAAAATGAGATGCAATTTAAGAGTTGGATTCTTAAATATAATGAGACCACCCCGACTCTCCAACATCTAGGCAGAGCTTAGGTGCGACTGTTTATATTTAAGATCCCAATTTTATTATACTTTTTTTTATTAATCTTATTATTAATAAAATGCAATTTAAGAGTTGGATTCTTAAATATAATGAGACCACCCCGACTCTCCAACATCTAGGCAGAGCTTATGTGCGACTGTTTATATTTAAAATCTCAATTTTATTATACTTTTTATTTATTAATCTTATTATTAATATGAATTATGAACTCGTGTGAAAAGACTTAATGAAGTAAAATTTCCTAAATACCCCATCATCTAGGCGGCATTCGGGAACAAATTGCTTCCAATAGAATTTTCACACGTGTCCTTAGGATTTTTCGGACTTTGGACTTCAAGGATTTTGGATTTCGAGCGGTTTTGAATTTAATGGATTTTGAATTTTTAAGGGTTTTAGAAACCTAGGATTAAGAAATAGCGCTTAAGGTTTCATTTTTTTAAGAAAATACGAACATCTCTAAAAATCCCCAACATCTAGGCGGATTTTTGAAGCAAGTTCGATTTTAATAATTTTTGAAAATTAATTAAAAATTTCTTATGTTTATTTATTATTAACAATAATTCCCCAACATCTAGGCAGAATTACTGTTTTAGAAAAATATTTTTATTCCCTCCAACATCTAGGCAGGGAAAATTATTATTATTATTTTAAAGCATTTTAATATATTTTAATTATTAATTATTTTTAATTTTATTATTATTAAAACAATTAAACATTTATTCTAACAAACTTATAAATTTATCATGCATAAATATAAAATATATTTAAAATAACAAAAATAATAATATAAAAAAAAATTTAGAAAATTCAAAAAAAAAAAAAAAATTTTTTTTTTACCTGAACCGGACCGGTCAACGGTCCGGTCAACGATGGTCCGGGCGGTCTGACCGGTTCGGCGGTTGGATCGGCGGTTCGGGCGATCTGACCGGTTCGGCGGTCGATAGGCGGTTCGTATGAACCGGTTCAAGGCTGGCGGGAACGGGTCGATGGGTCGGGTTGCGCGGATCTCGGGTCGGGTTCGGGTCAACGCGCGGATCCTTCTTTGGTTAAAACGGCGTCGTTTTTGGTTTTATTGAAACGACGTCGTTTTGGCTATTGATAATATATATAAAAGTCAAAAAAAAAATTTTTGCGTCATTTTTTCGGTCTTCAGAAAAAAAAACAACCCTTTTTTTTTTTTCTCTCTTCTTCTTCAGCCGCACGCCGGCCGGCCGTCGGTGCCGCCGCCGTTTGCCGGTCGCCGACCGTCGTTTTCGGTGGTCGGAAAAACCCCAAAATTCTCCCACGAACTCTTCTCAACCCCCTGAGCACAGATCTGACCTCTTTTTCACCAAAAACGGCCTTGATTCGCGTAGATCGGGTTTTGAAGTTTTCGATTTTTCTTCTTTTTTTTTTGGCGAAACTGATGATTTCTTGGCTTTTGCAGGTGGCTCGGCGCTGAGGTTCCTCGCCGTAGGCGAGGACTGTGTTATTTTTTTGGTTTTTGTTTTCGTTTTTTTTTTTTGTGGCGGTTCTGTTTATGGTTGTTTTGGGTTGGTTTTTGTGTTTGGGTATTTTGGGTGTTTGGGTGGGTAGATCGAAATTTTTCGTTCCTGAACCCTCAAGCTGGAAATTTTTTTTTTTTTGTTTCAGAGCTCTCACCTGAAAAAATTTTTTCCCTTTTTTTTTTTTTTTTGAAGTTTATGTGTTGATTTTATAGAGTTTCAATTAAGTGGGATTTTGCTGGCTGTAGGGTGGTTAGTTGGTAGCTGTAGGGTGGCTGGCAGAAAGCTGGTCGGGGGGCTGGTTGGGTTGCTGATAAGGAGCTGGTCAAGGAGTTGGTCGAGGTAGCTCGGCCTCGCACCAACTCCTTGACTTCTTTTTTTTTTTTTTTGTTTACTTGTTTTGTTTTTTTCTGTTTTGTTTTTTTTTCTTTTTTTGTTTTGTTTTGTTAAATATTATTATTATTATATAAAAAAAAATAAAATAGTAGACCCGGACAAAATCGGTGTCTACAGGCATAACTTGAAGTGGACAATGTTATACCCTAGAAACACTTGAGAGAGTAGGAAAAGAAAAAGCAAATGAATGGTAAATGAGCTTAAAAAAAATAAATCATCCAACAATCAAGAAACTCACCCAGCCTTAGTCCTAGACTAAGAATGTAAGAATTTAGTTATAAAAAAAAGGCTTGTGAGTTCTTGAAACTTATTAAGCACAATAAGTATAGTGTGGTAAAATAATTAAATTACTTACCAGCTCAAATTCTTATGCTTTTTTTATTGCTAAATTCTAAGCCTCATAGAAATGCTTTGCTCAAAATACTCAATGAGGCTTATGTAACTCATAATATATTTGTGAAAAAATTTGATTGCTTATCACAGTGAGAAATTTTATATCGTTTAGTGATAATGAGATCCTATTCGGTGGTAGAGGTGATGCTAAGCCCTTGCATATCTCTACAAGATACAAAGGTCACACATTGGCCAAAGTGCTTATTAATAATGGATCTTCTTTAAATGTCATACCTATGACTACACTATCTAGATTATCAGTTGACATATCTTATATAAAAATGAGTCACATGGTAATGAGGGCTTTTGATAGGACTCATCATGAAGTGATAGGTGATATCGAGCTGCCAATTTAAATTAGCCCATGTACTTGATATAGTTTTTCAGGTCATGGATATTGCTTCTTCCTATAGCTGTCTTTTAGGAAAGCCATGGATTCACATGGCAGGAGTTGTCCCTTCTACTCTGCATTAGAAGGTCAAGTTTATATTTGATGAAAAAGTGGTTATTGTTGTTGGTGAAAAAGATTTACTGGTGACTAAACCCTCTATTGCATTATATGTTAAAGCAGCTGAGGTAACCCTAGAATGTTCTTTTAGATCCTTTGAATTTGTTACGCAACCTATGTGAGTGAAAGATAAAAAGTGCCTATTCCATGTCTATCCAAAGCTTTCAAGATAGCCCTTAAAGAAGTAGTAGAAGAATGACAACAAGTGTGGGATGACTTGTAGGGGATGCAATGATCATGGATGATGCCTAAAAAAGATGATCGATTTGGTCTGGGGTACAAGCCAACTTGAAAAGGAAGAATAAAGTTCATAAAGAAAAACAGAGAAAAAAAGTTGGCTCATTTTCTAGGGTAAGAGGTAGAAACTAAAGGCTTATTTTTTCCTTCTCTCTATGAGACTTTCATCTCAATTGGCTATATATATATATCCAAATATAACAAAAAAACATAAAAAAGTGGTTTACACCATCACTAGAAGATATCTTTATTGAATTTTCAATACAAATGGTGGGTGAAGAAAAAGTGAACGAAGATCTGGGTTTCTATAGGTATATTTTAATCTTTTTGGTGTAAAACTAAAGAATTGGCATGTTAAGGAGCTGTTTGTTGTTTTTAAATTTTCTCCGAAGTAATGTGTTAAACCTAATCTAAATGTTTTTGTTAAAAGCATTAAATGTCTTATGTATGTTTGTTTCTTTATTTTCAATTGAATAAATGACAATCATAGCACATTTATCCATTTTTTTTGCTTATTTCATTTCAATTTCTTGCATTACTATACATCTATCTACATTTCATCTATTTCACTTACTTTCAGGTATTCAAATAATGAATGTGAAGATTATTATGATAATATTCCAAGATTTGATTTTGAAAATTCTATTTATATTGGTGAACTCAATGATGAAGAGAATGTGGAAGGCCATGTAATATCCTTAAAATTATTAAAATTAATAGAACAAGAAGAGAAGCAAATCATGCCTCGTTAAGAAGCCACTAAAGTTGTCAATTTAGAGGAAGAAAAAACTAAAAATGAGGTTAAGATTGGTACTTCGATGTAATCACCATTAAAGTAAGAACTGATAAAGTTGCTACATGAATATGTAGATGTATTTTCTTGATCATACTAAGATATGCCAGAGCTGAATACTAAAACTATAGTGAACAAGCTACCTTTGAAACTTGAGTACAAACCAATTAAAGAGAAGTTAAGAAAGTTGAAACCTGAAATGTTATTGAAAATAAATGAAGAAGTGAAAAAGCAATTTGATGTGAGATTCTTAGAAGTGATCAAATATCCTAAATGTGTAGTAAATATAGTCCCAGTACCCAAAAAAGATGACAAAGTGAAGATGTGTGTTGATTATTGAAATCTAAACAAAGCAAGTCTAAAAGATAATTTTTCATTACCTCACATTAACACCTTAGTGGACAATATAGCTAGGCACTCTCTATTTTAATTTATGGATGGGTTTTCAGGCTACAATCAAATTAAGATGGCACAAAAAGATATGGAAAAGACTACTTTTGTGACATTATAGGGAACATTTTGCTATAAAGTCATGCCCTTTGGTTTGAAAAATGCTAAACTTATTAAAGAGCTATGGTGACTTTATTCCATGATATAATACACAAAAAAATAGAGGTGTTTATGGATGACATGATAGCCAAATCCCATGAAGAAAAAAATCATGTGATTAATCTCAAAAAGTTATTTAAGAGATTAAAAAAGTTTCAGCTCAAGCTCAATCCAACTAAATGCACTTTTAGTGCAACCTCAAGAAAATTATTAGGATTTATCATCAGTAAAAGAGGAATCAAGATGGATCCAAATAAGATATGCACCATTCAAGAGCTACCACCTTTGCACACACAAAAAGAAGTAAGAAAATTTTTAGAGAGATTGAATTATATTGCTCGTTTCATTTCTCAACTTACAACCAAATGTGACCTACATTCAAGATTCTTTAAAAACACGGGTTAGGAGAATAAGATGAAGATTTTCAAATGGCATTTGAAAAAGTTAAAAAATACTTATCAAATCCACTGGTATTAATGCCATTTATTCCTAAAAGACTTTTTATTTTATATTTGACGATGCATGAAAAATCAATGGGATATGTATTGGGGCAACATGATGAAACAAGAAGAAAAGAACAAGCCATTTACTACCTAAGTAAAAAGTTCATTGATTACGAGTCCAAGTATTCACCATTGGAAAAGATGTGTTGTGCACTAGCTTGGATAGCTCGTCGACTCAAACAATACATGTTGTATCATTCCACTTGGCTCATTATGAAATTGGATCCTATCAAAAACATCTTTAAAAAGCATTTATTATCAAGAAGAATGATAAGATAGCAAGTGTTATTTTTTTAATATGACATTGTATATATGTTCCAAAATATAATAAAAGGAAGTGCTATTGCTGAATTTCTTACAGAACATGCTCATAAAGATTATGTACCTATGACATTTAATTTTTTAAATGAAGACTTAATGTCTATACTACACATAGATAAAGAATAGCATAATGAAGATATATGAAATATGTATTTTGATGGTGCATCGAATGCTTTGAGGCATGGTATAATAGTAGTTTTGATAACTCTAGAAGGAGATTACTACCCAATCACTGTAAAATTATGCTTTGATAGCACCACTAATGTGGTAAAATATGAAGCATGTGTTATGGGCCTTCAATCTATTCTTGAAAGGAAGGCACATACATTCATAGGAAATGTAATTTATATAATACAAGTTTTATTAAAATTATATCATTTGTGAACCTACATGGCTGAAACACAATGCCATGCTTCATGAATAATGAGATGTATGTATATGATTGATAAAACATACTTATATAAGATACACTATATTATATACCGAACAATATATGTTTACCCGAAATGCAATGCATGTACTATGCAAACTTAATGAAATTAACATTACTGTTAAGATATTTGCGTATAAAATCAAGTTTATGTACAATCTTATTATTTCAAAATATGAAACATGATGAAAATGAATGTAAAAAAGAATCAAATGAAATGTAAAGGATAAAATAGCATTCAAGATCAAAATTTTCTTTCTTATTTTTCCTACAAAAAAAAAATAAAAGTTCAAGAAAACATTTCCTAAAAAAAAAAAAGCATACAAGAAATTTTTTTTTTGAATTTTTTTGTTTTTGTTCTTTTGTTAGAAAATATATAAAAAATTATTTTCTTAAAAATATATTTTTCAATGATGCAGATTTGGATAACAACCAATTCGAGCAGTATGTTAAAAGGAAAATTCATTGGTAAGATTTTTTTTTTCAAAGCTTTAGTTTTCTTTGCATTATTATTACCCTTAAATACATTTTGTATTAGAATGTTACTCACGTATTCGAATTAGAGTAATTTCTACAAAAAGGTCAGCATGGTCCTACCTAAGGCTCACTATATGCCGAGTTGAGATTTATATGTCTTAAGGTTTTTAAATTATTCCTCACATCATCATCCGTTATATACTAGTAAGGCACCTCGATCATCAGTCATGATAGGTTACAAACAGAAATAGTTCAATCTAAGTAAGAGTATTTCACTCGTCATTGCAGAGGTTATCATTTCATGATAGCATAGCTACTTTACTTCTTCCTAAAATGGATAAAGCCCAAATATAGAGCTCATGCATGATATAAATATGCCTTTGTGCATACAAGAGAACATAGTATCACAAACTCTGTCCTAAATGTCTCATAATTTATTAAGAATAATATATACAATGTATAAAATGACATTGAATAAATTACATAATTAAAATGAAATGCAAATGATTTTTCTCTTTTTTATTAATTTTTCTTAAAAAGCAAAATCAAAATAAAAGAAATTAAAGTTAAATAACAATTAAGACTATTAAATTAAAATTAAGAAAAACACATAATTAATTTTGACCTGACTCTAAAAAAAAAGGCATCCCCAGTTGAGTTACCAAGCTGTTGTAACTATTTTAAGGATTGCTAAATAAATTTTTTAATTTCAAAACTAGAGGAGTTGCTACAAATTTTTTTGGCTAGGTGTAATTGGTGTAGAAACCTAATTTTGTTCGGAACAATTTGATTGCATTCCATTTTGATTTTAGTTTAGACATATTATTTTCAAACAATTCGAGTGTTTTAATTTAATTAGGCTCATTTGGATTTTGTTTTAAATATTTGGAATCATTTTACATGAACTAAGGCCTGGTTTAATTTACTTTTGAGTCATTTAGGCTTAAAACCCTAATAAGGTCCAAATCTTTTTTTAAAACTTGAATCCAATCAAATCCTATTACTTTTGAAATCTAAAGCCCAAATGCTGTTTCATTTTTATTATTATTATGTTTTCAAAAAAAATTTAAAAAAAGAAAGATCAGAGGGTCAGTTGCCAATTTGCAACCTTTCTTTCTCCCCAAATTATGCTTTTTTTCCCCCAAATTGCTAATTTCATTTTCAACTAATCTGTTTTACCTCTTAATTTTCATCTTTGACATTATTGCAAGAATTCATTTAAGCCCATGAACTAAGAATTATAGTGGCCATTGCTACAATATCAAGCCAAAATCTTAATCCCTTTTTGAGATGAAATTCAATTCAAAAACATAAGCATGAAAAGCTTCTAGGGGTTCTTGATAAAATCTTAAGAAAAATTCATAACAAGGGGCTAGTTTTGCAAAAAGGAAAGACATAAAAAAAAAGGTAAAAGAAAGACATTCAACCATCTTGAAAGGAGAAACTCTCAACACCCAACAAAAATCCTTACCTCTTCACCCATTTTTCATCACAAACCACCATTATCAAACCCATCATCACCACCATCAAAACTATCTCACAAAACCAAAAATGCCACAAAGTCTCAAATAGCAAGTCTCACCTCCCATAACTGAAAACTCCCCATTGTCTTTACAAAACCACAACCCCAACACCAACCAAAAAAATAATATATATATATCATCCAAAATCCAAAACCCGAAACCACCACAAAAAAAATAATTTTTTTTGTATTTCCATAAAAAAAGATCAAAAAACACTATCGTGCTTGCGACAGTGAAAAACTTAAATAAAAAAAAAGGCAATCCAATAAAAATAGAGGCTCAGGAGATGAAAGGCGTGCATGCATGTCATGTTTAGAGAAGAAGGAAAAAATAGGTGAGGTGAAAAGGGACATGGCTTAGAAAAGTTAATATGGAAAATTAAATGAAGGTTAAAGAGTTATTGGGTTTGTTTATTGAGAAAAAAAGGGTGAGGCTTAGAAAAGTCAAAAGGAAAAATTAAAAGAACGTTGAAAGGGTAAGTTATGGGGTTTGTTTGTTGAGAAAAATCAAGGGGATAGAAAGTCACGGGAGTTTTTTTTTATAGGCTATTCCAACTCGGAGTTGCACTTGGTGGAGCAAACCCAGTTAATTAAAGTTTCAAGCCTTGAGTATATTTTCATGTCTCATATTTGATGTGTTAATATTAGTATAAATTGTTTTTGTCATAACGTCTAGATCCGAGGATCTATTGCTAGACATTAACTTTAGGGAGTCGCCACCAATCTTTTTTATCTAGGTGCGATTGGCCACCTATGAAATCTATCCTTTTAGGGAACACCTAAGTTTAAGGGTCCCTAGAAGAATAGGTTCAGGTCTGCTAACCAAAACATGGTTCGGGAGTTCAGTTACGTGTGAGGAAGGTTATAGCACCCTCACAACGCCCATCAAAAGATGGTACCAGCTTAAATTTGTGTTATCCAAAAGCTTTAAAATTTTACCAAGTAGTTAATTATTGAAAATTATTCTCAATTGACTCTAATACTTTTAGCAGAAAATTGAGAAAATTCCCTCACCTCGGGAGTATGCAAGAAAAACTACTGTTTCACTTACAGAGGTTCCGTCGTCGGATTAGTTAAAGAAAAATCAAAATCAAAGTCAAAATAGAAAGGAAGGAAAGAATGATTGTTCTTGTGTAGGGAAAATTGATACTTTCAACTTTTCCCCAAAAATATATTTTTGAAAATATATTTTTAAGGAAAATTGATACTTCCAACTTTTCCTCAAAAATATTTTTTTTTTGAAACTTTGATTTCCAAAGAAAATTGATACTTTCAACTTTTCCTCAAAAATCCCTTTTTTGAAAATTTATTTTTAAGGAAAATTGATACTTTCAACTTTTTCCCAAAAATATTTTTTGAAAATTTTGATTTTCAAGGAAAATTGATACTTTCAACTTTTCCTCAAAAACCTTTTTTTTGAAAACTTTGATTTTCAAGGAAAATTGATACTTTCAACTTTTCCCCAAAAATATTTTTTGAAAACTTTTATTTTCGAGAAAAATTGATACTTTTAACTTTTCCTCAAAAATATTTTTTTAAAAATTTTTTTATCTTCAAGACAAATAATCCCGGACAAAATAGGGTGTCTACAACTGCCCCTCTTTGCACATTTTTTTGTGAAACAAAAATTGTGCAAAGACGTAGACACCCCTTCATGACTCAACTGGATTTTTTTTTTGCCCATTTTTTTATTTTTTATTTTTTTAAATTTTGATCAAAGCTCCTCTAAGCAGTAGCTAAACGACTTCGAGAAACATAAACAAGGCTCCCTTAAACAGAGGCAATTTTTTTTTTTTTTGTTTTTTTTTTCAAAGCTCCTCTAAACAGAGGCTCAACGACTTTGGAAAGTAAATTGCTCCTCTAAACAGAGGCACCACGACTTTGAAAATAAATTGCTCCTCTAAACAGAGGCACCACGACTTTGGAAAGTAAATTGCTCCTCTAAACAGAGGCACCACGACTTTAAAAAATAAATTGCTCCTCTAAACAGAGGCACCACGACTTTTGAAAAATAAATTACTCCTCTAAGCAGAGGCACCACGACTTTGAAAAGTAAATTGCTCCTCTAAACAGAGGCACCATGACTTTGAAAAATAAATTGCTCCTCTAAACAGAGGTACCACGACTTTGAAAAATAAATTGCTCCTCTAAGTAGAGGCACCACGACTTTGGAAAGTAAATTGCTCCTCTAAGCAGAGGCACCACGACTTTGGAAAGTAAATTGCTCCTCTAAACAGAGGCACCACGACTTTGAAAAGTAAATTGCTCCTCTAAACAGAGGCACCACGACTTTGGAAAGTAAATTGCTCCTCTAAACAGAGGCAACGAACTTGGAAAAGTAAATACTCCTAGACAATCATGTCCGAAGGAGTTGAAAGTTGTGTTTGAGGCAATTTCAGGAGATCATGCCTAAAGGTCTTATAAATCAACCCTGATACCAAAAGACATCCTATTTCAAGGATTAGGAACTTACCTGACAAGTTTCTTCTCCATCTTGCAAAATATCTTCATATTTGTCTTCTCCATATGGGATGTTGAAACACCCCTGCTTCTTGAATTTATACACTATACTTTCCTGAAAGTAGTGTATGCTATGCAATGTGCATGATTTTCAATGCATGCTATGCAAATGTTGGCCAATTAATTCCTGTTCAATGTATGGTACTCAAGTTTCTCAAGCTCTTTTTTTCTTTCTTGGGTGTCAAGCCCTTTGATTCCTCAAGGATCCAATTGCACTGCTCTTCTAAGATCGAACCAGTGTAGCTCTCAATTGTCCTTTCCACTCACATTCTTTTCTTGTTCAGTTTCTCAATACTTTGGAATAAGCTTCATCAATCGATCATCCCTTGACCATCATTCAATGAATTTTTCAGCACTAGCAAATATCAAAACAAATTTCATCCACCATCACTGGGTCCTTGTCTCAGCATCAACCATTCCAAAACAAACTCTGTCCACTGATTGTTCCCACCATTCGACCAATTCATCCTTGTACTCATCACTTGGTTGTATCGTTTTTCAAGATTTACCCCATCATATTCTCTATTTGGTCACATCATACATCCTTCTAAATCATCTCTTTTAGGTTTCTACCATTTCTTCATCATCTTAGATTTCTTTTCAAATGAATGTAAGATTCTTTTAAACACATATTCATTCATTCATTATCATTTCAATTCTTGACAAATATAATGCAATCAAGCATTTTCTCAATTCATTCTAGGGGTGAAACAATAAGAGAACAGAAGGTGAATTATGGTAAAGATAATCAATGGAGATCTATTTTGGTAGAAAATAAATGGGAAAGGAAATAAATTGGATGTCATTGAGGTGAATGGTATGTCCAAATGATGAATATTCAGACAATTTTCAACATTAATCTAGGATTCTTTTCCAAAAACTCATTCCATTTACTGTTGAAGTCATCTTGAGCTTGGCGAACTCTGCCCCAGTCTTTGAGGGATCTTTAGATGTCTTTGATCTTTCATTCATGTGAGCCATTTGACCTGGATCTTTTTTTTTTTAGTACCAAAATCACCCTTTCAGGTTTTCAATTTGGATATCTTTTTTTCATTTTTTCCTCTTTTTTTTTCTTTTTTTTTTCTCTTTTCTCAATTTTCATCCAGTGTTGATATCTTTCATGTAGCATGATTCCATTGCTTCATCATGAGCATATCTTTGTTCAACCTATGATCATTCAAGTTGAGTATTCACATTTGATCCAAATGGACTTTTCAAGGTTGTAATGTAGGCCAAGGTGAAGGGTCATAAAAAAAGGATATAATAGGCTCAAAACATGTATTAAAAAGGTTCAAAACCAAAGGATCATTTGATACAACTTGGCATTTGCCCCCACATCGTTTCACTATTTTTTCTTTCCTCACACAAAAGATTCTCATTACTTTTCCCCAAGTCATGTGTGGCTTTTATTTTTCTTTTGCTTTTCTTTCTCTTTCCATTTTTGAGACCTTTTATGGTGTTTTTTTTCTTTTTTTTTTTTCAAAATTTAACCTCCAGTGTAGAGGGTGAACCTTGGTTGGGGTTCTTCAAAAAAATGATAAGCTCAAAGGGGTAACAATAAATGATTTTTCAAATGGTAAAAGAAAGATGGCCATTTTTCATCTCAATTGTGAATACCTTTCTTGAACATCATCTATTGAACAAAGCTCATGAACTTGTATAAAAGATTGCACACCTTCAAGATATATCTCTTTCATCTCTGGTAATGGCTTACCCTCTTTATTTTCGCTCAAATCATCTCCTCTGTGAATGAGTTCTCAAAATTAAATTCCAGAATTATTGTTACCATTGTCTAAATATTCATCATCTGAAATTTGAAAATGGGAATGTAAAGTCATGAAAGGTAACAGGGCATGGAATAATGGTCGAGTGAAAGAGAAAATGTAATGAAATGCATTAACTTGCCCTTATTAAGATGATAACAAGTGAAATCATATTGCAGAAAAGAAATCCTAACATTACTTTAAAAGAACTCTTAGAATGACAAGTGGCATTCAACCAGTTTTAACATCCTCTTTAAAATCATGCCCTTGGGCAACCAGGTGAAGGATTTTTATCTTGCCCCATTGATTCATCGTGACTCTTCATATTCTTGATCCTCAAACAAAATGATTAGGCTTTTCCTGCTAAGTCTAAAGATACAAGCTTGACCATTTGAGTGGTTGCTTCCATTATCATGCTCCCTATTGTAGTGCTTCTGGTAAAGGCAATCTTGTCAACATTGAGATGAGATGCCAAAGAAATCATAACTTTCGGGCTCGATCCAGTTAAAATGTTCAAGACACCTGAAGGAAAACCAACCGTCCTACACATGTCAGCCAGCTCCAAACAGGTGATAGATACCAACTCGAAAGGTTTCAATATTGCAGCATAATCTACAGCCAAAGCAAGAGCTACTTTTCAGGCTGTCATCAATAGTGGATACTTCCATAGAGTAATCAATCCAATGACCCCAAGTGGTTCCTTAAGCACATAACTCTTAAATGTCTCAATAGGAAGAGAGATGGCAACCTTTTACTTCACATCTAAACTTTCAGCAAGGTACGTATAGTACTCAAAATATCCAATAACATCATCAATTTCTTAAGTTGCCTCATCAAGTGGTTTCCCGTAATCAATTGCTCAAGCTTTGCTAATTCAAATTTTTTCTTTGTTGTTTTGGAAACGATGGCCCGTAAATACTTGGCATGAACAGCGTCAGAAGCTGAAGCCTAATCTTTGCTTTTGTTTCTAGAAAAAACTCTCTGAGCAGTAGCCACCACAAGCTTCACATCTTCAACTGTAGCTGTTGGAATATGATCGATGTTCTGTTCAATTGAAATTCACTTCTTGAAAAACAGGCTCTCTCCACTCGCTGTCGATGAGTAACATTTGACTTAAAATTTGGACCACCATATTAAATCAGTTTGCCCCTAAAATCTTATTCAACTCCCCTTTTAACTTTTTCTGAGCTTTCTCTATTCTCTCAGGACGACTGAAATTTTTTTGTTCCATTAGTCTAGCTTGAGCTCTTATATTGGTGAGTGGGGTTATTTGGTGAAGCTATCCTTGAACCTCTAGCACCACAATTATGATTAAAAATGCTATGTTATGCTTTATGTATGATGCTTTGATGCACGAATGAAATGAACATTTTTCTGAATGAAATCTAATATGAAATGGATGCAAATGATTGTGTTAAAACATGATCATGAAAGTAATACAGATGCATAAAATCAGACAAACAATACAATTAGTTTCATAGATGAAATGAAAATGATGCTGATGCGTAATGTTACATATGATAATGAAAATGATACACAAAGTCAGACAATCAAGATGATTAGATAAGCACCCTTTTTATGTCTTAATTTCAGGGTATATCTATCATTGGGTAGAAAGGGCTCTATCCTAGGTTTAGGCACTCTTAAGGTTCACTATATGTGGTTTAAGGTCAAAGTCTAAAGGTTCTCAAATTGCTCCTTATATCCTTGTCCATCACAGACTAGTAAGGCACCCTAATCCTCACTCATTACAGGCTACAAGCGGAAAATGTTCAATTTGAGTGGGAGTATTTCGCTAGCCACTGCGGAGACATTAAACCTCACGAAAGCAATAGGTACTTTACTCCCTCATAGAGGGACGGAGCTCGGGTATAGAGCTCATGTTATGCACATGCATATGAATGACATAATTAACAAGGTAACTAAAACATGAATGAATAACAACACATATATACAACAAGGTTCAATTTCATTTGGCTTTTGGATAACACAAATTATTTGCTGGCCTGACTCTCAAGGTCCCCAGTGGAGTTGCCAAGCTGTCATAACGTCTAGATCCGGGGATCTATCGCTAGACATTGACTTTAGGGAGTCGCCACCAATCTTTTTTATCTAGGTGCGATTGGCCACCTATGGAATCTGTCCTTTTAGGGAACACCTAAGTTTAAGGGTCCCTAGAAGAATAGGTTCAGATCTGCTAACCAGAACAGGGTTTGGGAGTTCGGTTACGTGTGAGGAAGGTTATAGCACCCTCACAACGCCTATCAAAAGATGGTACCAGCTTAAATTTGTGTTATCCAAAAGCTTTAAAATTTTACCAAGTAGTTAATTATTGAAAATTATTCTCAATTGATTCTAATACTTTTAGCAGAAAATCGAGAAAATTCCCTCACCTCAGGAGTATGCAAGAAAAACTACTGTTTCACTTACAGAGGTTCCGTCGTCGGATTAGTTAAAGAAAAATCAAAATCAAAGTCAAAATAGAAAGGAAGGAAAGAATGATTGTTCTTGTGTAGGGAAAATTTATGCTTTCAACTTTTCCCCAAAAATATATTTTTGAAAATTTATTTTTAAGGAAAATTGATACTTCCAATTTTTCCTCAAAAATATTTTTTTTTTTGAAACTTTGATTTCCAAGGAAAATTGATACTTTCAACTTTTCCCCAAAAATATTTTTTGAAAATTTTGATTTTCAAGGAAAATTGATACTTTCAACTTTTCCTCAAAAACCTTTTTTTTGAAAACTTTGATTTTCAAGGAAAATTGATACTTTCAACTTTTCCCAAAAAATGGTTTTTGAAAACTTTTATTTTCGAGAAAAATTGATACTTTCAACTTTTCCTCAAAAATATTTTTTTTAAAATCTTTTTATCTTCAAGAGTTATTTAAAAGATACTTGACAAATCAAAATTTCCTGTGAAACATTTTAAACTTACTTGGTATCCAACACGAGAACAAATGAACATCTTCTTGCACCACCTTTGCTTACGAGATGGTGATTGAATTAAGTGCATCGATTCTTGACCCTTTAAGACACCGATACATGTATGATGTTTCAACAAAGTCAACCATCTCCTTCTCAACAGCAAACCTAGTCACTTCAACCACTAGGCGAGGCGTAACATGGACAGTCTCCTGACAACCTTGATGAGTTAGTTTACAAGAGGACATCCAAAGGAACCTCATGTTATAGTAGCGATGCAAACCAGAAAACAAAGCTGCAGCCCCAAATGGCCAAGGCATCCTAACAAGAAGTGAAGTTTTGTTGCTGTATCTAAATCCCTTAACAACTGCAGCAACTACCATGGTTTTAATAACAATCACTAATATTACAGCTGCTAGCAATATATCAACGTGATTTCAAAGGAAATGCACATGAATCAACATCCCCAATACTGGCCAAGAATAGAGCAACAAAGCAATTGCGAATTTGCTCAACTTGTTCAAGTGTATGCTGATTCAAATTAGAGGTTGATATCATCATTCCAGCAACAAATGAACCCAGCTCATCACCAAACAGCAAGCAAGCAAAAATGCTATGGATGTCAACTGATAGAGCTCCTTAGTCAACGATTTAGTCGTGGATAGTACTCCTTGAAGGACACCAGAACTGCCACCTAGAATTGAAGTAAAGCAAACAGCAAACCCACAGCACAGTCTTCCACATAACTGCAAAAAACATATAGCGAAATTGTTATACCACACGAACACGTGAAGAGAAAATTTTGAAGAAAACCTCAAAAGACAGCAACTGCTCGAATAACACGAAGCTTTGTTGTTGAAAACTCCAAGCTTGATGCGTGAATCCTTGGCTGCATATTTTGGTGTAATTGATTGGGCTGCTGTTGCAAACCCAATTGTTGCTGCAGCTGAGTAGTCTGTAATTGCATCTGTGATGTTAGTTGTTGCCTTTCGCATCATCCAATCTGTGCTCCCAAGGCGTTCGTGGATGCTTTGCCGCAAGGATTCCAAGCTCTGAGGTGCAATTGCTCCCTCCTGTGACAAACTCGCCACTACCGCCAAAAGGGAAGCCTTAGCCATAAAATTCTGATTATTCAACAGCTTGCAGGTCCTTGGACACAACTTCTGAAAAGTAGCCAAAGGAGGATCAGTTGCACATTCCACTATCTTAGCCATACACGTTGCTCGACGTAACAAAGTGGAGCGTCTTTTCCAACGTGTTCTCCAAAACAGGTTCTACAGGTGATCTTCCACCTCCTCTTTCGAAGCAAAGCCTTCCTTCATGGACTATCGCCACGGCTCCTGAGCTCGAGACCGAGACAGCTACGATTGGGCTCAGCTTGCGCCTGTGCTAACTTTTGTTGCTCAACAGACCTGCTCATGCGCTCAAGCAAAATTGGTAGCGGGATCAGGGGAATTTTTTTTGTCAGTTTCTGATCTCTGGATCTTTCTTCCTGTTGCTGCTCCTTAGTTTCCTGTAATTTTCTGCACAAGAGTGATCAGCAATGCAAGAGAATGAACCAAAAGATGAACCAAACACTATTCACGATTACGTTCCAGCAATAAATCAGATGCAGAATTTATTCAGTATCCTCGTCAACAAGATATTCAAAGGATGAAGTAAATTGCAAGTCTCCTTTGGACCCTAGGGGTTAGCCGCTAATGTTTGACCAGCAAGCATTCGTGATCTCCTTCGTTGGGTAACTTCGTTTTGGCTCGAGAGGGTGCCTCCAGCACCTCGATCTAACAGGATGCCCCCAGGATTTTGATTTTACGATAGACCATGATCCCGGACGGGATCATCATTCATTGTCGGTGTAATACCTGAGATATACCACTCATTGCTTCTGTAATATTTTACGGACTGCAGGAAGTGAAAATGGTGGAAAAGTCATGTATCACACCCCGAATACCCTCATGATCCTCTTTCCACATACCACTGTCATAAAAACCAATCCCTGACTTGATTATGCCTTCGCCTCTGAACACACGAAGCATGGGAAAGAACTTGTCTTTTTATCACCAGCTTGAAGCCGCTGAACCCGAGACTGACATCTCCAGAATTCCTTTTCCCTCTTAAGATCCTGCTTCAATGATTTCGCTTTTACATGGTCACACACGGGCTGTCTAGCTAGCTTCTCCATTTTAGCAGCTCAACCCGAGGTTCCAAGCTATGTCACATCTGCCGTTTGCTCAGAGGGCAGTCAAAGGCACGTCACCATTGACAAATGCGATGTCTTGGTCTCTAAACACTTCATGGAAGGGGAGATCGCCCACCAAAGAGAGGCCTTGAGGGCTGGTGGAGATGGGGGCTTTCCCCCCTCTTTTCTTTCTCTCATATTCGGACTCCTCCTCTTATTCAGATTTCTCCTCCATCTTTTTTTCGTTTCCTATTCGGATTCTTCTTCTCTCCTATCCCGATTTCTCCTCCATCTTTTTTTCGTTTTATAAAACCATGCTATTTTTTATAGAATTTCAGTTCTATTCCACTTAGTCCTCCAATGCTAAAGATTAGCCACCAATCATGCTTTCTGATCATCATCCAACTTAATCTCAATCTTTCTTTCTTTCTTTTTTTTTTTAAAAAATAATCAGATAATAAATAAAAAAGTGATAAATATGAAATAAAAAAAAATCTAAAATAAAAATGAATAAAAATCCCTGCAACTGAGCTTGGATTAGTCTCAATTGACAAATAATCCCGGACAAAATGGGGTGTCTACAGTTTTAATATTTCTTTGTGTTTTAATGTTGTTTCTTACCAAATACCTTTGAAAATTTTGATGTGGATAGTTGAGATTTTTAATGTTATAAAAATTAATATTAATAATATACATAAAAGTTATTTTTAATGCTAAAATTATTTTCAATGTTATAACTTTAATATTAATAATAAAGTTATTCGTGTCATGTTTGTGTCAAATTATTTGTGTCAAGTATGAAATCATGTCTGACATAAAACACAACATGATGACTGAATTACTAAATCTATTTGTATCATTTAATATATATTGCATCAATTTGCATGGTGTTTCTTAATAATAAAATTGAAATGATGAAATAAGATTTTAAAAAGTTATTTTTTTAGATAAAAAAACTAATAAAAATTATATTCTTAAGTATAAATAATTCATGGGACCTTACTTAGATATTGGAGGGCTTTTCAATAATTATTCTTTATTAAAGAATCTTATGTGACATTTTTGAGGAATTAGTATGAAAATGCCAAGTAAAGAAATATTCTTCAAAATTATGCCTATATATTGGAGAATTAGAAAATATTTTGATCTTAAAGATTTTTATCTTATTCATAAATAAAAGTTTTTTTTTAAGAAGAAAAGAAAAATAAGATTTTTACAAAAAAAATGATGAATCTTTTTTAAATATTAGGATTAAGGCCATTTTTATCATTAGTAAAGATAACATATGATCCATTGATACCATTTTTTTAAATGAACATTGTGGGGTGCTAATCACTTTTCATGCACAATTGACTCTCAAACCTAACTCATTTTCATAGATCGAATTATCTTTTTAATAAATTTTAAACTTGTTTTATTATTTTATTAAAATGATAAACTTTTTAGGTGATCAATCATACTTAGCCAAAAATATATTGGTAGTGACTCCTCCTATTTTGAAACCTTTAAAATTTTCGTTTAATGGTTCCCAAAATTATTATAACAATTGGCCACCTTAAAAAACTTACCTTTTCAAATAAAATTTTAAAATTAATTAAAATTTATTAATAAATTTTTTGGGTTCGCAAAAACAAAATCGAGTTCAAAAATATAATTACTCGTGGAAAAGATTAACATTCCTATAACAACTGTTGTAAAAATAGTACCAATTTATGATGTGTTATCCTTTAACTTTGATAAAAGTGATCTTACTTTTGATATTTAAAAAAATGATTTCTTTAATTTTTCTTATTGCAACAAAAGTCTTTTTTCCTTTTTTTTAAAAAAAATCTTTTACTTAAAAAATAAATAAAAATCTTATGTCTTAAAAATTTTCAAAAATATTTCAATACTTTCTCAAAAATAAGGAGGAACTTTCTCACTCAAGGATCTCTTATGAATAACTTCTTGGATTTCTCAAGAATCATATTCTTGACGGAACGTAATTATCTTTAAATCAATATTAATAACATAAATAATAAAATGATACTCATAATCTAACCCAAATATTTTTTTTTTTTTTTATAAAAGTTCATTGTTTATCCTATTTACTAAATAAAAGGTAAACGAAAATTTTTACTTAAAATTATTCTAAATGCCTCGATATTTTAGTAGTGTCTTAGAAAAATCTTCACCTAGAGATTTTTAAAGAATTACTATTCGAATTTCTTTAGGATCTCATCTTTAAAAATATTTTCATTTTTCTTTATTTTTTCATGTATACATGCGTTTTTTAAATTTACTAATCCTTTAAATAAAAATTTTTAACACCAATTTTTTATTTGTTAAAAAAATTTTGTTTTAGGGATTTAAAACATGAATATGCATAGCTAAATAAATAATTAATTCAAAATGAAAAAAATTCAAAACATGCTAGTCAATGTCTCTATATTCTGTCCCTGTACATTCAAAGATGTTAAAAAAAATAAACATTGATGAATAATTTAAAAAAGAGGTTTAATTTCTATTAATTATATTTGTTTATTAAATTTAACTAACAATTACAAAAGATGTTTTAATATTCATTAATTAAACGACATATCACATTCACAGTAAACTTTTTTAATGTTTAGTTTGTTTACACACTTATGAAATATGTAAAACTCTTCAACGATAAAAATTCAAAAATTTTAAATTTATGATTCAAATCTCATTAAATATAAATTTTGCTTAATTATATATTAAATTGCTATATTTTTTATTTTTATATATTAAAAATTATTTGATTTATAATTTTTATGAATACTTATAATTTTATAAAAAAGTATATATATATATATATATATAATGTTTATCTCTATCCGAACCACATTGGGACCAAATAAATTTCAAGTTGTTATCGTTCTGCTCTTAAAATTCATGTCCCGGCGAAAGGGCATAGGCCTTTATTTATTTATTTATTTAGAAAAATTTAATTAATAATTGAGATCGAAATTAGTGACAAAGCATCAAGCACGCTCTCACAACTTTGGGTCAAAATCATATTCAAGTGGGCAAGAAGTCATCCAACAATTTATAGTCAATGGTACTGAAAATGACTTAATCCACGCCAAAATTTCCCTGTTTTAGACTTCATGGAATGCCAATACCTTTATGTACAGCTATGTAACATGTATTATTAGATGATATTCATTTCTTATGGATTGTTAACACCTGATTAATTTAACTACATTCTGCATGCGTTTAGTCTTTCATTCTTCTAATTATTTTTTTTTTAATAAATAAGACTGTTACATTTTGTATGCACTTTGTCAAGTTGGTTTTAAATAATGCAATTACTTTAAAAATATGATAAAATGAAAAATAAAAAGGCCAAATTGAAAAAATAATTATAAGTTAGCAGTATTTTGATGATCACATTATTAATGCCAAACATGTTTTTAAAACAAATGATCACCTATTGAATTAACTACACCATCATCCATAAAATTTGAAAGAAAATCAAACCAAACATGTAAATTCTGAGTAATCTACACTTTCATGTTATACTAATAAAAGAGTGTGAAATCTTTATAAATAAAAAATAAAAAATTATGAAATCATACATGCTTATTCTGTTTAATTACGTATCATATCTTAATTTATTATGCTTGAAAACAATGAAATAACCAATTCTTCGCCCACTGAGTTTTTTTTTTTTTTTTTGTTTAAAAAATTATAATCATAATAAAATAAATCAATTAAGAAATTATAACATAATTAAATAAATTTAATTCAAAATTAAAATATAAAACTCATACACATAAAATTTGAACTTAAACTTGTAAATTTTAAGAGTTTATTTTTATTATTAAGCGAAGACCGCGTTGCCGTCTAAATCTTAATTGCATGTCTAATTTCTAAATACATCCAGTCGTAATTATTTGCTGAGTAGATGCCAACAATTTATCCAAAAAAATGGAGAAAAATGTGAGCTGGGTTGAGTTGGTAGTCGACAGGGACACAGCTAACAACAACCAATCAGAATTTGAACCAATTAATGCTGAAAGCTAATTTACATAACTTGACTTTTCTTGCACACCTTGTGTTTCTTGCATTCTACTACATTTTTATTTGTACTATAATAATATTTCGAAATATTCCTGTCTTTTTCTACTCAGAATTCTTGGTATTTTTTTTTTTTTTATGTATACGCATGTTTTTCGTCGTGGGATCCCCTGTTGACCCAATAAATTATAAATTGCATGCATATTTCCATGGTTACGTTGTCTCACATTCTGTCTTTTTTTTATATATATATATATATATATAAAAGAAAATATTAACCAGTGCCTAGTCCCATCGATTAAAATGATATTTAAAATAATACATTAAATATAATTTTTTAAAATAACATTTTAATTATTTTTTAAAGTTATAAATTACTGAATAATTAACTAACAAATTAGAATATAATAAGACAATCAAACTTATATATAATAGTGAAACTTGAACTAAAAATCTTAAAATTCTATGATTTTTTTTTTGTCACTAAATCAAGATATCATTAGTATATTTTAACTATTTTAAATAGTACTTATACACACTGGTTAATTGGATTTATATATGTTACTATATTAGAATCCAATTTTTTTAGTAAGAAAAATATGCATTTATCATTAAGTCAAATATAATATTTATATACATATAATACATTAAATATAAAGTATATGTTTTTTTTTTTAATGATATATCATTATCATTCATTAATAATAAATATAATTTATATACTAATAATACATCAAATATAAATTATATATATTTTTTCATGATTCTTGCAATCATTTTAAGTAAACCACAAGTTATGAAAAAGCAAGAGAATTAAGGATCATCACACGCATGCAAAATCTAGTTTCAATTCATTTGGGCCAAACGTACATCTGCAAAATCTGATCTGATATTAATATTTTGAGTTCTTCTTTTGTCTTTGTTTGTTGTTTCATTTACAGTTCCAACTTTGCAATCACCAAAAATTTCGTCAAACTCTTTCCTCCAATCAAAGATTTCGCATAATTCAATTTCAGATTAATCACATGCGTACTGTTTTAGGGGAAAAAAACAATTATGATTCGACGATGACAAATTTGCGATAAGTTTGTTTTCTATTCACAATAATGTTAAAAAGTTGCTATGTGAAAATTTTTATTATATTAGTTGTTTTTTTAACATATTTTAAATAAGTATATGACAAAATTTTAACTTGCAGATAGAGTCTTAAATCTCAATCGATAGTGTTTGAAATATTTATATTATATTATATTATATACATATTCAGTTCTTTTGGGTAAATCTACATTTGCAAAATTCAATATGCTATTTTGGTTTTTTCCTAAAAAAATCACAATTTTTATTGTTATATTTATATTTAAAAATAAGAAAAGATCAAGTTACGCAACGTATAATTAAATATATTTTATATATTTTTTAAATTATTAATTTCATATAAGATTAATTTTTTTTTAATTTTTACTTATTTTTCTCATTCTTTAAATTTATTAAAATTATAATTAAAAAATATATAAATTTTTTTAAATTTTACTATATAAATAAATCCCTCATCATATATATATATATATTATGTCACAATTACTACAAAATGATTTAAATGGAAATAACTACATTTCTTTTTCTTTTGTTAAAAATTTTTGTTGCTTTCGTCTAAGCCAACGTAAAATATGTCTTTATCTTATCAGGTTTGTTTGTTAGATTTAACAATTTATGTCGTGTAAAATATCAATAATTTATGTATTCATACATATTTTATATAAAAATTATATATTATAAATTATATTAATATAAAAATATTAAATACTTTTTTATTTTTATTAATTATATATATAATTTTTATTAAAACTTTAATCTTAGTCACATTTATATCTTTTATATATTATTTTTATTTCATATTATCGTATATAATAATATTTTAAATTGTTAGATGTTTTAAATTATCTAGTGTAATAATCTTTAACAGGAATTATTTTAAGACTCAAATTCAAAATTTTTTTTTTATTTAAATGAGTTTATCCATTGGGTCAATTTTTATTAAAAACTTAAATAATTAAATACTAGGAGTGGGTCCAGCAATTTTTTATAATTTTCTTATATTTGATGTGCCAGATGCATTTTCTCTTTTGTCACTCCTCCCGTTTTTATTGTTATTCTAGATGCCTTGAGATGGAAAGGTGGAAATTGTTATTCTACATTCTTTCTAAAGTTTTGGACTTATCTAATGAAGAAAACACCTTGATATTTATTGCTACTAAAAAAATTCTTTTATATTTGGCATAGATTCTTTGTTGGTCTTTTCAATTCATTTTACTTCAAGCCTCATTTCATTGGTGTGTGTTATTCACTGAAATATTTTAATTTCTAAAATGGTTAAAATCAATTGCAATCAAAATATCTTTTCACCAAACCAGGTTTTACATTAATTTTATTTTATTTGTTTAATTTCAATTTTGCTTTGCTGATTCCGTCATTTACTTGACAATTTTTCGTCACCTTGTATGACTCTCTAATCAATTAATTTCAACTATTATTTTCCTTTAAAGAAATCAATTGTCATAAAATGAAAAAAGTTGGAGTCAATATTTTTTTAACTTATTTAGATTTCATTTTAAATTTTTTATTTTAAAAATAAAATAAAAAATAAAAATATTTATCAAACAGAGCTTTTACATTTTGCTGGTAATTAAATTAACTTCATCATTGTAGTCCATACGTGTAAGATGTAAATATTGTTTTTTTTTATCAGATTTTTGTTTATCCTAAATCTTTAATCTTTAATCCTTATTTATTTAATTTACTTGAAGAAACGTTATGTATCTAAATTTTTTCAAACTTGTAATCTCAAGAATTTTACCAATATATATTTCATTTAAGCTAATACTCAATTGACAACAAAACATTGTTGATTATAGAATCTACATTCATGAATAGTAATTTAAAAAATTTGTGAAGCAGTAGACAAAATGGTAAATGGATAATTAAGAACTGAATTTGTAAACCGGGATAAAAGAGGAAAATTTATGATTAAATATAAATAGGCAATGGTAATCAATCCTATTATTAAAAAAAATATAAAAAAGCAATTATTTAATTTTTTTGGATGGATATGGATAATTAAGTCTTGGTCTTGGATTAGGTAAAGGGGTAAGGATTTATTTTTTCATAAACTTCTAACCTTCAAAATTTTAAATTTGGCTAAATGTTCAATTTGAGATTAAAGGTTTGGGTGGTTGCTTAATTAAGTATTTCAGTTTTAATTTGGTTCAATGTAAAATATAATGTTTTCGAATTTGTTCAAATAAGGACTAAGTTATGGCTATGGCTTACTTGAGCCATTAAATCTACTTTCCGTTAAAACCATTAATTCCAACAAAAAAAAAAAACATAAAAATTGATTACAATAACAATTGATAATAAATAAGAAGGCAGGGAGCAAAATTAAACACAAAAATTAGCCTTGAACAATCAAGCAAAAGAGGTCAAATAGTAGTAATTCACAATCAAAAGTTATTGAAAAGCAAAAAAAATTAGGCAAAGTTTTTGAATCTTTGAAGGGACGAAAAAATATACAGTAAATCAATCGTTTTGAAAAGTTTTTTGGGTTAAGGAAAATTTTTTTGTTAAGCAATCAACAAAGTAAATTCATCAGCACGATTAGCAATCAGCAACTAGCTCCAAATGAGTAAATGATCTAACAAGGGTTCCAATACACAAAAGCAACCATAATAACAAGATTCTAGAATTTATCAATAAGGGATTTTTTGGGTTGAATTCTTTTTAAAAATTTCTCAACAAGGATTTTTTTTTTTTAGTTTGATTCTTTTTAGGAATTTTTCAACAAATGGTTATTTTATTTTTTTGAAATTTTTTGGATTTTAAAATAGAGTTATAAAAGGGATGAGGCGTTGATCGATTTTTAACATGACAAATGACGTTGGATTTTGGCAGTAAAATTTCATGATTTTTTAGCTTTTCATTTTTTGGGTTATAGTTGGGTTCTGATTTGAGGATTTAGAGAAAGAAAAACATAGAAGATGAGTTGAACCACAGATTCTAGTTTCAAGTAAGAAGAAGTTATGCTATTGGTGAAGGATGAAGATTGATAGTGGTCATTGGCGACAAGATCAATGAAGGAAGATGTTGATTTCAGAGTGTTTGTTCTTCGATTAGAAAGAATGTAGAGAATGTCGAGTTTGCCTGAGAAGAAAAGCTGGAGAAGGTAGAGTTTTAGGCTATTTTTACTATTTATTATATTACAGAATAGTGATTCATGCTTTTTTTTTTTTGTATGCGTGTAAGTCATAACTGTAACAAAAAGTCTTATTTCAATAAATTAAAAAATATTACATTCTATATTAAATCAAATTAAAATTAAGATTTTTAATTAAAAATCACGTAAACATTAAATTTTTAATTGAGTATTTAACCTTCAAAAGTTGAAAACAAATACTTTAAAATAAAGTGACAAGTTTTAATAGTTGTAGTTACCAATGAAACATTTCAACAATTAGAAATTTTGTATATTGAAAATTGATTAACGTATATGGCTGCTTCTTGTTGCGTATTGCGTAAATCAAAATCTTTATGTACCCAAAATAAAAAAAGAAAACCAAAATAAGGATAATATGTTGAAAAAAGTAATGATGTTATCCAAACAAGCTTTAGAATTTTACTCAAAATGAAAATAAGTTTGATTGCACGAAACTAAGGATATAAATTTTTATTTTATTTTAATTAAGATTTTGACAATATAAAATATTTATTTTTTTCTTAAAATCTTTTTAGTTGGGTGGTGTAATTTATAAAAATGTCTATTTATATTTATTTGGATGAGTTGGATGATAAATTTTTGAGGGAATGCTATTTTAAAAATTTTTGACAATTAAAATTTATTTATCTATTTTCAAGATTTAATGAGTACAATTATAATAAAACAAAAATTTATAATCTTAATTTCATTAGTAAAAAATCAATGACTTGTCTTAATATTTTTGAATAAAATTCGAGTCTTTATTTATGTATTATACCCAAAAAATAATTATTTTAATAACTCAATAGTAACTTTTAAAATTTATTTTCAAATTCAAATAAAAAGAAAAGAGAAATAAGGTATTTCTAATATTAATGTCACCAAAGGTATTATGATCTATGAAAAAGTTTATATAATTTTGACTACTTAATCACAATTCATATTTTTAATAAAAAGTAAGATTTATCAAATTAAAATATTTAAAATAAAATATAATTCTATTTATTCTAATTTAGGATTTTGTATCTATAATTAAACCATGTCAAAATTTCATGGTATTAAATATGGAACGTAGCACAAAAAAACTCTTTATAAAAATGGGTTAGATTTGTTATTGCTGTTTTTTAGTACTTAAAGGTTACGATTCATAAGTTTTACGTCTGTATTTCATCATTGTATTTTAACTTACCAAAAAGTATAAAATTTCATAAATATATACTACTATTAGATATTAATATCCATTTATGCTCCACGAATTTATTATTTTATTATCTTAAATAAAATAATAAATTTAGATCTATCCCTATATTAATTATGTTATAACTAATTTGATATTATAATTATTAAACTGTTTTAAGTCACTTATGATTCTATGAAATTAAATTTTCAAAAAAAAAAAACAATTAATAAAAATATAAATTAAATTTATTTATTTATCTTAGGCGTGTTGGTACGAACTGACACCAAAAACAGGTTGGGCCTGTGAACCAAATCTGATCTACCATTTTAAACCTAACAAAATCACGTTGGCTCATGGTTTTTGTGTCTATTTCTTACCAAACCTTTGCCCTCTGTCCCTCTGTCCTAACCCATAAAGCCAAGTCAACCACCTTTTCAATACCCAACAACAACTCATTCAAAGGCAAATGAGTTTTATATACATGTTTAAATTACAATTTGGTCTTGTGATTTTAATCTTTTTATTTCAGTTTTAATGAAGTTAGTTTTTTATTTTTATTAAAAATTGATTAAAAGACAATTCATAACAAATTAAATTTTGTGATATTTTTGTTGAAATGTTTCATGCCAATGTAAAATTTTTGGATAATGTGGCACATGCTAATAAAAAAAAACTATTTTTAATAAAATAATAAATTTTGTTTTTTAAAAAATTTTAAAATATAAATTATTATTTAAATAAAATAAATATATTCTTTTACTTAAGGGGCATCATATTTGCATTTTTTCATTACAATCTTATAATTATTCAATTATAACACAAATTTATGTAAGAATGCATTACTTATAACTTATAAATGTAGATTATATATAATAATTTGATAAGTTATAAACAATTTTTTTATAAGAATTAAAAATGTTATGCTCTTTTTAGGAATATATGCCACTTAGCAAAGAAATTAATCCATCTCCAAATTATCACTAAGATGCCACATCATCCAAGTTGAAAGCAAAATTTTAATATTGTTATCTCAACTTTTAATTAAAGTTTTTAAAGATTAAATTAATTAAAAATTAAAATGGAAAAAAATTAAATTGAAACTTTGACCTAATATAAAAAATAATTATTTAATATACTGTTGATTTAATTGGTAAAGAACTTCAAAAAAAATTAAAAATTTATCACATATTTCACTGAAATATATTAAAAAATTAATATAATAAAAATATATAACAATCTTTTAATTCCAATTATATAACTTATAATAAAAATTAAACATATAAGTACTCTAAAATTAAATGAAACGTAATTAATTCTAAAATTAAATTCAGAATTACCTTTTGCCTAACCAAAATCAATTTTGGTCAAAAAAGAACAAATCTAAAAAAAGTTGGCCATTCAAAGTCCAGCTCAAGTTGCCAAATCATACAGTACAACAGTGTCCAAACTGTGTCGTTTAGGACTGCGTGGACATTTCACACGTGCTTTTACCGAACTTAATCCACATTTTTGTTATTACGAAGGAGAGTAGTACGGCTGCTCGTATAATTATCCTTTTTTTTTTCAAGTCTTTTTCTTGTCACTCTATAAATATCATAACTTCACAATTGTTGTTCTTTTTTCGTTTTCTCTTCTCCTTCCTCTCATTTTCTCTCTCGCTTTCTCTCTCTCTCTCTCTTTTCTGACCATTTTCCGGTAAATTGCCGGTCATTTTTCTCTCTTGGGGTTCTGGAGAATTCATTTGCTGCGACTTTTTTGCTTTTTCAAGGTTTGCCTTTTCTTTCTTAAATTTTTATGAAGCTCTTTTTGGGGGTTGTTTTGATTTTTTTCTTTGATGTTTTGACTGTATTTCAGATCTGGGATTTCTTCTTTAGGTAGCTTGATTTGCATTTTTTCTTTTGTTTTTATTTTGTCATTCTCTTTGTTGATATTTTCTTGGTATGCATATTGATCTGTTTTCGTATTATTTTTTTAACCTTGATTAAGTTTTTTTTCCATGGTAATTTTTTCCTATGTCAAATATAATGCAGTAAATTTGTTAAAAATTTGCAAAAAAAAAAACTTTTGACCGTTTAAACAGAGCTTTTCATTTTATACTAAATTAGAAGATATTTATATTTTAATATTTGTGTGCGTCATCTGCGAATCCATATCTGTATATAATTATGATGATTGGAGTTGGTTGTTGAAAAATTGCTTCTCATCTTTCAACAAATTTGGTAATGTATTGAATATAAGTTTGTTTTTCAAGTTTGTTTTTGTTTTCTGCACTGTAACAAAAGGGAAACTGTCGTTGAATGGACAACAAGGCACCGCTTTTTTTTTTTTTTTTTTTTCTCATCAGCTTGATATATGTAGTCTTAGCATTTCAGTTTCTATATTAAGCATGTTTCTTTGATATTCAAAGCGGTTTATGCTTTTTTGTTATCCAAAATACTTGGGGCTTTAATCCTTCTATCTGTTTGTTTTTTGAACTGTAGATCTCTTCTTCTGAAACTTGAGAGTGTTGTTTTTGTGCATTGAAGAAAAATAAATGGATTGGTCTAAAGAGATGGGACTTAGAAATGTGAGCTCAACTTGCTCACTCTCTGAAATGGATGATTGTGGTCTCTCACGCCTCCTTGATAAGCCAAGGCTTAACATAGAGAGACAACGATCATTTGATGAGAGGTCACTAAGTGAGCTCTCTATTGGTCTCACAAGAGGAGGTTATGACAATTATGAGACAACATACTCGCCCGGTGGGAGGTCAGGTTTTGATACTCCGGCTTCATCAGCTAGAAACTCCTTTGAACCGCATCCCATGGTGGCTGAAGCATGGGAAGCTCTCAGGAGATCGTTGGTGTATTTCAGAGGCCAACCAGTTGGTACCATTGCTGCGTATGACCATGCTTCCGAGGAAGTTTTGAACTATGATCAGGTAAGGTTATTGTTAAAGTGGGTTATCCCACGTTTAATAAATTTCCAGTATCTTGTAGTTTTATATTTGGATTGGACCTCTCCACTTACTGATTTTAAGTTGGATGCTTAATATGGTGTGAGAGCTAGGATTTCCTTTCTATTGCCCTTTTCAAATTTGTTCATGAGAAAGGCTTCTTCCATCTTTGCCTACACGTGATTGGGGCATATTAAAGTGAGTTATCCCACGTTTAATAAATTTTCAATAGCCTGTAGTTTTATATTCAAGTTGGACGCCTTAATTGGTTTTAAGGTGGATGCTTAACAGTTATCATCAAGATGGTTAGAACCCTTTTTGGTAATATTGAAATTCTTGTCGCATACATATAAAATTATAAACTATGACCTTGACATTTATGATGGATTATGATCATGTGTTAAGCATTTAACTATGACCCTGACATTTATGATGGATTATGATCATGTGTTAAGAATTTAAACTAAAACTAATTGGTAATAGATGGAAGCTTGAACATATATATAAGGTCATAGTAAACTTTAAACTTAATTGAACCTCATTTAATAGTAAATACTTTGATCCAAGTTGGATAACTTTGATTAGATGAAACTTCAAGCTAAACATGAATAACAATTGAACTTTAATGTGAATAGAGAATTTTGATTGTTAAAACCAGGTTTGGGGGAAAAATGGGAAGATTAAGTTAAATGATGATTAAAATTTTTGTTAAAGTTAAAGATTCAGGAAAATTAACAATATTTGTAGTTACTTTTAATTGTGAAAATCATTGCCATCTGGTCAGTTATTATATTGAAACTATTCTGAGACTGTTTTGCTCATGTTTGATAATTTGTTCAGGTTTTTGTTCGAGATTTTGTGCCCAGTGCTCTGGCTTTTCTGATGAATGGAGAGCCTGAGATAATTAAGAACTTTCTCTTAAAGACTCTACAACTTCAAGGGTGGGAGAAAAGAATAGATAGATTCAAGCTAGGGGAAGGTGCAATGCCAGCTAGCTTCAAAGTTCTTCACGATCCTGTACGTAAAAAAGACACGATTATTGCAGATTTTGGAGAGAGTGCCATTGGAAGAGTTGCTCCAGTTGACTCTGGATTCTGGTGGATAATTCTGCTCCGTGCATATACAAAATCTACTGGGGATTTATCTCTAGCTGAGACACCTGAGTGTCAAAAAGGGATGAGGCTCATACTTACTCTGTGTCTATCAGAAGGATTTGATACATTCCCAACCCTACTTTGTGCTGATGGATGCTCTATGATTGATCGAAGAATGGTAAACTATCCTTCTAGTCTTAATCTTTCTCTCTTTTGTCCATGTGTCTGTGTGCTGCCTGCTCATATATTTAACATTCCTGATGAATCTTATAGTTATTTTAATTTACTGTGAAACATGCAAAGTATCTTAGAATTTAAAAGTTGCAAACTTTATGAAATTTAGAATTTGGATATAATATGTATTATTAATGGAAAAATAAAGTGTGCTAGATAGTTATTTATTGTTATAGCTGAGTGACAGAGAGAACCGAACCGCATAACCTATAGAAATCCCGTTCCTTGGTTTTAATTTAGTAGCATGCTGCTTTTATGAACATGTTTATGTAGTTGTACTTTGATGGTTTAACTGCTGTAATTTATTTGTTTGTTTAGACCAGCCTAATCTTGTTTAGTAACTAATCTCCTAATGTCTTGGGAAGTCATTGAAGCAAATGAATTCAAAATTTGTTTCATATCATATGTGATCTATCATACTATTTATAATGTGTCTGACTAAGTTTGGTGTCATGAGTCAAGTGATATCAATTCAATCACAGAAATTACTTAGAAGGTCAAAATAAAATTACAGCAACAAAATATAATTATAATATTTATGTCTTTCCATTTTATGAATGAAAAACTCTTTCTTGCATGCATAAAAAAGAACCACTCATCAAGTGACTTATTTTTTCTCTTTTCCGAAACACAACTTTTTTATTTTTTCACCCACATAGAGGGTGTGTCAAAATCTAGTTATATGAATATTTATGCAAAACTGTCATAGTTTACCAAAAATACATTGTTTGTCTCAAATGCTCTTTTGGCCTTAGGTGACTGCACAGGAAATAAGCTACAGATATAAATAATTTTGACCATTTCTGTAGCAATGTTTGCTAGGCTGTTGCATGGTAGGGCAGACAAGAACAATGTGAATTTAGGTGGTTGATATTGATACAGCTTTTGTTTCTCTTTAATTTATTATTCTAAGTCCATTTATCTGTTTTAGAAATGACAGCCATTTAAGGTTTACTGGATCCATATTTTTATTGTAAGTGAATTTTGAGTGAAGGTCCTTCTTCCTTATCTGTTTAGTTGGAGGAAATATTTGTTAACAGACTCATTTTTATGTCTGAGAAAAACAGGTTGTTTATGTTATTCTTTGGTGACAACGTAACCTATGAGATAATTTTTGTTTTGACCTAATGGGTTTTACAATTTTGTCCAGAACAGGTGGCTCGCAAGTATGAGTGTTACACTTAAGTCTCTATTTATATTCCTTAGATCCTCACAAATTGCCAATGTGAGATTGGGGTTCTTACATATTCATCAAGGAAATGCTTTGTATCTGAATTACAAATCATATTTGTCTATTGATCATCAATTTATTGCAATTTTTTATTGTTCTCTTAAGGTCAAGTCTCCCTAGAAATCATTTTATCTTTCTTCTTCCCCATTTTTGTATTGAAAAAAAGGATCTTACTGTATACTTCAAAATTTCCCTCTTACTTGATGACTATGCTAATCAAATACTTCAGACAGTAATTTGCTTTATGCATCCTACATTAGTGCTTTATGATACCTGAATTTCTAACTTTATTTTTTTAATAGATAAATCAAATTGAGGTGATGAGCATTGATGTTTTTGTTTTCTTTGTCACCACTTGCTCTCCCTTTCTGAGACCAGGGACTCTTAGCTGCATGTTCTAATATGGTGTGAATTTATTTTACAGGGTATTTATGGTTATCCTATTGAAATTCAAGCACTTTTCTTTATGGCGTTGAGGTGTGCCTTATCAATGCTGAAGCATGATGTGGAAGGAAAAGAATGCATTGAAAGAATTGTGAAGCGTTTGCATGCCTTGAGTTATCACATACGCAGTTACTTTTGGCTTGACTTTCAACAGTTAAATGATATTTATAGATATAAAACTGAGGAGTATTCTCACACTGCAGTAAATAAGTTTAATGTTATTCCCGATTCCATTCCAGAGTGGGTATTTGATTTTATGCCAGCCCGTGGTGGCTACTTTATTGGCAATGTTAGTCCTGCAAGGATGGATTTCCGATGGTTTTGTTTAGGTAATTGTATAGCAATTCTATCTTCTCTTGCAACTCCAGAGCAATCAATGGCTATTATGGACCTTATTGAAGCCCGCTGGGATGAACTTGTTGGAGAAATGCCTCTAAAAATAGCTTATCCTGCAATAGAAAGTCATGAATGGCGAATTGTCACTGGTTGTGACCCTAAGAACACGAGATGGAGTTATCACAATGGAGGATCTTGGCCAGGTACGACCATCACTGTCTAATCTATCTTCGCTTTGTGCTTTTTATCTTATAGGAAATGAAATTAATTTGTTTCATGGATAACTCATTGTTGTCTTACTCGCAAAATAATTGATTATTGTTTGTTATTAACTCAATTAAATTACAATCAACATTTACTGAAACTTGAAGTTAATATTGGTAACAGCAAGAGGTTGGACCTGGCTATTCCACTTTTATAAATCCCCCAATTGCTGCCTATCTTCTGATCAATATAAACCATCCTCAACAATTTAGCTGCTTTGATGGTAGCAGTAACCTGATTGACATTTTTAAACTAAATTCACATGATAATACTTGGGGAAATAGTCGTTACTCTGTGAACTTAAGATGTTAATTTTATGCTTCAGAAGCAATCAAGAGAACCCTTGTAATACTTGGTAAAAGGGTTGAGGATAGTAATGCCGCTACTCGAAACTTTTCTCTTCCTACAGTACTTTCCAATACATCATAAAGTTGGAGTTGTAAATCTCATGATCCTGTAGTTATCAAGACCATCGGTTGATGTTTACACATTGGAAAATTGGAGAAAAACTTGCTTGTTAGAAAAGTGGAGATGTGACTATAATAAAAAATAGTGGCTGTTAGCATGTCACTTTGTGCTGAAAATAGATGGATTGATCATTGATTTTTGTGACTGAGTTTTGCAGTAATATTGAATTCTAATGCTTTTAACGTTTCCTTTTCGTAATCCTGCAATGTTCTACTATTTTGGATGCAGTGCTCTTGTGGTTACTAACAGCTGCTTGCATCAAAACGGGAAGGCCACAAATTGCAAGACGTGCGATTGATCTTGCTGAGACACGTTTGTTGAAAGATAGCTGGCCAGAATATTACGATGGTAAACTTGGGAGATTTATTGGTAAACAGGCTAGGAAGTATCAGACATGGTCAATAGCAGGATATTTAGTGGCAAAAATGATGCTAGAGGATCCGTCGCACTTAGGGATGATTTCATTGGAGGAGGACAAACAGATGAAGCCATTGATAAAGAGATCATCTTCTTGGACTTGCTAAACAGTGCAAACAAATAAACGAAAACAACAGAGAAGGTAGGGCAGGAGACAAGAAGGCAAGAGACCACTTCAAATTTCATTATAACAATATTCTTTGGCGTTTTCCATTTAGGGTATGATACAAAATTTGCTTTTGTGTACAATAGCCGACTGCTAAGACTAAATTCTTGCTTTTATAATAGAAGATACATTTACTGTTTTGATGTCAGATTTTATCAGTTTTTTAAGGCCGAAATGGCTAAAGGAAATTTGTCTATTTCTCAAGGAGTATGAACATGATGAGAATGGATATTATGTTTATATGGACGTTCATCAATTCCTCTTGAATCTGATTAAATGCATCCTCTCATTCCATTGCTTAATTTCCATTTGGATGAACAAAAAAGAAAGAGTGAGTGCAAAGATGAACCCTGTTAGGAAGGTTGATTTGAAAGAGGCTTACCAGTCTAGTTAGGAAGGTTGATTTGAAACAGGTTCTAGTTGATAGTCATTTTGGCCCTCTTCATTATTTTTTCATATTTTGTATATATAGAAAGAGTGTGTATCAACTATTTAATACCATTGATAGAGTTAAAATCTTCATCGACAGTAAGATTAAAATTTAAAATTTTGCTATTCATAAAGTAATTTTAATTTTAAAGAAATATAATCACAGCGAAAGTTTTTTTAAATTTTACAAACAAAGTTAAAATAATGATATATGTTTAATTTTTTAAAATTAATATTATTAATTTTTTAAATATACATTAAGAGTATGTGCTATTCTATTCATTTTACCTGTGAAATTAAAAAATTTCACTGCTTATTTGATGATCTTTTAAGAAGTATATAGTACAATTAACATTCTAGAGTTTTAGATTTTATTAGATCATATGAATTACGCTGCTTCTTTCCTTTTTTTTTTTTTTTTTTTTTTTTTTGGCGTTTCCAGTAAGCATTTGGATAAAATCTTTGAAAAATAAAAAGACAGGGCTTCTCAATTTCTCATTCTTTGGCTAAAATGAAGCATTGTACGTTGTGGATGTATCGAGGTTGTATCCTTTAGGTCTCCCGAATTTATAGCTATAACACACCAAATCTGAGGGTGTAGGACGTGACAATGCCATGAGCATGCAAGGATCAAACCATTTATTTAAAATTCTATCGATTCCTAATTATAACTTTAAATTCTTATTTATTAAATAGGAAGCTCTAAGTGCCATAAAAAAAAACTATAGATATTTTATCAATAAATCACAATTTCAATCTACAATTCAAAAAAATAAATAATGATTTTCGTCCTTTTCTAAGCTGTATCACAATTCACAATAAAAATGGTAAATATATATATCACGAATGTTCACAATTCACAATCCGATAACGTTTACTTGGATTTAAGTCAAAAATAAGTCCACTACATAGATTTTTAAGAACATATAAACACTTTTCAATATCAATTTTATTTGCAAAAAATACAAAATTTCAAATCGAAAACAAAGATATTTATGCAAAACATTAATTAAAACGTTGGACAACGGTATTCAAAAACAATTTATAAAATAATTTATGAGTAGCAAATCATTTGTTGGCAGAATTCGTAAATAAAATTCGTCAATCCAATGAATACCCTAAACTTTTGAGAGCTAACAAGTGATTAGAATTCGTCAATCTATTTAAAATCACCCATACTGACTTAATTATTATTATTTCCTCAAAACAAACAGTTCTAGGTAACCCAGAAACGAACCCGTGGTGATATGTTCCTATTTCCATTCCGTGCTTATCAACTCTTATCTCAATCATCCTCATATATCAACCTTTTCGATGTTGCCTCAATGCATCCGCAACAACATCCGCTTTTCTTGGATGATAACCAATAATCAAATCATAGTCCTTCAATCATCTTCTTTGTCTTATGGCTAGCTCCTTTTCGGTAAATTTATACTTCAGACTCTTTTTATCGTTGACCAACTACTTTTGGATATTGGGAAGCAAAGCCATAAAAGAACTAACAGTGCACAAACCCTGCCCAACATTTGTACTAAAATTATTTTTTTTCATTGATCATATGTTAGAGACTAACAACATGATGATCGATGTGGCAATATTGCTATGTCGTCAACAATTCGTCACCTAACATTACCACTTCACTTGACATCCCACTTGGCATTGTAAACCGACAATATATATATATATATATATGTATATATAATTAAAAAAATAAATTTCCAATAAGAAATAAAATCAAATTACACATTTGGTTATTGAATCTTTAAAGATTTTTTATTTTGATAATCCAATATTAAAAAATTCGTCAACTTTTCTAAAATTTATTAACAATTTGATTTTCATTGTAATCGTGACTTTAAAATAATTTAATCACCATTTTTTAAAATATAATATAATATAATATATTAATTTATTATCTATATTAAAATATTTTAGAATTAAATTCAAATAAACTCTCAAACTTTATAAAAAATATAAATAAATCATCATGTTATTGTATAGAATTAAAATTATGAATTTTTATTTTGTTATAATTATACTCATTAAATTTAAAAAAGGAGTGAGTAAATCCAATTGCCAAAATTATAAAATAACTTTCTTTCAAATATTTTTATCATTCAGCTCATCCAAATAAATTTAAGTAGATAATTTTCATATATTACATTAGCTAACAAAGAAAATTTTAACAAAATAATAAATATTTCAAAATATTAAGATTTTAATTACATTAAAATAAAATTTCATAACCTTAATTCATCCAATAAAATATGAAACTTACTTTAAGTTTTTGTAAAATTCGAGAGCTTATTCTAGTATTATGTCATAATATTTTAATATGAATAACATTAATAATAAAAATTATCATTATTAAATTTCACAAAAATTTGTGACAAAATGATTGTAAAGTCACGTAGACAATAAGACATTGACAATTAAGAATATTAATAAAATGTACAAAATTAGTTATTAAATTGTGAAATTCAAAGTTAAATAACTGAAATAAAAACTTTGGAAAAGTTAAGTGACTTGAAATATAATTGCTCTTTATTTTTAATATCCAATTAAAAAGAAAAAACTAAATTATAATAGCATGTCGACATCATCAAACCAATAATACTACCTGCCCTGGAACAATCAAAATGGAGAACAAGTTGCTTACTCATGGCAAAATCAACATTGTAGTGAAATATTATTGATACTTTCATCCGCACCTGTTGAAAAGTTTCAATAAAGTAATTAATATATATATATATATATATATATAGAGAGAGAGAGAGAGAGAGAGAGAGAGAGAGAAAGAGAAAAGAGATCCATTTATATTAATGTAATTTTTATATTTTTTGAAATTTTGGATCAAATATTATCAAAATTATAGCTAATATTGATGGAATTTTACCGAGGTAATCATTGACGAAATACCAACTGAATGTTAAAAAAATTTTTTTTATCAATGAATTTAATTTTATTAATAATTTATAGGTGATACTTTAACATGAATTGTCATGAATTTTATCGATGAAAAATTTTATTGATAATTTCATTGAAAAACGTTTCTTACCGATTTAACGACAGAAAATTTTGAAATTTTTTTTTTTACACATTACTGATGCAAATTCCATCACTAAATTTATCAATAAAAAAAATTTTTGATCTCCAAATTCCACAATCGGGCAACCAACGCATTTCCCCCAAAAATTTCCGCAAATCTCTAACCCCTTTTCCCACTCTCCCACTCTCCCCCTCTCCTATTCTCCCCACAGGCGACATCAACCTTCCCCACTGTGCACTTGCATTGGTTGGCCGGTCAAGTCCCCTTCTGTCTAGTAAAGTTTATTTATTAAATATTTTATTTTATCATGTATTTTGTGTATTATATTTGTTGAGTTTTGAGTTTAATTTTTGTTATAAATTTGTTAAGATTTGTTTTGGATTTTGGTTACCAATTTGTGGAGTTTTTGTTGATTATACATTTGTTAAAATTTTTTTGGGTTTTGATTATATATTTGTTGAAATTTGTGGGTTATATATTTTTTTTGGATTTTTGTTGAGTATTAATGTTGAGTATTGTTAATTTTTTGGGTTTATTTTTAGTATTGTTGAGGAAATTTTTTTTTATTTGTTGAGTAATTTTTTTATTTGTGTGAAAGTATTGTTGAGATTTGTTCGGTTTTGTGATAGATTTATTAATTTTTAGATGTGTAAGATTTTATATTAGTTAATTTGGGTTTGATGTGTATTGTATTAAGATTTATATATATTTTGATGGATGTTTTATATTTAATATTTTTTGAATTTTAATAATAATTATATAAATTAAAATTATTTATGTTGATTTGAGGTTATAACTGGGTTTAATGTAGAATAAGATTTATATTTGATTTGAAGTAATTTATATATTTGATAGTTTAGTAAAATTTATATATTACTAATTATTGAAATATTATGGTTTATTGTATTGATCAAACTTAATATAAATAAATTAAATTATTAGATTTTATTCTTACTTTCCATAATTTATCCTTAAATGTGTGTTTGAAAGTGTGTTTAGGTGGATGCATATTCTATAATGAATATGATTTTTTATTCATTTTCATCATACTAATTTACTTTATTTTCCATTCCACCTACTTTGAAAGTATAACAAGCTTCGTACATAAAAGTGCTTGGATTATAAAAAAATTTGCAAAATCGATGGAATTGCATTGAGAAGTCCAAGATTAAAGGTGAAATTATATCACTAAAATCAATAATATTTTGTTGTGAATTTGTTGTCTTGTAGTATGTATGATAAATTTTTACAAGACCTTTTGTGCCATTGATGGACTATTGTTGAAGTAAACCAATAATTACTTTATATGATCATTTAGATAATTTTATTTAGTTAGCAATAATTGCTCATATGATCAATCAATAAAAAGATTTAACATTTTATATGACTTTAATTGCTCATATTTTAATTCAATTAGGGTTCAATAATAGACAAATATCGTTCTTGGATGTACTCTCGTTTAGATGTTAATGGATACATTACTCAAAACTTCTATGATGGTGTGAAAGATTTATTAGATATGCTTGTTCTCAACCAAACTTTACTAGTAATTGGAAGATTAGGTGTTCTTGTGCCAAATATGAGAATAAAAAGGTTTTAAAAGCATATGCTATGCATAACCACCTTTATTATAAGGGGTTTACTATAAGTTATACGAGTTAGGTCTCACATGGGAAGTTAAAAGTAGGATAACCTTTTTTGATAAACAAAAATACCTTTGAACTGACGAAGAAATAAGAAAATAAAATTTTTATAGTAGAATGGTTGTGGATGCTATATATCCTAATTTTAGGGTGGATGTGACAACAAAATTAGTTATGGATGCCAATGAGACAAGAGAACCATCCAAAGAAGAGCTAAGTGTAAATGCAATAAACTTTTATTTTTTACTGAATGATGCGAATGAACCATTATGGTCAGGTTATACGAAGCATATAATCTTTTATGTTTTGTCGCAACTTTTAAATTATAAATCAGAGTTTAACATTAGTGAGTCATGTTTTGATCATCTACTAAACATATTGAAAGGTATGTTGCCAGTGGATGATAAATTACTAGAAAGCTTTTACAAAATGAAAAAAAAAAAAAACATGAAACTAGGATTTAGTTATAAGAAAATTCATGTATATGAAAATAATTGTATGTTGTTTTATAATGAAGTAGCAAATTTGACACATTGTTCAGTTTATGGTTATGCTCGATATATAAAGAATAAGTCTGGTGGTAAGACAAAAAAAAATTCCTTATAAAATCTTACGTTATATGCCATTAATATCAACACTTCAAAGACTTTATATGTCAACTAAAACTGTTGAATATATGACATGGCATGCTTATAGCCAAAGTCATGAAGGTGTGCTTTGATATCCTATTGATAGTGAAACTTGGAAATATTTCAATCATAGCCATGAATCATTTGCACTTGAAGTGAGAAATGTATGATTATGATTATGTGGATGATTTTTGTCCATTTGATCTAAGTGCGAAACCATACTCTTGTTTGCCAATAATGATAGTGGTATTTAATTCGACATCATGGTTGCATATGAGTGAGAATATATCTTATTGAATGTGATCATTCCAAGAAAAAGTAGTTCGAATCAAAATATAGATGTTTTCTTGAGACCTTTAATAAATGAGTTACAAATATTGTGGTTGAACGATGTTATGACATATAGTGCTTATAGAAAATAAAATTTTCATTTGAAAGCAACTTTTTTTATGGACAATTAGTGATTTTTTTGCATCTGGTATGTTGTTTGATTGGAACACTCATAGAAACTTATCATGTCCTTATTGTATGGGACAAGAAAAGTCATTTCAATTGTCTCATGGTAAGATGCTTTGCTTTTTTTATTATCATTGTTAGTTTTTGCCTCTTGATCATCCTTTTCAAAGGCAAAGAGTTAAATTTCAAAAAAGAGTTGACTGTGGGTCCCCTATTGTTCCATCATTAGGTGAAGAAATTTTTGCTTGGTTAGACAACTTTCCTGATATCACATTTAGCATGAAATATATTGATAAGAAGTTATATGATTTTGGGGAGTCATAATTGGGTGAAGATAAATGTATTTTGGGAGTTGTCCTAGTGGTCACTGATTGGGCTTATTCTGTAAGTGCACAAGCCATACAAGTAGTAATAGTGATAAAAAAGTCAAGATGTCGATTTCACGAGGATTAGATAAAGAATTTTTTAAGCTAAGTACCTGTTATCACCTTACCCTTGCTAAAGTTCATTCAATCAAATAATATGCATGGAACTAGATTAACTAAAAAAAAGGTAAAATCAACCAATACGTAAAATGCATGAAAATTTCACAAAAGAGTAAGTGCATGAAAATTGCAACATTATTAAAATGGAAGTACAACTAATAAAACTATATCTAAATGCAAACCAATTTGAAACTAAGCCTAATTAAAATGTAAAAACAAATAAAATCTAAGATAAAATGCATCCTTGAAAATCAAATATAAAATGCATGAACAAAGATGATGTGAACATTAAAAAAAAAAATGAAAGTAAAACCTTAGCTACAAGTAGCACCTAGGTTGAACATACCATAAAAAATATAAAATGCACATGTACTCAAGCTAAACACATGCAAGGTTTACTAAATGTGAACTGAATTTTGAATTAAAGACATGATCTAAAGGATAAGGAATAGCTAGAATGTAAAAGAGAAGCCAACCAAACAAAAACATCAAACTAGAAACGATTAAACACAAGCTGTAAATGAATTTTTATACTTCACAGTTGAGACTCCTATATGACATAATTAAAACTACATATAATCTAGAATTAGAATGAGAAAATAAAGGACTAAATTAAAAATTAAAATTGCAAAAGAAAATATGCAAAAAAAAAAAAAAAATACAACTAGTACATAGAAACTAAATCCAACTTTGACATATACTGAAAACACAAGAAAATTCAGGAGAAACAATTTCAACAAGTGATCATAGGTTGGAAAAGAAGTTCATCTAAGTTAGAACAACATATATCTATGAGTTAGCTACCTAAATCAACAAGGAAATAGCATGAATAAATAGAAAAATCAACTCATAAAACTCAAATTCAAAAATAATGTAGAATTTGGAAATATAATATATTCAACAAAAATTAACCAAACAATAGTTAAAAGTATGAAATAAATTACAAAAAATTAAAATAAGCAAGGTAGCTAATAGAAATAAAGATCTAAAAAAGAAAAAAATGCAAACAAATAGCCAAAGTGGAGAAAGAATCCACGCCAAAGTCAGTATCCACACTTGGCTTGCACTTGTCACTAGCATCCATGCATGATTTCCAACCTTGATCTGGATAATGTGTTGTGAATCTAAAGCTAAATTTAAACTATAATGTAGTTCTATAACTTAGGAAACTATTAAAAAACCTTGAGTAAAAACAATGAAGATTTAATAGAGATATGCATCAAACTGCACATATGTTAGAGTAATAAATTCGAATATAGATTTACATATCAATGAGAAAATCAATAGATTTGAGTTGAAAAATAAACTTAAATGAAAATTTTATTGAAAGATTCTAATATAGTGCTTAAAGACACAAAAGAAATAGTAAAATTGCAATAAAAATCAAACAAAAAATGTTGGAAATAAAATGTTTGGAAGCTAAGAAAATGTAAAGTGCAAAAAAGAAAATGTAAGAAAGTAAAGAAACAAAAATTTGAATCCTAAACTAACTTTTCTCTTATGACCAGCCCTCTTCCCCTATTTATAGGCAGAAGGTAAAAGCCTCAAGTTTAAAAAAATTTCAAAAAATTCTTCATTTGGTTGGTCTTTTGGAGTCTTTTTTTTTTTTGGTGCTATACCATTAGATGCACACTGTTTGGTTTTTGGCCACTTTTTCATGAACTTACAGCTTTCTTCTTCATGTGTAAATGTTGATTCAAGAAGTCAAAATAAGAACTAATCAAAGCTTTTGAAAGTGCCACATTAGCCTTTTTAATTGGTGCTCTTGAACTAGCTTGAAATGGCCTAGCATTTGCATGCTTCTTCAATCATCTATGGACACAAGCACTAATGTGTTTCGCCGTTTTCATTATTTTTTTTTGCAAACAATTTCAAACAATTTATGAATATGTTTTTCTTACATTTTACAAAAAAAAAGCTATGAAAATAATACTAAAAAATTATGCTAAAATAATTAAAAAAACTCCTTAAGTGTCAATTTTGTATATTTGACACTAGTTTAGGCCATTTGCACAAAATGCACCAAAAATTCCTTCAAATTATATCAAAATTGTCCAAAATTCCTCAATTTCATAATTTGTATGTACACATGAGATAACTATGCATTTAGGAGTAATTTTGCCAAAAATCCTAAGAAACAAGCCAAAATATATGAAAAATTACACTAAAAATGAGCATGAAAAAGCTAAAATTTAAGTGCAAGTAGTAAACCAATTTGATTTGACATAATCTTGATGTTATGCATATTGAGCATAATAAATTTGATAATATGTTTAACACAATGATGGATGCTAAGGGTAGACCTGGCAATTCATGTATTTGTGTTGTGTAAAATATTAAATTTCATGTATTTGTATCTATAAAATACTAAATTTCATGTATTCGTATCGTGTTTTATATGAAAATTACGTGTCATACTTCATGTCGACACAAAAATATAAAATACAATTTTTTTTTGTTTTGTTAAACCCATATATAATTATTATTACAATTTTAAACCGTCTCAAATTTATGTCCTATTTTCATATCATATTCATATTGTGTCACCGTGTCATATTTTAGATTGTCAGGTCTAGCTAAGGGTAAAACCAAAGATAGCATAAAGGCTAGACTAGATCTTAGGGTGTATTGCAAGCGACTAGAGTTGGAATTGGTTGAATTGAACGAGAAAGTTTTCATGCCTAAATTTTCGTACACTTTAAGCAAAGAGTAGAGAAGAGATGTTTATGCATGGGTTAAATAATTAAGATTTTTTGTTGGTTTTGCATCTAACATTACTTGATGTGTAAACATGGCTGATTGCAAGTTTTATAGGATGAAAAGTCATGACTGTCATGCTTTCATGCAACGATTACTCCCAATTGTATTTTGTGATTTGGTGTCTATATCTATTTGGGACGCAACTATCACTACAAGAAAATGGAAGATTAGTGGTAGTTTTGTAACGATGTTTCACAAACACTGCTAGCTTTTGTGTTTTTATAAAACTTAAGGCATTTTTTTATCAAAACACCACTAAATATTTAAATAGCGATATTTGTACTTACAAACACCACCCAAGACAAAAATTAGCGGCATTTATCGACTAAAATGCCTTGAATAATTCTTTTTTAAAAATTGGAGTGATTATTGAAGGCGTTTTTTGCAAATTACGCCTTGAATAATCTCTTAAAAAATGAAGGCATTTATTGATGGCATTTCCTACCAAAAATGCCTTCAATAAATCTCCTCATCAATGCATATGCCAAAACTAGAGTAACGTTGTCGGTTTGAGCATATGGTTATTAATCATAAGGTCGTAGGTTTGATCTTTCGCTTTAGTGTTTTTTAGGTTTTTTGAGGAATTGTTTCTAAGGGATGATTGAAGGCATTTTTTGCCAAATACACCTTTAATACTCCATACAAAAAATTTTGAAGGAATTATTGAAGGTGTTTTTACCTAAGAATGCCTTTAAAAATCCCCTTAACAAAATTTTGATGGGATTATTGAAGATATTTTTGGTCACAAACCCTTTCAATATTCCTTTCCAAATTTTTTAGAGCATTATTGAAGGCATTTATGGTCAAAATCACCTTTAATATTTCGTTCCAGGATTATTGAAGGTGTTTTTTTTTGCCAAAAATGCTTTTAATAAATTTAAGAATATTGCATGCGTTTTTACCCAGAAATGCCTTCAATAACCCTATTCAACATTTTGTAAGGGATTATTGAAGGTATTTTCTAGCTAAAAATGCTTTCAGTAATCCTATAAAAAAACATTTGGTTTAATTATACATGTGAAGTTAGTTGTAGTTTTATGCCTAAAAAACATTTGAAGTCAGTTGTAGGTTGTTGCCTAAAAAACATTTGGTTAGTTGATATGTGATACTACGAATTACATTTTGAAATTTACATTACGAACATTGTAATATTTAAATAAATTGACTAGACATCTAAATTTAAAACTGGTAACATTGCCAATCTACAAACTTAAATTATCCATTCAATATGGCATGTTAAAAACATTATAACAAATGATCCTAATATATTTACAGTCAACCAATAATGTCCAACCTCAAGGTTTAGCAATAAATGATAATGCATACTCACACCACTCTTTACAAACTTCATCAAGTTCGTTTACTTGAAGCTTTCTTTACTCTTCCACTGAAAAAAAATTAGAAGTAAATGTTAATAAATGAGAACATAATTTAGCTTTTTTTTTTTTACGATATAACGACTTTATGAAATTTATACTAACCTTGAATGGTGTGGTCATAAAATCATATAAAACTATCTTTCTCATAAAACGAAGGACATGTTTCCACATTCAGTATATTTGGATTGACAAGGTACTTAAAAAATAAATTTAGTGGGTTTAAGAAACATTTATGTACACAAACTCAGTATAAAAGAATAAATTCCACATTTATAGGTAATGATACCCATTTTATCTTTGCCTTCTTATCAAATGTAGATATTACCCTAAATTGAAAAAAAATTACTTAATACATAAATAAAATTACTTATGAAGAAACATAAGATATATAATATAATAATATGTAATACCTCTTTATAAAATTTTTAATATTGGGGTTAGACATCACCGTTGGTTAAGCAAAATTAAGTAAGTATAGTGTTAAGAAATTGGTATCAATCATAATAAGCTGCCAATGACGACTACAAAATAATAAGAATGATATACTCAGATTAGGCATCATCTCAAATTTGGGTAAAGTTGAAATAATTATTTGTATGAATATAACTTACGCAGCATTATACGAGAGCAAATAATAATCAACTTGTTTTTTCATACATTCAATCACATGATTAGCATGAAAAATGACTATGCCACTCTGCTCACTAATAAAATTAGGGTCAATAAATCTAAATCTACGGGTCATTTGTGTCAACCTGAACTTTCTATATCGGAAGCTACATGATAACATTCAACAATACTAGTTAGTAATACACCATAATATAGATTAATACATATTGAGTTTGCATATTTATATTTATAAACTAACTTCATATAAGCAATAATATCAGTAGCTGATATTTCATCCAGGTTACAAAATTTGTTAACCTCATCCACTCTAATGTAAAAAAATGATGGTTGATCAAATAATCCATCCTCGAATTCAATGGTTATGCAGTTTCCTTCAAATAAATGATTAAGTGAATAATTAGATAACTCATTTATAGCAGCCTAAGCAAGGGTCATACTTTGAGTCCCAATATCCTGCTATAATATATAATGAAATATAAATATTAAAACCAAATCAATAAATATAATAAACAAATAAATATTAAACTTATAAGCAAAATCATACTTCATGGTTGGTTACAGAGGTTGGGTTCCTTGCTTGACTTGCAACGAAAGCTTATCCTAGGTGGATGATGCTATCTGACTGGCCTACAGGCATGCTCAGCTACATTACTACCAATATCACCTCCAAAGTAGTGAGTCATTACTGTTGCTGATTAAGGCGTTGATTCTGGTCATCAAGTTGTTGCTGTTGTTGCTCAATGATTGCTTCATATTGTGCATTTTGTCATTCGAGAGTTTTGGGTTGATTACTGAAAAACTTTCATGGCAACACAAATTTACCAACTTCACAAACTCGACCATGCCTTTCTTTAGCTCATAATGCTAAAGACAATGGATCTTCACCATACTGGGTTGTCAGTTCATCGGATTTAACTTTACCAGCATAATCATCCTGAAAGATAATAATAAGATAGGTCGTAACAACAAATCTATTCAAGCTAGTATAGAGTCATGCATACAATCACAATACCAATCATACATGATTTAATGAGCAGTTATACATATAATCGTTTTAGCCAATTCTTTGGTTGCTTCATTTGCAAAGGATCCATCTTTTTGTAGATGTCTTTGTTTTCACACATCCTATCTGGAAACTTTGGTGCTAAAGCTAGCTGATTTCTAATAAATTATTGCAATATAAGAATTAGAATCTATGAAATAAATGTTCATAAATATTCATTTATGAGTATAAAACAAGTGTGAAAATGCTTACAAGCTCATACTTGACATTTTCATATCCCTTTTTCGCTGTCTAATGGTGATATATTTGTTTAGCTTGAATGTTCTTTTGGTTTTCTTTGATTTTCTACAAAAGAAAGAAATTACGTAAATCACATATAAAGATATCGAATATATTACATATAATCTTATAAACAATTTTTTTTTTGTAATGGGTTTACATACTGAGAAATCTTTTGATAGTTGATTTGGAACAAAAATTCTCTAATCTTTAATACTTATAACATTTGCATATGACGTAGGTGGAATAGTCAATATATCACCTTAATTAGTGAGCGATAAAATATATTAGATTGTCAATCTGTTTTTAAAGTCTATGAATGTTTTTCTAGTAGATTGCAACACAAGCTTTTTACACTTAATTGGCACGTTGAACCATTTTTAAATAATTTAACACAATTAGTATGAACACATTAAATTTCAATTAAATGAACATTTAACAAATTTTATGAAATAGTTGAAAACCATACCACAATCAACTCCCATATAATATCTTTTAGATCATCAAGAACTCGTTATCAATTATGGTATGTAATTGAAATGCTACTACGGACGACGGCACCAATATGAGTAGCCAACTTGGTAGCTCCATCGACATAGATTGCCCACTTTAATTGAAGTCTACGTGAATTTTTGTGTCACTTTAATTTGTTTATTTCGTTCCCTTCTTTTTCTTTTTTGGCCTATAATTGTGTCTTACGCATGTTTAGTTGAAGGAGAAGTATGTTGTTTAGAGTCCATAATACTTGCGATTTTGATCATAATTATATTAAATACACCAAACCATCTTTCTAAATTTTACACTGTACATAATAAAATACAACCAATATCATAATACAGAAACACCATTCAGTAATGTGTTTAGAAACACCATTCAACAAACCATTTAGAAACACTATTCAGAAACACCATTCAACAAACCATTCAACAAACCAATATCATACAATACCATTTAGTAAGCCACAATATTTAAACCAAACTACACAGAAACACCATACATACAATGAAAGGTGCTTGGACGACTAAGGTTATGGTGAAATGAATAAAAAATATATGTAGATGTAAATAGTAAAGAACCAAAAAAATACCTCTATCGAAGAATATAAATAATACAATAAACAAATAAAATAAAGACATACCGTTAAATAAAAAGGTGCATGACGTTGAGTTGTTAAAAGTCAACGACGATGATAGAGATAAAAAAACTAAAAGTCAAACTAAAAGTGTTTAGGGGGTTTGGTTTGGTTGATTAATGCAACTTTTAATCATTCTGTATAATAGAAGTTTGTGATTCCAAAGTTCAAGACAGGGGAATGAATATAAAAATTATAAGTGAAGGTATTTTTCTGCTAAAAACAACTTCAATAATCCCTTTAAAATTTGACTACGAGCTTATTGAAGGCGTTTTTACTAAAAGATGCCTTTAATAATCCTAAAAAATTTTTAAAAGGATATTATTGAAGATATTTTTTTTAGAAAATGCCTTTAATAATTCAGTTCATATTTTCAATAGCTTATTTATTGGATGTGTTTTATGCTACAAATGTATTTAATAATCCTGTTTAAAAATATTATGAGGATTATTGAAGGCATTTTATAAAAAAGCACCTCTAATAATTTCCTTTAAAAATTTTGAAAAGGTGATTATTGAAGGTATTTTTAGTTAAAAACACCTTCAAAAACCTCATCGCTAAAATTTAAAGGGATTATTGAAGGCATATTATGTAAGAAACACCTTCAATAAATTCTTTTAAAAATTTTGAGTAGATTAGTGAAGGCGTTTTTAGTCAAATATGCCTATAATAATCTCATCGTCAAAATTTTAATAGATTATCGAAGGCGTTTTTGATAGAAAACTATTTTAACTGATCTTCCCCTACTAAATATGGAGGGGATTATTAAAGACGTATTATGCAAAAAACATCTTTAATAAATTCTTTCAAAAATTTTGAAGGAATTAGTAAAGGCATTTGTAGTAAAAAAAACACCTTTAATATCCCCTTACAATTTGACTACGAGATTATTGAAGGTGTTTCCCAAAAAATTTTTAAAAAAAAATTGTTGAAGGTATTTTTTTTTAGAAAATACCTTTAATAATCCAATCTATTTTTTTAATAGCTTGTTTATTGAAGGTGTTTTATGCAAAAAAAATGCCTTCAATAATTATGTCTAAAAATATTATGAGGATTATTGAAGGTATTTTATAAAAAAAATGCCTCTAATAATTTCCTTTAAAAATTTTAAAGAGAAAATTATTGAAGGTGTGTTTTAGTAAAAAAAATGCCTTCAATAAATTCCGTCAAAAAAATTAAGGGAATTAGTGAAGACATTGTGATAAAACAATGCCTATAATAATCTCCTCGTTAAAATTTAAGAGGATTATCGAAGGTGTTTTTCGTAGAAAATCACCTTTATTGATATAAAAATTATAAGTGAATTCATTTTTCTACTAAAAATACCTTTAATAGTCCCCTTAAAATTTAACTACGAGATTATTGAAGGCATTTTTACTAAAAGAAGCTTTTAATAATCCTAAAAATTTTTAAAAAGAGATTATTGAAGGTATTTTTTTTAGAAAATGGCTTCAATAATCTGATCCATTTTTTCAATAGTTTATTTATTAGAGGCGTTTTATGCCAAAAATACCTTTAATAATCTTGTCCAAAAATATTATGAGGATTATTAAAGGTGTTTGTTTGTTAAAAATGCTTCTATTTCAGATGTATGCTTGTGTGTCTTACAAACTCCAATGAAATTATCCCCAAACTTAGCGTATTCAATCCCTAGCTTTAGGCTTCTTTTTCATTAATCTACTATTTTTTTTCTAGACCAACTACAATTTATTTCTCTTTCCTTCAGCTTTTAGTATTCGAGCTTTGTCTTTTGAAATCCTATTTCGACTATTTCTTAGTTATTTACTTTAACTTTTACTTCATTGTACTATTCCTTTAGCTTTTGAAATTTGAGATATTCTTTTTGGTTTAAAATTTTTCTTCAAAACCCACATTTCTCAAATACTCATTTAAAACCCATCATCCACTTTTGTTCCCTTTTCTTCATTTTTTTGGGTTTCCTCTGAACTAATTTTACCTTATTTCAACCCTAACTACAAATACTCTAGGCTAATGTCTGGGTTAGCAGTAGAGTTTTAAATGCATTTTAAGTAGCTAAGAAAATATTTCACAACAAAGAGTTTTGATCTTCTATAAGTACTGATCTTGTTATTATTTTTGGTTTAAAACATAGTAAAATTAAGTATTTTACATGTTCATTTTCATATAAATTATTTATATAAATTTGATCTGATAATGTTGCAAGTACTAAATGGATAAGAGTTAGATGCAAAAATCAAGATTAAGTCAAGAGTACAAAGATGGAGTAAATTTTTTTTTTAATTTTGCATTTGAGAATACAATTGAAGATAATATGATATTATGCCAAGTGTGAAGTGTGCTAATATCGATTGGCAAATGCGTGAAGTTATTTTCGAACATTTAATTTGTATTGGATTTATCTTAGGATATGTTAATTGATATTTTCATAGAGAGTCTGTATTGTCAAGGTTTTCTACTAGAGTTCTTTCAACTTCAAGGGCTCCCCAACAACAACATGATCCTTTTATAGAAGATGACATTGAAGGCATGTTGCGAGATGCTTTTAACATTCATAACTAGCATTTTCATAATTCGTTTCTAAAAAATGATGAATTTAATGTGTCAAATGTTGAAATGAATGAATTTGGTGAACTTTGGATAGGTGTATGTGACCAACAACCTAGAAGAGAAGCATCAAAGTTTTATAGGTTGCTTAAAGATATGAATGAAGAACTTTATGAGGGATCGAAACATTTAAGGTTATTTTTCTGTGTTTGTCTTTTTCACTTGAAATGCTTATATGGATGGATAGGAAACTTTTTGACTTTATTATTGGAGTTTATGAAAGAAATATTTCCTTTTGTAAAAATCCCTGAATCTTGTAAGGAATTAAAAAAGATGATCAAGGATTTGGGTCTTGGATATGAGAAAATTCATAGTTGTCTCAATGATTGCATCTTGTATTGGGGTGATAGAAAAAATTAAGAATCTAGTCATTTGTGTGGTATTTCTCGTTAGGTGGACAAAATTTTTTTGAAAGGCTAAATGAGGATAGTGATGAGATCTATGTAAAAAATAAGCCTATAAAAGTTTTACACTCTTTTCCATTAATATAAAGACTTTAACGATTCTTTATGTCTTCTAAAACTATAGATTCTATGAGGTGGCATCATGAGAAGCGGATGGATGATAAATGATTGAGGCATCTTACAGATTCTTTGGCATGGAAATCATTTTATTCTAGGTTTTCAGACTTTGCAACTGATCTTCAAAATGTTATACTTGGATTAGCATCTGACGAATTCAACCTATTCAAAATCATGAGTATTTTTTATAGTACTTGGCCAGTTATATTAATTTCGTACAATTTACCACCATAGATTGCCATGAAACAACAATAATTTATCTTGTCTATAATAATTCTTAGGAAAAAAGGTCTGGGTAATGATATAGACATATACTTACAACCTTTTATTAAAGAGTTAAAGCAATTATGGGAAAGAGTTGAGACCTATGATGCATAAAAAAAAAACTTTAATATGCATGCTACTTTCTTATGGATTATCAATGATTTTTTTACTTATGTGAATTTATCTGGTTGGAGCATAAAAGGTCATTATGCTTATCTATGTTGTGCTGCGTAGACATGTTCGAAGTGATTACCTAATGGTAGGAAGTTCTGTTATATGGCACATCATCGATGGTTAGATAATAATAATCGATTTAGATTTCAAAAACATCTCTTTGATGAAACTGAAGAGTTGAGGAGATCACTTTTACCAATTAGTAGGTCTAATATCTTGTCAAAGTTAAAAGATATTAATTTCACTTATGAAAAAATGACTTAATCAAGAAAAAGAGTGAAGGACATCTTTGAAGGTGTCTAGCCTTATATTACTTAAGTTGGTGATATTGATACTCAAGTTGGTGATCTTGATGTTCAAAGTGATGAGGAGAACGATGAAAAAGATGACCCCAATGAGTTTGAGCTGTGAAAAAAAAAGAAGTATCTTTTTTAAGTTGCCTTATTAGGAATATAATCTATTACGTTATATTCTTAATTTGATCCACAAAGAGAAGAATATTTACGAAAATTTTATCAAGACAATTCTCAAAGTGAATAAAAGATCAATGGATGACTTAAAGAGTCAGCTTGACTTAGTTGATATGGGGATTCATCCTGATCTTCATCCAAAGTTGCTTCTTAATGGCAAATATTGATTATTTCCTACCTGTTTTAGGATTTCTAAAGCTGAGAAAGATGTGTTTTGCTAGGTTTTGAAAAATGAGAAAGTTTTGGATGGCTATGCGTTAAATATATTGAGATGTGTGAATCTAACGGAGTGAAAACTTTCTTCATTGAAGTCACATGATTATCACATTTTGATGCAAGACTTACTTCCTCTTACTTTACATTCATCAATGTCAAAATAAGTCACTTGAGTGGTAATTGAATTGAGTAACATATTTAAAGCTCTATGTGGGAAAGTTTTGAATGTGAAAGAGCTTGACAAACTTGAAGATTGAGCCATGATTACTTTATGCCATTTAGATAAGATTTTCCTTCTAAACTTTTTTACTATTATGATGCTTTTGGTTATCCACCTTTCATATGAAGCAGAAGTCGATGGACCAGTTTATTATCGATGGATGTATCCTATCAAAAGGTATTATTTATTAATAGCTTGATTAGGTTGTTAGTGTTGATCATATCACTCTAGTTAAAAAGATATATGACAAATGTTTTATGTCATAGGTTTTTGGGGAGGTTGAAGTCTTATTGTCACAACAAACATATCCTGAAGGTTCTATTGCTGAAGGATATTAAACAAAAGAGTGTATGACATTTTGTTCTCATTATTTGAAAGATGTTGAAATAAGATTTAATAGACCATTGAGAGATGTTGGTATGCAGCATACTGACTTTGCCTATAGTTATCTTTTTGAAAGTTTTGGACAACCAATAGACAAAGCTGAAATGGTGGAGTTGATGATAAATCTTGGGCACAAGCACATCGATATGTTCTTTTCCATCATGACTTAATTGAATCATTTCGGACATCAGTTCTTTTTGCAAGGAAATAATTCATTCCATTAAGCATAATTTATTGTATTTTTGTTATTGTTAATACTTTATCATGAAGCTTTATAGTGAGTATAAAAATAATTTGAGAGCTCGTGCACATTATTGATGATCAAAATTTCAAGAGCTTGATAAGTTTTTTGTCGAAAACTTTCATGAATGATTAGGAGCAATTGTAAGTAATGCCATACTTTCCATTATGGGAAATCTATATAGAATGCTTACGGTATAACTAACATTAATAACATATATATATTTATTTCACCTTTATAGGTTTAGAGTTGAAGGCTTGTTAGTGAAGACGTGAAGTGTATTTCATAAGGTCCGAATAGGATTGTGAAATGTTACAAAGGTTTCATCATCAATGGATTTAGATTTCACACTAAATCCTATGAGAGATTTCAAAGTACACAAAATTCAAGAGTTGTTACTTCATCAACTACTAGCTATGCTAGTGCTAGGGACACAAACTTTTTAGAGGGAAATGTTGACTATTATGGCATGATTAATGACATCATTGAGTTGGATTATTATGGCACATGAAAAGTTATCTTATTTTGATGTGATTGGGCTGATGTGAATAGTATGATGGGTATTAAGAAAGATCAGTTTGGATTTACATTTGTGAATTTTTCTCGATTAATTCACACTGGATAATAGCTCATTGATGAACCTTATGTTTTTTCATCTCAAGTCAAATAAGTTTTTTATTCTGAAGCCCCTAAAGAATTGGGTTGGTTTGTTGTTCTTCGAAATACACCTAGAGACTTATTTGATATAGGGTTAGATACCAAAGATGATGTTGAACATAAAACTAAATTTTATCTTTTTGTTGAACAAAACTTGGATGAAGATATCTCATATACCTCTACTCAATGGGTCCACAAAAATGTTAATGAAGACATTCATGAACCATGATGGATCATCTATATTTTGTAATTCGAGTGTGTAAGACATAATGTAATAAATGCTTGTATGTAATTAATGTCGCATTCGTTATTATATATTCATTGTATTGTAAATCATACATTATCTTTTAATTTAATTAAATCGATATGTTCTTTATATATCGTTGGTTATGATTTCTTAACTTCTTAATGTCTTTATATATGTTCTAAACTAATATCATTTATATATTCTCTTTTATGATGCAGCTAAGCTATAATGTGGAAGAGTAGATTGAAAGGAATACATATCAGAGATATTAGTTCAAAACCATCTGTGGCACCTGTTGATTTTGGCTATGGACTGAATCCTTTGAAAGGGAATGGATGTATTATTGTTTCTAATTCAGTCACTTCTAACCCTTCAACTACTATTGGATCTAGCAATATGAGAAGTCCAGGTTTATATAATATCTTGTTAATTGATTCTAATTTTAATTTGAATATAGGTATCATATACCCCATATTTAGAATTCGATTATAATGATTAAAGTATTAACATTTTGCAAATTGATTTTTTATTTTTTACAGTAGATAATAGTGGTCAACGAAAGACCAGAGGTCGAATAACTTTGAAAGAATTGTTTGCACTACCTCTGAACGAGCATATTGTAGTGTTTGCAAACTCTGATAGATAACTAATTAGTAAAGAGGCTCAACTGTTGGCTAGATTTTTAGGCATGATTGCCTGTAATGGAATGAAATTGCCTATTCATTATAAAAAATGGCATAAAGTTCCAGCAAAAGTTAAGGTCGATGCTTTAAACTTTATTGAGGTATTAGTATAATTAATTACATATAAAAATATAATTATTTTACATTTGGTTTATTGATTCAAACTTGTTTTTTTGTATTATTACAGTCAAGATTTGTATTTGAAATGCCAATTTCGTTTATGCTTAAATCATTGGGAAAGAAATGGAAAGACTATAAGCATAATTTGAAGAAAAAAATATTTTGATCAAAATACTATTGTAGAGGCCACAATGGAAAATCTATCCCATAATGTGATTAGGTGGCAATATGAACAATTAGTTAGATTTTGGTTCTCAAGAAAATGAGAGGTACTAATTTATAACTTTTAATATTAGTTTTAAATAATAAAAGTGTTTTATGCTTTAAGTTGGTAATATTTGTATTTCTACCATATACACAATTATTTTTTATGACAGAAAAGAGAACAGATTGAGATTGGTAGCAGAAAGCAATAGAAATATAGCCATACAAGTGGATCAAAAAGTTTTGCAAGAAAGCAAAAAGAAATAGAAAGTTTATGATATTAAACTTATTCGAATGAATGAACTTTTTGTGCCGTTAAAAGGTAAAAATGCAAATTAACAGCTATTGTTTTGTTTTAATAGTTTTGATAGTTTCAATACATGATATTAAACTTATCCAAAGTATTGAACTTAGTTTCTATGGTTGATATGTATGAACGTCTATTTAGGACTTTTGTGCCATTAATAGGTAAAAATACAAAATTATTGTTATTGTTCTATTTTAATAGTTTGGATAGCTTTAATACATGATATTAAACTTTTTCGAATGATTGAACTTGGTTTCTATAGTTGATATGTATGAAAAAGTTATCGTTTACATCTGTTTGGGACTATTTTTGTCTTTTAAAGGCAAATATACAAATTAAAATTTTGGATGGCTTTCAATAGTTTGGATGGCTTCAATTCATGATATTAAACTTGTCCAATAATTAAATTTGGTTGCCATTATTGATATGTGTGAAAGGCCAAAATTCTTTTATTGTTTGCGTTTGTTTAAAACTTTATGTTGTTAAAGGGCAAAAATATAATTTTATATTTATATTTCTATTTTATCAATTTAGATAGATTAAATACACGATATTAAACTTATTCAAAATTTTGAACTTGATTGACAGGCTTAATATGTATGAGTAAGTTACGATTGATATGTATTTAACAATAACTTATGCTTTTATATAGGAGATTGAGATGGGTGACAAAATTGGACGTGTGAAACTTGTTCGCTTAACACACACAAAAAAAGACGGATCTTACCTGATTGTCAAGACATAAGAACTTGTGGTAATTTGTTACATTTATTTTAATGAAAAGTAAATATTTACTATTTTTAACATATTATGAATCATTAAACTTGATAGTTTTATCTGACTAATTTATAGGAGAAAGCGAAAGAGAAAATAGTTGTTGAGATTGAAGTAGCATATGATGGTTCTGTCAATATAAAAAAAATTAAAAAATTAAATTTTCACAGAAGTTGTTGGAAAAGAAAGGCATGGACAGGTTCGAGGCCTTGAATTGGATCCAACACCATTTGTCTATTATAGATATAGCTCTTAGCAATTTACATTCTTAGCAAGTCAGTCTTCGCGAGACATTTTCATATTAAGAGATGAGTTACAAACTATGCAACAACATTTCCAACAAATTGAAGCAGAAAGAGAACATGAGCGTGCCAAAATTGAAGAAGAACATGCTAGAATAGACCAAGACCATGCAAAATTCAGCAGTTGTATGATCGATTCAATCATCTTATGAATATTGTGCAACAATAGTTTTTAGGAACTAATCTCAGTGGTCCACCAACTCAAGTATTATATTTAGTAAATATTTATATTTTTAATATAAAAATAGCTTATTATTAATTGTTAAAACTTGTATGATATTATTCAATAGGTTCTTGAGCACACTAGTGACCAAGGTGGAAAAATTCCTTCATCAAATGGCAGTCTTCCAATTCTATGTAGTCATCAATTTCATACATTTTAAATTTTTTGGTTAATATACTAAAATAATTTGAATAGTATTATACTAATTATTAAACTTTGTGTTAATTACATGCATATTTGAATTTGAATTATTTTTTTATTAATTTTAGTTTCTGAATTTAAGTTCATTTTTATTTCTTTTAACATTTTTTGTTAATTAAAATAATAAATTAAAAATATTTTTTTTGAAAAAGTAAATTTCTTAATTTTGCAGCGTTTGTGTTTAAGAATGCTGCTAAATTCAAAATTTAGTGACATTTGTACCATAAAATGCCACTAAAATTAACGACGTTCTTATCATAAAAATGTCTCTAAATTAGAGGCGTTCTTATCATAAAAATGTCGTTAAATTAGTGACGATTGTCCTGACCAACGCTGCTTAATAAAAAGAGTTTTATGATATAAACGTCACTATATTAACGACATTTTTCTGATAGAAATGCCACTAAGTTAGCGGTGTTTTCCATATAGCATTTTATAAAAATGTAGCTATTTTCTCTGATGCGTGTATAGTCGACACTCTTAGTAGCATTTTTGTAAATGTCGTAAATCATTTAATGGCATTTATAAATGCCACTAAACATTGAAAAAAATGCCACTAAAGACCTAAACCCTTGTAGTGTATTGAGCTATCTCATTTTTTTAGAAATTCGTGTTTTACTAAAATACATATGGATCATAAGAAAGCGTTAGAAATAAACATTGTGGAAACAATTTGCAAACTAGAAAAGATTTTTCTTTTAGGTTTCTTTGATTCTGTGGAGCATTTGCCCATTCACTTGCCTAAGGATGCAAAAATTGGTGGACCTATTCAATATCGATGGATGTATCTATTTGAAAGGTAATATATTTTAGTTGTTAGACATTAACGTTGATTAATTTAATTTTTCTTTAATAACATATGTATTATGATATCATGATGAGTAGGTTTCTTCATCATCTCAATAAAAAATGCACTAATAGAGCATTTGTTTAAGCATCTCTATGTGAGCCATATGTTATCGAAGATATATCCATTTTTTGTTTATTCTATTTTGATCCAATGGTGTCAACAAAATTAAATCGAGTTCTACGTAATGATAATGGGAGTCATAGAATTTGAAAGATACTTTTCAATTTTTAGTCATCCTAGCTGAGCATTTGATCTACAAGATAAGTCTCGATGGCTATTAGCAGATAAGCATGCCAAGAACACTTATATGTTTTATTGAATTATGAAGAGATAAATCCTTATATTGAGTAAGTAATATGTGAAGTCTATAATTTATGTTTTTGGTTAGTTCGTAATTTTTCTAATTCATAATTGACAACGATAGGATATTTGATGAATCGATGAGAAGAGACTTTGTGAATATAAATGATGCGAAATTGGAGAATGAACATGATGCTAGATTCCAGCAATGGTTAAGACAATTTGTAAGGGTTTAGCGCATAATAACATATGTGAATAAAAAATTTAATGCCATTACATATTAAAAATAATGATACAAAATTTCATTTTACCATTAGATAGGTTGAAGAGCAAAATAGCAATATTTATCATCATCTAGTTAAGATAGCTTATGGTTTTAGATGCATGGTTAGATGTTTCAAAGGTTATTTTGGTAATAGTTTTAAGTTTCATTCGTTAACTATGGCCAAACTTAAAAGATGATGAATTATGGGGCATGTGTGAAAGTAAGTTGTTACAATGATTACGAATATGACTTTTATGGTATCTTGAAAGATATCATTGAGTTAGAGTACTTTGGAGCAAGAAATAAGGTTATTCTTTTAAATGTCATTGGTTTGACACAAAGAAGGAGGTAAGGGTAAATCCCCATCATGATCTTGTTGAAATTAAATATAATTCAATGTTTACTAGCAATGAATCATTTGTCTTAGCTTCGTAAGTACATCAAGTTTCCTATACAAGTTATCTTTCTAGAAAAAAAGATCGAAATGATTAGTGGGTAGTCTTTAAAACAAAGGCTAGGAGTACATATCGAGTAAGTAATATTGATAGAGATGAAGAACAGACAACTAATTTAAATGAAGACTGTTTAAAAAAGTTAAAGTTTTTATTCCATGAAATGTTATTATCTTAGAAGAACTTGATAATCCTACACTTGTTGCTGATGAATATGAAGAGATAGATTTAGTACAAGTGATTCAAGTTAAAGAACAAGATGATGATGATAATGATGAAACACATGAGTTTGTTTTTTCTAACAGCGATTGATTTATGCAATGTGACTTTTAATGTTATATATAATGTTTACTCGATGTTCACAATATATATCAAGTAAATATAATACTTTATTGTTTGTTTTATATGCTTATTTTTATATTTTTTTTCTAATTTCATTTAATCTTGTATTACTAAAGTAATATTATATATATTTATTTTTTCTTTGTGTTATTGGAATACTTATGAATGTTTTTATTCTATATGACAATTATGATGGGATGTTATGCAAAGAGTATTATCCATCGAGGTGGTTTTAGGATAGGATCCATGAGAGGTGATTTACATATCGGGTCATCATTAGAATCTATATAGCTTGATCCACCATACGGGTCAACTTTACCATGCAGGTTAGCTTCACCACAGATACAATATGATTGACCATACTGGTCATCTCTAGCATGAATGATAAATGATCCATCGATGGAGCATGATGTCAACCTAGGATTAGCCAATGATCCACCAATTGGAAAAAAAGAAGGGAGGATAACTAAACAAAGAACTATAAGGTAAACAAAGGGTTATTGACTCCTACAGATTTAGGGAAGAGGGTGTGGATTACTCTGCTAGGAGAAAAGTATTAATTATTTTCTTATTATTATTTTTTTAATGAATTTGTTCAATTAAACTAATCTTACTAACAAATGGATATTGGCAGTTGTTTTGGGCAATCATCGGTTAGTTCAATAATTTTATAAATAATTCAAGCGAATTATATTGGTCTTTGGTCGACATGGGATAAAAGAACTATGTCAGTTAAGTTTATGATATTTGATAAATTTAAGATAGTAAATGGATACTTAGTTTTTTGTATATATTTTTATTTGAGTTGAATTAAAAGTTCAAATTATTATCAATGAATTATTATATATCTATTTATTATATTAGAAAAAATGTTAGTGGGCTGAGTTAGATGACGATTTTGGTCAATTAGCATGGAACAATATTTCAAAGAATGGATTGAAAGACTTATTGTCTGACAAGAGAGAATTAGTAATGAAATAGCGTAGAGTTAATAACATCATAGATTGTAAAGGTATGGAGCGGAGGTGGATCACAGCTCAGATTTGGGATGCTCTTATTGAGAATGTATAGAACATTCCTAAATAGCAAAACATCTCTGCAAAACCCATACAAAATTGTTGACATAAAAAGAAGAATGTATTATGAAGCAAACTAGCAGTTCAATTGCTTTTCGTGTTTATAAAAAAAGAATGGTATGATCTTTTTCATGAGTTATTTTTATCATCAAATGTCAATAAATTATATAAATTATATTGTTACATGTTTCATTGAATGTGTCTAAAAAATGTAGTAATGTGAGTTTTAACGAGAACCCACATTTACAAAACTTTTCAATCACACTCATAGACATTCAGGAGGATGTGGTGATTTCGTTAACAACAAGTCTAGAGTTGTCCGTATATGTGACTTTCAAATGACTGTGAATAATTTGAAATTACTACCTTACTTTATTGAAATAGATAATATCTTTTGTGTTTTGTGATGTAAAGACTTTGTGAAAAGTGAAAACTATTGTGTAATTTGCTTTGTGATTCTGGTTGTGTATTTTGATTGTTGTTTAACTAACTTTATAGTATATTGCGATGAGATGATATTTGTGATATGTGAAAACTATTGCTTTCTTTGAATTGTGATGACAATTGTGTATTGTGATTCTTGGCCAATTATCTTTACCATATATTACATATTTTGCATTGTAATGATGGTTGTGTATTATAATTATTGATGAACTATATATGTTAATAGTATATTGCGATGACTAGTTATTTTTGAAAGGTGAAAATTATTGCTTATTGTTGTTTGTAATTTTGTTTGTTTATTGTGATTTTTGATGAAGTATATTGAACTAGATACATTTCATTTGTAATTGAAAGCAAAGACATTGTAGGAAATCCTGTATTGAACTAAATAGTATTTTATGCATAGTGAAATGCAATGGCTTTATAAAATTTAAAAACTATTGTGTGTGTAATAATCAAATATTGATGTTTTGAATTGTTTGAAGTTGTGATATTTTAGTGAACTATACAAGTCCTATAGTAATGATTATTGTTTCAAACTTTTTGTAGGAAAACTATACTACTGCATTATCTTAGAAATGCAGTGAAACTCTTCGAATTATCCAGATTTTGATCCATAGACATGGACTGAAGCTATTAAAGGGTTTAAAGCTACGTGCTCTCTTGTATATGGCTTTGGATCAGTAAATAAATCTAGAGACCTCTTTCATTGAACTCAGTCCATTGCTGTAGTATGATCGTCTTAACTCTGTTTGTGATCAATCATCTATGCCTCTTTAGGCTCATCAGCCTCGAATAGAAGAACAAATTGATAAGTTAAGTACTGAGCTGAAGGTTGAGTTTAGGTCATTCATGAATTAGATGATGTAGTTGATGGGGTCTAGAGTGACTTTGCCATCATAATATTATAGACTTGATAACGGCAATAAAGATTTTGGATCAGGAGGTGCAGCAGCAGCTTAGTGACTTTTTCTTTTTCTTTTTGTATTTGTATGAGGTATTTGATAGATAGATGTTTTATGGATGGAAATTTTATGATTTTTATGAATGCTAAGGATGTTTGATGGATGTTTTATGATGTATTTATTGGATGTTATTTGGATTTGATATTTTAATTAATAATAATAGAATATTTAAATAATTACATTTGTTTAAATTGTAATTTATAGGTTTCTTAAATAATTAGAGGATTTTTAAATAACTATAACTATTTTTATTTAAATTATTAATAAAGCTATACTTTTACCTATGAAATTTATCGACAAAAAAAAAATCCTTTTGCGATCATTTTCATGCTTATTATTGATGGATTTCATTCATTACCAACAAAATAGTATTATCGACTTAGTTACCACTAATGGAAAATTTCCATCACTACTGTTATTACCGACGGAATTTTAGCTTTTATCCATAAAAAATTATGTCGGTAAAGCCTACTTTTCTGGTAGTGAAAATTGTTAAAGTTAAAAATATTATTTTTATTCAAATGTGTTATGAATTTAATTTTAATCTAATGATTTAAAAATATGTAAGAGTTTCACTAGTATAAGTGAATCCCTCCTCATATATATACAAATAAATATGAGGATATATATATATACATATATATGCAAACATTATCTAGACTGATGTATTAGTAATCAATCTCTTGATTCCTAATTTTTCCATCGCTGTTATTATTATTGACAGAATTTTAGCTTTTATTCATAAAAATTCCGTTGGTAAAGCCTAATTTTCTGGTAGTGAAAATTGTTAAAGTTAAAAATATTATTTTTATTCAAATGAGTCATGAATTTAATTTTAATCTAATGATTTAAAAATATGTAAGAGTTTCACTACTATAAGTGAATCCCTCCTCATATATATACATATAAATACGAGGATATATATATGCAAACATTATCTAGACTGATGTATTAGTATTCAATCTCTTGATTTATTAGTATATGCACACCAACTTGATGTCTATTTTTAAAATTGAGGTTGATTTTTTTTAATGAAACTCATACATCATATTAAAAGATTAGTTATGACTTTTTCCCTTCATTTTTGCGTACAAGAATGATCAAGTGTCCAAATGAAATATCATATGCTTAATACATACATCTATATATATATATATATATATATATATATATATACACACCAAATTTTGTTCAATAAAAAATTTCAAAAATTTTCAAATGTTGGGTATCCTTTGTAGGTTTTTATTTTATTTTTCCTGTTAAACAGGTTGCCGCTTTATTTTACATAAAAAATAATTTTTAGCATTTTTGTTTTGAGTTTAGCATATTTTATGATGCATATTTTTTTAATAATTCAAAATCCCTTCGTGTTACGTTTCCCTAAAGAAGAATTCAACTTTTTTTTTTTTTCCACAAATGAATGTAAAAGAAGACTTCAACTTGAGGTGTCTTTTTTATTTTTCTATTGAAGGTTAAGATATATTTTGTAATTGTGGTTGAGTATTGTTCCATTTTTCAACTAGGGAAAGATTACGCATGCAAGAAACGAGTGACAACAATGGCAAAGTCCAACAGATGGACAAACAAAACCAACTAATATTTTCTTTTTTTGGATGTATGAACTTTCTTAATTTAATTAAAAATGATAGTATTTTATTATTTATTGGTATAGTTTTCTGAATAAATTACTTATTAGGTCATTTAATTTTTTTTAAAAAAAATATCTGTTTTGATCATTTAATTTTTTTTATAATCAAGTTCATAAAAGTCAATGTTTTGGTTGCTCAGCAATTAGAAACTGAATATAATCAATAAAAACTAACAATTATACGACACGAGTTAACTCATATGTGACATGGCACAATCCATGTTACAATACATTCTTTTTTTCAAAAAGTTTATTTTGTTAATGTAATTATTGTAATTAGAGATTATCAATTGATGTGATTATGATATAATTACGATTTAGTTTGATTGTACATTAGATAAGTGAGAATCTCTTTTGTATATATGGCACTCTCTTGTCCTGTACAATTTAGGGTTCAGAATTCAAGTGTAAAGAGCTTTTCTGTCTATATATTTTCTAACTAAAATGATGCCTATGGGACCAGTGCCTATCAGTTTAGTATTTTATTCACTTACAACTCATTCTTTTTTTCACCAAAATCCTTGCATCACCATCTCGTATACCTGCACTGCGATATACAATCCTTACTCATCCTTGTATAAGCACTCCATTGAAATTTCTTTGCCTTCTACTATAGAAAACAATCATTCTTTGGAGTCTTCAATTCGAAAACTTCAAGTCATTTTCAGCTGCCAAACACCAACATCGCCACCTCCAACAACTTGTACGTCCGCCATGCTTTCCTAGACCAACCACCAAAGCTCGATAGGATCTTCTAAGCACCGCCACGCGCCGTTTAAAGTTTTTGGTCGATTTTAACTGTCTACGATTGGGCCTAATCGGACAGATCCTACCTTGCCATATGTCTTGCCACGTTAGCAGACCCTACCAAATTTTACACCATACCAGATTCTCATACCGCGAATTCTGCCACATCAATCGCTCTGTCACATATGCTTGCACGCAAGCTTTTGTGCCACGTGTATTGCTAGAATAGCTTTAAGAACAAGTGTACTGTCACATTAACTTTTGTTCCACGTGTATTGCCGCGTTAGTTCTTGTCCCAAATGTACTTCCACATCAACGCCTTCTGTAACATGTACCGCCACGTTAACTTTTTATGCATCCTATTCTATTTGTAACATCCCATTTTTGTTTGGAATCTTTTTTATATTGATGGGTATTAAATTTTATTTCAATAATTGGGTTCAAAATTATTCGATTGAATTATAATTATGAAATTAAATTTTAAGTTAAAATACAATGGCCCAAAATTTTTATTTTATTTATTTTATTTTAAGTCAAATTCAAGATTAACACTAAGATCTGAGTATCATATTTAATTTTGGATTCTTGAAAATGTTAAACTTGGAAAGTTTTGAATTTGAGAATCAAGAATAACTTATTGGTATTATGAGAGAATTTGGAAAATTTAAAAAAAAGCTTAAAATCGAATAAAAATAAAAATAGACATTCAATTTCTCAAATATTCTCATTAATTCAGTATACAAAAGTTAGGCATTAAGCCTCAAAGGAGGAAAAACACAAGCGAAAGGAGGGGCGAAAAATCCAAACAAATCAAGCCACAATTTCCAATCGAAATCCAGAATAAAGAAACAATAAAGGCAGTGAGTAAGAAATACATCAAACGTAAGGGGCAGTTGAACAACAGAAGTGAATAGAGGCTAAAAAATTTTTAACCTAAAGCATTGCCAAGTAGAAAAAAGTCAGATTTAATGATTCCCAACATAAGCACAGAAAATCAAGCGAAAGAGAAATTCAACAGAAAACATTCAAACAAAATTCAAGCAATTCAGCAGCAAACACCGTTTTAATAACCATTAACCAAGCAACAATTAAAAAACAATAACTAAACCCAAAATCAGCAATTACCTAGGCCCGATAACATCCACACTCAGCAATTAGCCATACAAGCTGGACAAGAAGCAATCAAGAGAAATTCCAAACAGAAAAAAAAGAAAAAAAGAATTTGGGGTTCAAGCGCAGTTTTCAAGCCGACACAACCATCAACATAGAAGCAAACAAGCAATGTATGTAATAATGGTTTTGGAGATCGTTAGACGAAAAAAATTTTAAAAAATTTCAAAAATAAGAGGAATTGACACTAATATTTTTTGTTAGGTATGATTAACCACATAAAAAAAAGTTATCTTTCTAATAAAACAAACAAAACAATAAATTCAAGGTTTATCAAAAAGATATTTTGGTGTTTGAAAATAAAGTTGGGTTTGGGAGTACAATTACCTATAAGAAAAGATTAGCATTCTCACAATGGTCGTTTAAAAAAGATATCAATTAATCATATGCTATTTTTTGGTATTGGATAAAAGGTTTCAATTTTAAGTTTAATAATAATTCCCTTCACTTTTAAAAAAGAAAATCAATTTTATTAAAAGTATTTACTTAGGAATATTAAGAAAATCTTTAAGTAAAAAAATTATCTTAAAATTCTCAAACATCTAGGTAGAATTTAAAAATAACTCTTTTTACCTAAGATTCACTATAACATTCCTTAAAAATAAAAATAATATTTTTTGCATATGATAATTGTTGCTAGCTCTTTAACATCTAAGCAGAGTATCAAGAATTATTTCCCTTGGAATGTTATTTAAGTTTTATTTCAAAAACCATATTTTTGAATAACATTTTTCATAAAAATAACATTTTATGCGAAAAACTGATAATGTTACAATTAACCAATAAATAATAAAGACATGAGCATACAGAATGAATGCAAGCAAAATTTAAAAATAAAAATATGCAAATGCTTGTCATACATAATAATGAGATGCGATTTCAAAATCAGGTCCTTAAATATAAAAAGACTACTTAGACTCCCCAATCTCTAAATAGAGTTTAGGTGCGACTATTTATATTTAAGATTTGTTTTTATTGTTTCTTTGTTTGATCTCATTATTTTGGTTAAGGAACCACATGAAAAAACCAAATGAAATAAAATTTCCTAAGTACCCCATCCTTTAGGCATCATTTAGAAACAAATTATTTCATATGAGATTTTTGTGCAAATTCCTTGAATGTTGGAATGATTTTTGGAGTTTGGATTGGATTTTAGATTTGGGTAGATTTAGGATTAGGCCTAACTCAAACTTCCTTAATCATTCCTAACATCTATGAGGACTTTCAAAGTGAGTTCGATTTTTATATTTCTCTTTTTTCCTTAAAAGTTCTATTTAGAATGCAACATGAGACAAATAGATGGTAAATGATGAAAATACAAATTAAAAGGTCAAATCACAATTTCATCTATCTCATTCATATTTAATCTTATTATTATTATTATTATCATCATCATCATTACCTTTCTAAAAAAATTAAAAATGAAATAAATTTTTATTTATTATTTTTTTTGTTTGTGAAAAAAATTAATTGTTTTTTTAATTTTAATTTTTAATTCTGTAACATCTATGCAAAATTAAATTCTTCAAAATACGATTTGGATTTCCTTTAACATCTAGGCAAGATTTCCAAAATCTTATTTATTTATTTATTATTGTTATTGTAGCCCTTAATAAAGTCCATGCAATAGGTAAATGCCAAGAAAAGAAACAAATACACGCCTAATGGCATCTTATGTACATCACTCTTACCTTTCCCTTTGTGGAATCTTTCCCTATATTTTACTTTGGCTACTTTTTTCTTTCCATTTTAAGGCTTTAAATCATAGAAATAACAGTTTTACTAGATTGCTTACTAGTATCATGTATTAAAACCTAATACAAAAAATACGGGCAATAAATAAAAGACAAAGCTACCCATCCCCACCTTTTATTTGCTACTATCTTTGTTCTAGTTAGAAATCATGAAAGAAAAATAGGCCCCAAGACAATCCCTAAGCAACATGCCTTAAGCCAAATTGAAAATATGATTCGTAAGCCCTAAAGTGCTAACTAATAGATAACAAAAATAGCAAAGAACTAGCTCATTCAACTAGTGAACACAAAGAAAAGGTGAAACTTTAAGTCACCCCCTAACAACCCATATATAGAAAAAACTATTTATCATGGATAAAGTCCCCATTACCTAGCCATATGCAATGCTACCTATGTCCCCAATAGCCTAAATGTAGAAGTAAGGAAGCAGCAACCATGAAAGGGTGAAGTTTTAAACTTCTATCCATAAATTAAATGCAGAAAGGAACTACCAAGCAAGGAAAAAGGAAGAAGCTTTAAAGCCCTTTAGGCACCCTATTTTTCTATTCGAAAAATGCCTCGTTCTATTTGAGAATCCCATGCTTTTAATGTCAAAACCATAAAACAAACCCAAACAATGCACCAAGTTTTCACAATGGTATAACATGAAACTTTTTTTTTCTTAAATTTAATCTTTAAGTTGCTTTTGGTTTTCAAAGAAAAAGGCAACCTCATTTCATCATACATACTAGAAAACATAAACCAAATGGTGGATAATAATAGCAAACCAAGCATAACCAAAACCATTTTTCTTACTAGCTTTTTTTTTTTCCTTTTTCTTATAGAAGAAAAATAGAGTGTTACAAAATTTAAGAAAATAAAAATAATAAGAAAGAAGAAATATGACTTTGAGGCATGAAGAACACTATCTTAAAGGCAATTATGCCTATAGGATATAACAAAGCCTTAAAAAACTATCTAAAAATAAAAAATAGTAAAATTGATTAGGTAGAAAAATCTATTTATAATAAATAAACAGTTACCAATCAAGCCAATTTCAAAAGTCACAACATTTTGTATAATCATGTTTTCTTATTTAAATAAACTTTGTTTAAATAGTCATGTTTTTCTGTTTAGATATGTTTATTCAGACCGTTATATTTTTCTCTATTAAAAAATGTTCATTCAGAATTAGTAATATTTAAAAAAAAAAAAACTAAAAGATCTAAAAATTAAATCTATTTACTAAACAAGCCCAAGTGCCCTAAGTGCCCAAGTGCCTATCTTTGACTTTTAAAATTATCTGACACACTAGGAAAACTCTTAGCAAGCCCAAATGACTTGGTCTACTCCAACACTTAGCTCAATTACTTAAATAACATAAGTTATCTCTTTTAAACTACATATAAATGATCTTTCTACTCAATGTGGGATATACCACATTCTAAACTACCAACAATCTATTACTAGTTTTGAATGTTGGTGCTTAATTTTTAGCCTTTCACACAAATAAATATCGATTTAAACATTCAATTACTATATATACCTTAGAGTTTTAATGAAGTTGATGGTGTTTGTGGATTAAACCACAACTCTTAGTGTTAAAATTGAAGATATAACACACATAATACTTATTTAATATTCTGTCAGAGGTTTATAACCGTTTTAGCACTATTATGGCTGTGTGCTTATCCTTATTCATAAACATTTACAAGAAAGTTTTCAATTTTCTTGTTGAAGTGACATCATTTCTATGTTTATAGAGGTAAGTTTCTTTTTTATGTCTCCATTGCTATAGACATTTAATTATAAAACTCCATTAAGAGTTTAATCTCATCCTCAATTTATGTAATGGCTTACATTAGTATTCTAATATTTAGAATAAGTTGACTAGTGTTTATAGACACATAACAATAACTTACTATTACCTATTAAACTTTGTAATTAGAGGTTACTAATTCAAAGTTAGGTTACCATTATTAGTGTCTAAAAGGAATTTTAAGCCCATTCCACTTGTAGTGCCTCTTACCAAATTTTTAGGTAGCACCTTGGTAAGAGGATCTACTAAGTTGTTAGCATATTAACATATATTATGGTAATCAACCCATTTTTTTTTATCAATTCTCGGATATAATTATGTCTTAGACTAATATCTCTAGATTTTCCATTATAAATTCACTATAAGCTCTAGATATAATAGCTTCACTATCACAGTAAAAAGAAATGGCTATCATTGGATGTGGCCACAAGTCTATATCGATTAATAAATTTCTTAGCTATTTAGCTTCCTTGTTTGCTGTAGCTGAAGCTATAAATTCAGATTCTATAGTTAAATGTGAAATGTAAGTTTATTCCTTAGATGCTTAACTAATTACACCATTTTCAAAAGTAAACATCCATCTTGAAGTAGATTTATTGTCACTTATACTGATGACCCAACTTGCATCTGAATATCATTTCAAAACAACTGGATATCTGGAATAAAATAAGCCAAAATCTTTAGTTCTTTTAAAATAACCTAGAACTCTTCCTATGGCTCTCTAATGACTTATACCAGGCTTACTTGTATAACTTGATAACTTACAAACTGTAAAAATTATATCTAGCATGGTACAATGCATAGCATACATAACACTTCCAATAGCACTAGCATATTCAAGTTGTGCCATTACATAACCTTGATTTTTTGTTAATTTTATACTTGTATCATATGGAGTATTAGCTTTTTTTTATATCAAGATACTTAAACTTATTAAGTAGTTTCTCAATATTAACTTTGCTTAAGTATGAAACCTTTGTTATATTTCTTAACTTTAATTCCCAAAATGGTATCAACTTCATTTAAAATTTTTATTTTGAAATTAAAAATTAGATACCTTTTGGTTTCATTTATGCCAATCATATTAGTACTAAAAAATTAGCATATCATCCACATAGAGACATATTATAACTCTATATTCTTTAGTAAATTTTGAGTAAATGCACTTATCCACTCCATTATGTTTAAAACCATTGGCTACGATGGTTGAATCAAACTTTTCATGCCATTATTTATGAGCTTGCTTTAGCCCATAAAGTGACTTAATTAATTTACAAACTTTATTCTCATTACCTAGAAGAATAAAACCTTTTAGTTTTTCCATGTGTACTTATTCCTTTAAGTCACCATTTAAAAAGGCTGTTTTAACATCCATTTGATGCATATGTAATTTATAAATGGAAGCCAAAGCTATAAGAACTCTAATGGATGTTATTCTAGCTACTGGAATACATGTATCAAAATAATCTATGCCTTCTTTTTGTTTAAAACCTTTTGTAACTAATCTTACTTTAAAGGTTTGTACAGAACCATCTGTATTATATTTCTTTCTAAACACCCATTTACATCTTATAAGTTTAGAACTTGGAGGTAAATCTACTAAGACCCATGTATTGTTGAAAATGATTGAGTTCATTTCATCATTGATAGCCTCTTTCCAAAAAGCAACATCTCTTGCAAACATAACTTCATTAAATATTTTAGGGTTTTCATCTACATTTTGTAAAATTGGTGTTTTAGTAAGCACTTTGGTTCTATTTCCTTCTACTAGGAATACTATAGAATCTGGAAAAATAAAATCAAAAGGTAAAAGATTCTTTTTCTAGTTGTTTTGCTCCCTTTAAGTTCAACAAAATCATTACCTTTTTTTCTTTTATTTCTAGTTGTAGGAATCATTTCAATTTGTTTATCCACATCAATTTCAATGTCACATAAAAACTTATTTTTAAAAAATTCTACATGAATAGATTTAAAAATAACATTAGTATTTAAATCAAGAAGTCAATATGCTTTTGAATTATGTGTATAACCAACAAAAATATTTTTAATACCTCTAGGTCCTAATTTTGATTTATGAGGGTGAGGTATTTTATTAAAGGCAATGCACCCCCACACTTTAAAATAATCCAAATTTGGTTTTCTGCCATGATTCAAAAATTCATATAGTGTTTTAAAGAATTTCTTTGAAAGAATTCTATTATGTATATGGCATGCTATTAAAAATGCTTCTCCCAAATGATCTAGAGGTATTTAGCATTTAACAACATACTATTTACCATATCAACTAAGAGGCTAAACCATTTTGTTGAGGTGCATAAAAAGGGCTATCTTTTGATGAAAAATTTTATTATCTTCACAAAAAAGAAAAAATGAATCTAGGAAATATTCACCACCATTATTAGTTTGAAGAATTTTGATTTTCAGCAACTTATTTATATTCTTTAAATTTATCAAAAGCTGTATCTTTTATTTTCATTAGATATACAAAAGTATAACGAAAACTATCATTTATAAATGTTATAAAATACATTTTTCTCTCCTTGTTAATAAACCATTTAACTCACAAATATCATAATGTACGAGTTCTAATAATTTAATATTCCTTTCAGCTTTAGAAAAATGTTTCTTAGTTATTTTTGCTTTGACACAGATTTCACATTTAATGTCATAATGTTTCTGGTATGTTATATAACCATGCTTAGTCATATGATTCATATATTGATAATTTAAATGTCATAATCTAGCATGCCATAAAAAAGAAGAATGCTCAACAATATAAGTAAAAACATTATTTATTTCATCAATACTTAGTTTAAACATACCATCATTGGAATATCCTTCCAATGAATACACTATTTTTGGACACTATAACTTTATTAGACTCTAGTACAATCTTAAAGCTATTCTTACATAATAGATTTGTAGATACAAGGTTCTTTCAATCTCAAGAACATGAAAAATATTAAGTAAAGTTAGTTGTTGTTCTGAGGTGAAATTCTATTCAACCATTCTTTTTTTAATCACTTTGGCAAGAACATGATTTCCCATAAGGATGTTTACTGGTCTCTTGCATTCTTCATAAGTCTTGAACTGCTCTTGGTTGTTACAAACATGAATTGTTGCACTAGAATCTAGCCACCAATCAAATGACTCATTTCCAATAGCCATATGAACTTCGATGATCATTCTAATTTGCATGTTAGTCACCATTGCAACAAGTTCATTAATTTTTTGCTCAACCAGATTTGCCTTGTTTTTAAAACTAGAACCAATCTTAATTTCAACATTTTTAAATTCGTAATCTTTAATTAAATGTCCTTTATTTTCACAATGAAAACACATTTTATTCTTGTTAAATTTGGATTTCTTAAATCCATTCTTTTTTACTTTAAAATTGTTTTAAAATTTACCAGAAGACTTGTGAGTTTTTTCAGAATTTTATCCACTCGCATATTTCACAATGGAACCTCTAAGAAAGAGTGCATCTCTTGCATGATTTTTCACTTTAATCTGTATGTGAGTCTAAAATTCTTCAATAGTGAAAGTTTTTATTGAATGCAAAACTTTTTTCCTATATCCATTCTAAGAAGGAAAAAGTTTTGATAACATAGCTCTAGCTTAAAATGAATTAGGAATCTTAATTTCTAGCTCACTTAATTTAGAAACCAAAATTTGCAACCCATGCACTTGGTCCATGATTGGTTTGTCATCAATTATTGAAAATTCATAGTATTTTAAGGTCAAAAACTTATCAGTACCTTTTTTCCATTCATGTATTTATCTTCAAGAGCAGTCCATATCTTTTTTGGTGTTTTCATATTTCTTTATAGGTCATATAGATGATCGGATAATGAATTCAAAATATAACATCGACAAACTAGTTCATCTTCTTCACGTTTGCTTTTTGTTGCTTTAACAACATCGAAATCTTTAGGAGTTAGTTTTGGAATTGGTTCCAAATTTGGATCAAGTACATAAAACATCTTCAATGCAATCAATAGAAAAACCATTTTGTCCTTCCACCTAATGTAGCTTGATATAGTAAAACGATCAAGTTTGATTACATCTTGATTTTGAAAATAAACCTTCATGCTTGATTCTAAATCCATAGTAGCAGTTGGGACAACACTAGATGTAGTATCCATAATTGCCTTTAAATTGTTAAGATTTAAGAAAACAAAAATAATAAGAAAGAAGAAATATGGCTTTGAGGCGTAAAGAACACTATCTTAAAGGTAATTATACCTACAGGATATAACTAGGCCTTAAAAAACTCTCTAAAAATTAGTAGTAAAATTGGTCAAATAAAAAGATCTATTTATAATAAATGAACAGTCACCAATCAAGCCAATTCAAAAAATCATGATGTTTTATATAGTCATGTTTTCTTGTTTAAAAATACTTTATTTAAATAGTCATGTTTTTTTTTGTTTAGATATGTTTATTTGGACCATCATGTTTTTCTTTGTTCAAACATGTTTATTTAGAATTAGTAATATTTTAAAATAAAAAATTAAAAGATTTAAAAATTAAATCAATTTACTAAACAAGCCCAAGTGCTCAACTGCCTATCTTAGACTTTTAAAATTGTCTGACCCACTAAAAAAACTTCTAGCAAGCTCAAATGACTTGGCCTGCTCTAACACTTAGCTCAATTACTTAAATAACATAAGTAATCTTTTTTAAACTACATATAAATGATCTTTCTACTCAATATGGGCTACACCACATTTTAAACTATCAATATAGAGTATGACTTTCAAACAAGTAAAAGGAGGTCTTAAATGGACAAAACAAAGCTAGGTGCCTGAGCCAAAATATAGCAAGATGAAAGAGGCTTTATGGATGTTAGAATAAGGTTGAAACCCTTTCTCTTGTAAAAGGCAATTTTTGTTTTTTTTGACCTTATTCTCTAATTTTTTTACCAAGATTTCCTATGGTGGCTTAGAAAGTTTGAATTTTTTTTTTAACCTTTCACTCATACCTAGTAAGCATAAATGCCCTATATAGAAAGATGTGAAGCTACTTTATTCATCCTAATCCTATATGAGAAACATAGAGGTTGCTTCATTAATGAAAGCCAACTGAAAAGAATAACGAAAAGTTTTCTATTTTTCACCAAAGGTAGTGACTACTTCGACCAAATCTTCCCTTTTCCTTTTTCCTTCAACTTTTATATAACCCTTGACTTTTCGTCAAAATTCTATTTCATTTTTTTTCCTTTTTTAAAACCCTTCTATTTTTTTTTTTGGTTTTTGGTTTTTCCAAAAACCTTTTTGTTTATGTTGCTCGAAGGCCTTTTTTCCTTTTTTCTTTTCATTTTTTTGGCTTTTTTTTTTCTAAAAGCTCTTCTCTTTTCTAGTTTTTTTGAGCCTCTTTTTTATAACGCCCTAAGCCTTCATCTTTAAGTTTTCCTATTTTGTTTTCTTCTCTTTCCACTACTCTGCAGGCCACTAACTTAGTTTTATTTTTTTCTCTGTTACTTTTTTATTTTGTTTTGCAATAGCATGTTTTTAGCTCCTTATCTCCTTGTCTTTTACTCATGCATGGTTCACGTGGAAAAGAGCCAGACCTCTTTTCATGATATGGGCCTTTGCTGTTGCTATAACCAAATAAGCCCTTTTTTTTTTCTTTAATTTTAGGCTCTCTTTCTTTTTTGTATTTTTTTGGTTATTTTTGGTCCACATTTTTTATTCTTATTTTGGCTATTTTAGGCTTGATTTTGGATTCTATTTTTTTTTGGGTTTGGAATTCTTTTTTCTTTTTGGTTTATGTTTCATCATTTGGGCCATTTTTAATGGCTAATTTGGATTTTGTTATTAGACTAGAAAATGGGTTGCATTAAAGGCATCGTTTAGGCTCTAACCAGGCCTTTTAAATAGGCCACGTTGTGTTTGTAATTGGGCCTTTTAGCAGGTTTTATTTATGGGCCTTTTGTGGGACTTTCAAAATGGGCCGTGTAATGGGCTTGAAAATTAATGGTCTTAGCCTAAGTGTAACAATGAGCTCGGATCAACAATGTCAAATTGTTTCGAATAAAATTAGGTGTCCATAATACACCATAACAATAAAATGGGAAGTTGGGTTTCAGGTCTTTCATTTTTTTTTTTTTGGAATTTTTTTGGTTTTCAATTTGAACATATGCTAGATTAAAGAAAAGGGGAAAGCCTTTGAGGAGTTTTCTGGGTAGTTGTTTAGCAGTTTAATGGTGGCTTTAGAGATAAATCATTAAGAGATATTGGTCTTTTACTAGTTTAGTGCAAGAAAGAAAAAAAAAGAAAAGGAGTTTGGAGGTTTTTTTGTGGTTTCTAACGTCGGTTATAACGGCACAATGTGGCATAAAAGGTAGCGATCTTTAATCAATTTTTGGGCTATTGCTTAATTTGATGAAACTTAGAGAAAAAAGGGAGGAAAGCAAGCCTAGAAAGAGAAGTTGAAATGAAAATATGAAGAAAGAGAGCTAAAGTTTTGATATTTATAGTGGTATTAAAACTACACCATTTTGGGTAATGGAGAAAGTGGATCAACTGTCTTGCTAAAAAGAGATTCGCATGCAAATTTGTTTCGAGACTCGACCACTTGTAAAAAAATTTTTTATTTCTTTTATTTGGTTTTTATTTATCTAGTATTTTTTAAAATCTTGATTTATTTGATTTGTTTTTATTTGTTCAAAAATGGTAAAAAAAGAAATTTGATTTTGTATAATTATTTTATTGATTATTGTTTGTACATTATGATGTCTGAAATAGATTAAATTTTTTTAATAAAACTGACGATATAACCTTTTCAAGTAAACAAGTTTATTTTGAATATTCTTGAAGTGAGAAAAATTTTTTTTGTTAAAGCCTAAAATCTTTTTTCAATATTTAAATATCAAAATTAATAAAAATGAGGAATAAAAACCATTTGAATTAAGACTTACACATGATATTGTAAGAATAATTTGGTACCAATTTTAAGCATTGTAAGGGTAATAAAACCTTCTTTAAATGTAATTGTCTTTCGAACTTAGTTCTGTTCATGTAGACTAGAACTTATTCTTTTTAAAGGCCTTTAGTTAAGTTTAGAATAACGTTAAAAAGGATAAATTCACATAGGTGACCAATCACACCTAAATTAAAAAGATTGGTGGTGATTTTATATATTTGTATCTAATGGCCAGGTTTTCCAACTTGAACATTATGACTCGATCATGTTATCTTTCCTTTACCATATCATTTGCGATGCTAGCATATTCGTAAGTGTCCTTTTCTGCTAATTTGGACGTTATGGTTCTAATTCTAGTCTCTATTTATACTAATTTTGATTGTTAGATTAAGAAATTTGAAGTTACTAAGCCAATTATATCATGTAATCTACTACATCAAAGGGATTTTTCAATATCAAGATTTTTATCCATTTTAGCTACTAGTTTTAAAGGTACTATTACCTTACTATAAGTGACTGTGTGACTTTACTAAAATAGGTTATCTCTTCTAATTTTTCTTCTCATATTACAATTTTTGCCTATTGAAACCATATGTCTAAAAATCCTTCTGTCTTGTTAACTAAACTGCTTATTTCGTGTCTTCTTCTTATTCATACTGCAAATGATAAAAAATGAATATCAGTCCCATTGGACATGCTTTTACTCACATCTTAGTCTTTTTGATACATATTGTGTACGCCATTTAGCATTAAATCTTATTTTGTAGGCCAATTATGTGATTTGGCCTCAACGTTCCTTTTTTTCTTCTAGTTGTCAAATACAACATCCATAAATGGGAAATATTTTTAGGATAGATTGCTAAGTGGAACGATTGTTTAGCTTGTCTCTCTTCATTTTTTGTGAAACATGTCTTAGTTGCTCTAACAACTAATTTTCATTTATATAAGTGGTATCTTTGTTTAGGTCATACGTTAACAAGTAAACTCCATCTCTTAATATATTATGGGTTATTAGGATTCACAAAATTTGAGTCTTTTCATTGCTTGCATTATCAACTTGCCAAACAACCAATCTTGTTTTCTAAAAATAATAATTAAATTTTTTTTTATTTCCCTTTTGATATTGTTCATTCTGACATTTAAGGACCATCTCTTATCTCATACACGCATGGATATTAGTATGTTGTTAATTTAATTGATGATTACTCTTTTATACTTAGATTTATTTAAAAAAATAAATTTGTTACCCAAAAGTTATATTAAATATACTACTATGACCATAATTTAGTTTTTCTCATACAATTGAAATATTTTGAACTGATAATGCAATTGGATATAAAGATTATTTTCCTTTTAAGTTTCTTAATTAGCATGGCACTTTGGTTAATGTTTCTACCTTTATACATCCTAACAAATGGTATAACTGAACAAAAGCATTATCACATTCTTGATCCAATTTGATCTATCCCTTTTTCTACCTCTTGTTTGGAAAAATTTTTGGGGTGAAATTGCCTTGACTACTATGTATTCAATAAATCGTATTCTAACTTTGATCTTTAATGACATCTCTTTTTTAGACTGTTTGTTTAGTAGGCTACCTGATTATTTTGTTTTTAAACCTTTTAAGTGTATCTCTTTTGTTCTACTACAAGCATTTGAATATAACAAGTTAGAACCATGTGTCTATCTTTGTTGTTTCCTACATTATGGGATTAAACACAAGGGTTATAGTCACTAGGATCCTTTCAAATAGATTATGTACTTTTAAACATGTCACATTTAGGAAGAAACAATTTTTCCTTATCTAAATTTCACCCATATCTTTTCATTTCCTTTTAGTTCTTAAAAGATACATCTATTAAGTTATTTCCTAATTTTGATATAGCTTTCATGTGCTCAATCCTACTCTTGCTTCTACCTCTGCTCCTATACCTACAAAATTTAATATGATTTTGGATTCTATATTTCTCCCATTTTTCACATATTTACTCGATAAGAGAGATTCCTCACATTCCCAGTGATTATCATTGTTATTCTACTATTGTAACCTTGTATAGGCCTCAATCTTATTATAAAGCTAGTATTAATCGCTTTTGGCAACAAATTATTGATGGTGAAGTTCAAGCTCTTGAGAAAACTCACACTTGGGATCTTATTAAGATCCTTTTGGAAACATTATTATTGGTTACAAATGGGTTTATAAAATCAAAACATGTTTAGATGGACTTGTTGAATGTTATGAAAATCGTATAGTAGCCAAAGGTTATACTTATGAGTTTAGGATAAAATATAAGGAAAACTTTACCCATTTGGCTCGAATAACTTTTGTACTCAAGAGTATGGCAAAAATACATTTCTTAATGATACTTTACAATAAGAAGTGTACATGTTGCCTCCATTTGGTTTCTCTCATCCTCTTTAGAAAATGTGTAAAATTACGATCTATATGCTGTTTGAAACAAGAATCTAAAGCATAGTTTACAAAATTCAATTCTATTTTTTTTTAGCTTAGGTTTATTTCTAGCCCTCATGACTAAGCTTTATTTGTTTGGCATACCAATCATGGCATCGTTCTTATTTTTTATGTGGATGATATGATTATAAGTGGTGATGATCAGTCTTGTACTGTAGAATTTCAATAGTATCTTTATCATCAAATTGAAATGAAAGATTTAGGCTCTTTTAGTTATTACTTGGGGTCAGCTTGAAGTCTTTTCCAACTCTAATGGCTACTATCTTTTTTAATCTAAGTATACAACTGATTTACTCTCCCAGGCTAGCATTATTGATAGTAAAACTTTTTTTCCCTTAGAATCAAATGTTAAACTTACATCACTAGATAGTACTCTTCTTCTTAACCGTATTCCATATATACAACTTGTTAGGAGTTTAGTTTATCTCAAATTGACTCAATTTGGTGTTGCTTATGTTGCTCACTTTGTTAGCCAATTTATACTTGCTTCTTGGTCATCTTATTTCTTAGTTATTCATTTGATTCTTTGTTATGTTAAAGACACGTTGTTTCATGTTTTTTTTATTTTTTTACTTAATTTTCTTTGGTTATATGTAGGTATTATGATGTTGACTATGAAGCTCTGATGGATCATTGTTTAACCACTAGTTTTTTTTTTTCTTGGGTGATTATCTCATTTCTTGATGACGTAAGAAACAAACTATAATTGCCCACTCTAACATTAAGTCAGAATATCATGCTCTTACAGATACAACTTTTAAGTTACTTTGGCTTCATTGCTTACTACATGATATGGGCATCACACAATCTTTTTCCATCGTACTTCATTGTGATAATCAAAGAGCTATTTAGATTACATGTAATGATTGTGAGTAAAACAGATTTCACCCTTATCGCTTTCATTTGGTTGTAGGATTGATTTGGGAATTGCCATTTAATTAATTTATACCAATATCAAGACTGATTTCATGGCCTCTAGTCTCATCTTCACCAAAGAATTTGATTAAGAGATTAGGATACAAAGTATACCAGGAATTAGAACTTCTAAACCTACTTGGAATAACCTAGTTTTTACTATTTCATTTCTTATCTGACTTTTTCAAGCATTCAAATTAAAGAGCACATCACACCATTTACACAATATCATGCAATTATGTATATTATATGTCTCATGCTATCACACATGCATCTAATGAGATATAAATGGGCTAATAGACTTGGGTGGTCTATCGACCATTAATGATGTAAACATTAATTAAAATATATAATATATGAAAATAAATAACATACTAAATATAATATATATCCATCAAAATAAAATTAAGTAAAACCAAAAAAAGCTTCTTAAACTATATGATTAGTTAAAAATTTTTAAAATGCCTCCACGGTATATTTAACAAAATGTACCCAAATCTAACTTCCATATTGAAAATTAAACCATAATCATACTTCTATAGAGCATACTTGAGTAATGTAAAATAATCAAACGTCCATTTAAATCATCCATAATATTGTAAGATGAAAAGTAAAATAATCCTAACATAAATTCTATACGAAATAGACAATGAAATCTTAAAAATTAAATCTATATGGCATAGTTAAAAATTAACCAAAGTATGTTTTCATAGATAACCTATGTTTATATGATGAGTGGTTATGGATAGGTTGTGTAACATACTCGTCATGCAAAAAAGCAATTAGATTTTACCAAATTGAATATGCTTTGAATTTAAAAGCAAACTTTAAGCTCATAGACTTTGTTGATTGGATCAACTTGGGTAGAGTTTCAGCTTTTCTATGAGTTGTAGATTCCTAAACAAAATTCAGTAAAGTATGGATTGTGTTTGAGCAGTGTTTAAGCTTTATAATTGGATAAAAAAATGATGACATAATAATTGAAATTTAGTTTTTTAGTGAGGTAGAATGCTAATTGCTAGTCATGATTCCAATAAGAGTTACAAGCTTACTTGATTGTAAAGAAAACTAGAATTTGGAAAGTTTGGAGGTAGTTTGGTACTTTGGAAGACTTTTGGCAGTGTGGCTATTAGCTTTCTTAAGGTTAAGAAAGGGTAGACAAAATTTCAAAGCTTGAAAAAATAAATTGTATTGAGAATTGATTATAAAAAAGGTTGAAGTATGGTGTTTATAGGCAAAACTAGGGTAAAGAGGCTAGGTCTAGTGATTAAGGTTGTATTTAGTTAAATTCTAATAAATAAAGGTGAGAATATTTAGGAGGAATTCTCTAAAGAAAGTGAATCTAGAAAAAAATCTCAACTCTTCAAAATAAAAACATGTCTCTCAATTAGCAATTCTATAAGTGCCTATTAGAATTGGTCAAAGCCTCTAACATCAAAAGTTAATGCTTGCACTAAAAATTTCCTTTGGTCGAAGTTGCCTGACAACTGGTACTGTAAATATAGATTGATAATGTATAATAAATTTTTGGCCATGGTGGTTGAATAATATTACTTAATTTTAATTTTTGTTTCTAATAATTATGTATGTTTTGCTTAACTATGTTATGATTGTCATTCAATCAAAATCTTTAATGAGAGATTTATTTCAAGATGTTATATTAGGAGGCTCTTTTTGGCGATAACGTGAAATTATATATCTTAACTTCATTGTGATGGTGTATCAAATGCCTTAATTTACAATTCCATAGAGTAATTTATTTTCTTATACTAGTTTTAAGCTCAAGTAAGGGTAATTAAGATTGTGTGCTAGCTGATTGACCTCAAGCTTGAATATGGGTGATAATGGATTAGATTGAATTTAGTTCATTTATTTCGATTAATGCATAATATTATAATTTTTCAAAACTTGACCCAAATCCAAACTAACCTATTTAAGAAATCGAATTGATTCAAACTGAATTTTATCGGTTCAATTTAGTTGATCAATTTTTGAAAATTAATTTTTTATAAATATTTTGCTATTTTTTTAATGTAGTTAAATAGATATAGATATAAAATAATTATTTTATTTCATAAAAATTAAAATTTTATATAAAATTTAATAAAAAAATCATTTTGAATATTCTTAGTTTTTCAATTTACAATTTGAAAATCAATCTGAATTGAATTGAAATATTTAATATTCGATATAAATCAAATTGATAGAAAAATTGATCCGAATAAATACAACGCTACGATTTTTATCAGTTTTTTATTTTCTCAAATTTTTTCTTTAGCCTTAGGCTTAAGTAAGGACAATTGAGATCGAGTGCTTTTTTTTATGCATGAAAATGTATGGAGGGCGAGACCTATGGCATTGCAATTTTTTACATGTGAAAGAGTATGGCGACAAGATTTGATGGTAGAGGACCACATACTCACTCGAAGGTAAAGCAATAAGTGAAATTCAATGTAGATGATTGTCTAGTTTGAAGTTTTATATGCTCTTAAGTGAATGCATTCTTGGGCAAACAATCTCCAAGGAAAATATGCTCTTCGTGCTTATGTAAATGGTTGTAGGAAGAATGTTTAGATTATTGTCATTCATTAATTTATGATAAAACATCTGTATATAATTTGTTGAATTTTACAAGAAATATCTAATAAGCTTGCCCTTCATGTCTAATTTATGCACACTATCATAGCTACATATATTTTTAGAATTGGTTGAGATTGCCCCTTAGTTTTTTCTGACATATTCCTCTATATCAGCACTTTTGAGTGTGTTTTTCTAATTAATAACCATAAGGTGCTTATCAACTACTCTAGAATGGCAAACCTCTTGGATTTGTTTAGCTAAGCGATCATGTTCTTAGAGTTTAGGATGATCTCTTTTTACATGTTTGGCGTTTTTGAACAAGGCGTTCCAGCTCATTCTTCAAATTAATACATTCTTTAGTAATGTCCCTACTATCCAAATGATAGATGCAATACTTGTCGAAATTCCTTTAAATTCCTTTTTTTCTTGAAAAAGTGCAAGAAGCTCTAAGATTTCTTATCTGGCATTTGCATTAAGAATATGAGTTTTGAAGGCATTACTAGATGGCTAGTTCTGGGGTTGATTATTATATAAAATCTATGACTAGATTGCTTTGCTAGCTGATTGTGTTCACATTTGTAATCATTACATGATTATTTTTCTTTCAACCCTTTCTCGTCTAATTCTATTTCTTTGATCTTTGTAGACTTTTGTGCTTTCTCATAAAGCTGATGCAACTTATCTAGTTTATTTTTAGTAAGGGCATATCACATATGCTCATGGTGTATGCTTAATATGAAAGCCTGTATTGCCTACTCAATGTTTAAATCCATGATATCCAAGATTGTTGAATTGAAATGATGAATATATTCTCACAAGATCACATCTAGCCTCTACTTGATCGCCATTAAACCAACAATTGTTCTAATAAAGGTATGATTACTAATGAAATGGGTGATAAACTGATTGCTATTTTTTGTATACCTACAAGTACACAAATCAAGTAATAAAATGAAACTATTCTAGTACCGTCTCCCAAATGATTATATATTGTAATTGTTAGGTAGTTCTCAAGTACTAAAGTTGAAGTCCTAGACTTTTATATCTAAACTAAGGTAGAATTACGTTGCAAATAAGAAAAGAAAAGATTGAAAGGTAATGTAGGCTTAAATCTCACTTATCTAACTGTCATTTGGTAAGCTACAGATAATAGCCAAAACTAGATCTAAGAAAATAAATGATTAAAAATTTTAAAATAATATGAACTTAAAGGTTGGCGAAATACTATTATGCATGAAAGAAAGAGTTGTAACTAAAAATTTCATAAAAAAATGGTTAAAGTCTAGAGCATTGAAACTTAAAGAATAAGAAAGAGTGATTGCCGAAAATAAGGAAGTACATAACAAGATTTAAAATCAAAAGTAAGAAAGTAATATTGCTTTGAAGAAAAAGAGATATTGAAAATAAACACTTCTTGGATTAAAGAAAAGAATTAAAGAAACAACTTGGCTATTGGCAAAGCTGTCACCTAAGCCAATAACTTAAAGAAATTAAGAAAAACTAAGAACTAAAGAAAATAAAGAAGAAAAGAGAAGTTAAAAGCAAAATATGATGGAATGAGGTGAATGGCTTCCCTATTTATAAAGAGGGTTTCAGCTAAGTTAGGGGATAAGGTTACAAAGTTTGAATTTATCTCAATGCTAAAAGATAATCTTATCTTAATATTCAAAGTTGCATGACAAAGGTGGACTTTTCCTTCTTGAGTGTGTTTGGTCGAATGGGGTCTTGAAGAAAAGATCTTAGCCATTCATCCTAACTTAATGCAATTTTAATTAAATCTCCACTCTTGGTTCTGCTAAGTTGAAATTCATGACAAGATATTTTACTTTTTATCCAAACTCTTGAAATTCAAAGGGAAAAAGTACTCACTAATTTGAAATTCTTCAAAGCTAAGCAAAAGAGTTATGGTGAAGTTCAAACTCTCTCTAGCTGAATGAACTAGAGTCTATTTAGGCTTGAAATTCTCAAATGATAATTATTTTCGTTTTGGATTTGAAATGGCCAAACATGATAAGGATTGGAGAATTCTTCATGAATGTAATTTCTTCATTGGGTGCATGATAAGTCTTAAAAGTCTTTAGACAATCTTGCTTGGATCTTGCTTTGGCCAAAAGTCTCTAGTGTCCATGTAGTTGTGAAACTCTTCAAATGTGCATTATCTCATTTTGAATTTAATGTTAGTTGAATAGATGTAAGGAGTAAGAATTTTTGTGCAATTCAAACACCTTAAATCTTCTTTCTTAGCCGTATGGTTACATGGATGGATGATGTTGAGCTAGTAAGATTTCAGTTGGCACATTACATTGCACGGCTGAATGTGCACCTTGCATGCTTTGCATGGAAATTATTTCCAAAGGCTTTAAAACCTTAAAAATCGTAGAAGTAGCATTAAAAGTACCAATTTCAACCAAAATTTTAAAATTTACACCTATTTTTTAGTGCTATCATAACTCTACACTGGAATCTTTGATGTTCTTAAGCAAAATCCTCAAATTGGCACAACTAAAAATCATTATACATACTTACAAAGTTAAAAAAAAAAAAATTGCATAAACTTCCTTTTATGTACTATCACATAATACAAAATTAACTATAAACATAGAGTTACAAGAAATTTCTTCAAAATCAAGCTCCCAATATGTTATATTCTTTATACATATGAATTTACTCAATCTTTAATTCATGTATATAACTCAAGTGAAAAGAATGTAAAACATTTCATTACATTTCAACTCAAAGACGGAATAGACTTCACATGTCCACTTTCCCATTCACTCTTCACTAATGTTAGACTTGTATACTTGACTTAGGATCAAAAAGTCTTTAAGGCTTATAATGTAAGGCTTGGGTCAAGATAGAAAAAAAGAAATTTTAGGCTCAAAACCCTTAGCTTACTTTTTTGAAATTTCATGGACTTTAGATTGAAAAGTTTGAGAGCTTTTGGAACTATGAGTACTTGAGGCATCACTTTTTTCTTTTATTCATGATTTTTTTTTTTACTTTAGCCATTTTTGGCTTTATTAGGCTTTGCCTTGTATTTTTCATTTTCATTTTCTTTTATTCCTTGCACTTTCCTTTTTCCCAAATACATAAAAATATCCATAATATATGAGTAAGCATAATTGGGTTAGGTAAAAACAAAAGATGAGATAGTAATCAAAAGAAAAGGCTTATTAGGCTTATTGTGTGGTTGAAATAACAAAGAAAAAGGAAATAATATAACAGGCTCAAAATATCAGTACTAGGGATGCATCATAAAAAGTGAGCTTGAAGAGCTCAAACGGTCGAAAGGATGCTAGATCCTCTTTTAAGTCAAATACAGTTTAGGATTTTACCTCGAATGTTGAGTGGGTGAATTTTAGAATACTTATTCAAATATTCAAATTTCATGCAAATTAACATCTCATAAAATTTTCACAAGAATCATAGCATTTCATGTAAATAAAAATAAAAAACATATGCACAAAAATCATATCCAAAAAGAAACATGCTTAAGAATTCCTTTCAACTTCCATTATACTCATAATTAACTTCATAACAAATTCAAGTCAATCTTAAAAAGTTTATGCAAATAAACTAAGTGTGTATATCAATTTGGTTTGAAAGCAAATATGGGTTAAAATTTCAAAAAGTTCAAAAATTGTTCTCCTTCCATGCTTAAGTTGAAAATATATTAAAACAAAAAGCAAGGAAAAAATAAAATACTCCCCAAGATTTTGCTTAAGGCTGAATCTTTACTTGCATGAGATATCCTCCTTACTTTACTTAAATACTATTAAAACAAACTAAAAACACCAAAAAAAAAAAAAAAGATCAAAACATACTTGTCATAATAAAAATAAAAAAAACATAAACCATAAAACTAAAACTTAGGTTGCCTCCCAAGTAGCGTTAGTTTTGGTCAAGCTTAACTATACCTAAATCTATCAAAATCATCTTATCCCTTTAGAAGGGAGTTTGCCTTGTTTCATCATTCTCTAAGGAATGACATAACTAGAACTGGTCTTAGGAGGTGTACTAACTCTTCTAACTAGAATCACATAAACTGAGCTTGAGTTTATCATGGGTTTGGCACTATTGAAGCTAGGTATTGCCAAGTGGTTTTGCATCAAGGGGTCAGGAGGTTTCGCCACTAAGTCAAATTCCCTGAAGTTTTCCTTTACCTTTATTGCATTCACATCATCTTCATCCCAAAGAAAACCATACCTTTAATTTACAAACTGCATTTATTTGTTTTTGAATCTAAGGGTAAGGTTATAGTTGTATACTTCAATTAAAGCTTTGGTAGTAAATAGGAAAGGTTTACCTAATAGTAATGGAGCTTTATCATCATCCATATCTATACAGCAAAGTCTATAGGGAAATCATATTTACCAACTTTCACAAACACATTTTTCAACATCTTTTGTAGTAGCTTGGCAGATTAATCAACAAATTTTAGGTTGAATTTAGGAGGCTTCAATTCTCCACATCCTAGTTACATAAAAATATTTAAAGCATTAAGTTTATGCTAAACTCAAGATCACAAAAAGCTTCATCAAATTTTAAATGTCCAATTTTGCAAGAAATAATAAAACTCCCTAAATCTTTTTGCTTTTTGGGGAGGAGTTGTTGAAGTTCAGGGCTACAATCTTCCATAAATGTGGCATCCTTCAACTATTTAAGTAGCCATTTTGAATAAACTTTGAGGTAGGTGGTGCTACATTCAAACATTGTTTATACATTTTTGCAATCATCCTTGGCCTTGCTTGAACTTCCTCTTATATCTACTCCTTTTGATCTGCCTCTTCTTGACTTGCCTCTTCAAGCTCAGATTGAATGCTTTCTACAAGTGCTCTTCCCACTTGAAATAGCATCAAACCTTTTTCAACAAATCCTTTAATGTATTCTTCAAGATCCTCTTCATAGTCCATCTCAACATTTTTTCCTCAAGATCTTCCCTATAAGGTTTAATGCTCTATAATAATTATAATATAATATAATAATCATAATTGTTAACATATGTATAAGTTTTAAATAATATTGTAATTATTTGAAATAAAAATATATTTAAAAAATTTATGGGTTAAAATTATAATTTTGTTTTCAATCGATTAAGAATTTATTTTTCAAAATTCTATAGTTTAAAAAAAATTATGTTTTCAAGATAAAAATATAGTTTATGTTGAAAATATGGACTTTTGAAAAAAATCATTTTTTAAAAATTCTATAATTTCGACAAAAACTATGTTTTTAAAATTAAAAATGTAATCTTTGTTAAAAAAATATTATGAAAAATTTATTTTTTAAAATTTTATATTTTTAATAAAGACTGCATTTTTTATATTAAAAACATAATTTTTGTTGAAAATATACTACAAAAAAGATTATTTTTCATTTGGTTCTATAGTTTCAACAAATGCTACAACATTAAGATTAAAAATGTAATTTTTGTTGAAAACACATTAAGAAAAAATATTTTTCTTTTGTTTCTATAGTTTCAATAAAGACTAAATTTTTAAGATTAAAAATGTAGTCTTTGTTGAGTTTTAACAAATGCTAAATTTTTAAGATTAAAAACATAACCTTTGTTGAAAATATATTGTGAAAAGAATTTATTCTTCCTTTGGTTTCTAGGGTTTCAATAGAGACTATGTTTTTAAGTTTTTAAGATTAAAAATATAGTTTTTCTTGAAAGCATATTATGAAAAAAAAATATTTTTCCTCTGCTTTTTTAATTTCAACAAAAACTACATTTTTACGATTAAAAACGTATTATTTGATGAAAATTTAAAATGAAAAAAAATATTTTTCCTTTGGTTCTATAGTTTCAACAAAGACTATATTTATAAGATTAAAAATGTAGTTTTTGTTACATTTTTAGATTAAAAATGAAATTTTTGTTGAAAATATCTTGTGAACCATTAGTTTTAATTAGGGTTTCAATAAAAACTACATTTTAAGATTAAAAATGAAGTCTATTATAAAAAAATAATATGAAAATAATTATAATATATTTTTCATAATTTACATGTTAAATAAATAAATAATTTATTCATTAAATAAATAAATAATTTATATGTTAAATCCAATTGTTTGCTCTATATAAGGGACAATCAATGTTAGGATAGTAATTAAACTAATGCAATTATACATAATATATGTACAAATATCTTGAAAATATTTATTTACAAAAATACTATTTGATATATCAAAATAATTTTAGTAATTTTTAATTTTTTATTAATTTCATAAAAATATTAAATAAACCATTTTCATGTTAACTAAATAAATAATTTAATATGATAAATAAATAAGTAATTTAAATATAACTATATGTTATGTGTTATTAACGTAACATTTAGGACAACATAATAAAAGACTTCATTGGATAATCTTACATTATTCTAAATCGAACACATAAATCTTACGTTTAAACCGAACATATAAATCTTACGTTCTTATAAGATCAACCAAATATAGGAATTTAAACCTTTAAAATAATTTCTCTGAAATTACTTTTCCTCTCGAAATATTAAAATATGCAAACCAAAAGCCCCTATTAGTTTTTAAGAATTATAGATCGATGCACTTGGTATTACTAAAAATTTAATGTTATTTTGTTTGAAATTATCAAAATAACCATACATATTTTAATAGTTACACAAGTTAATGATTTTAATTTTTTTACCAGAATTTCAATATTGTTTAAAGATAATAATTTGTAAAATATTATTAATATTTTATTTACTTCATGATAAAATATAATTAAATTATTAAATTAATAAATATATTTATTGACAAGTAAATAATTTTTATAATATAAATTATGTAAAAAAATTGAATTAGAAAATAAAATAATCTATTAAAATCATAACAATAAAAAATAAAAAGATTATATTATATACAAAAAATTTAAAAAAAGGTAAAAGAATGCTGTAAATTATTTTGAACATTTTACAATAAATATTAGTTTGAAAATAAAAATTTATAATATAAAATAATTATAATTTTGAGAGGAAGCAATTTTTAATTCATATATTAAATAAGTAATATTTACTATTATAAGGTTTACATATAAGTTTATCTCAATGAGAAAAGTTTTTCACCATTTTAGATAAGAATTAGATCACTTTTTAAAGCAGTAATCTAATCACACTTAGGTTTTGTTTGGTATGATGGATAGAAAAATTAGAAGATAAAAAACTAGAGTGAAGTGGACAGATGGAAAACATATTATTTCTTTCCATTTATGTCCTTGGTTGGAAAGATGAAAAAGTTGAAAAATGAAAAGAAAAAAATAAAAATGATATGATTTCACCATTATAATCTTTTTAAATTAAGATAAAAAAATTCTAAATTTGATGGTTAATTTTGTAAGTATGCAATACATGCTCACATATCTTTCATTTTCTCTCTTATTTTCTTTTTCCTTTGTAGTGATTTATTTTTATTAATAAGTGTAAAAAATAATAAGTTTTCTTATTTTCTTTTCTCTCATTTTTCTCTATTAAATTAGTTTTCTTTGCACTCTTCCACTTTCCTTTATTCATCTTTCTACTTTTTTAATCTACCAAGTATTCCGTAAGTTTGGTTCCTTGGAATGAAATAAAAAATGAATGGAATAATTATTTTGTAAGAATAGAATAAAAAGGAAATAGAAATAACATAGTTCTGTTCATAGAATGGAATAGAAAAGAAAAAGTACAACTATGTTTGATTAGTTATGGCTATGTCAAGGAATAAACAGGATAGGATTAAAAATAATATTTTATCCTTTAATAAAATAATAATTTTATTTAAAATAACTCTTTAATTCATAATATTTGTGTTTTTTTTTCTATAATTCTCTCTTTTCTCTCTTTTTTTTTTTTTTCTCTTCTCCTTTCCTATGATTTTTGATAATTGATGTTACTGTTGAAAATCATGACGCCAGCAACCACAGTCGCCAGTGCACTTTCTCCTTTGTTTTCGACCACCTTTTTTTTCTTTCTTCCCTCTTTCTTCATGAGTTGGTCACTGGTGGTACTCCAACACCAGATCTGGTCATTTTTGGGCAGATTCGAAGGTGGCAACACCAAAATTTGGTTGTCACGCCCAAAAACCAAACCTCTAATCTGAACAAATTTGACTGGAATTACGATCTGAAATCATGATTTACTGATTGACGTTTGAAATTTGACTTAAAATCTAGTGTTTTGGTGATCAACTTAGGCTGTTAATGTTTGGATGGAGCAGTAATTGTTATAAAAAATATTAGATTTGATATAATATGATAACATGATATAAATATGATATGAAAATAAGATACGAAAATAATACGATTTAAAATTATAACAATAATTATATATAAGATTGATAAAATAAAAAATTTATTTTTTATATTTTTATATTGATACAAATTATAATATATAATTTTTATGTAAAACATTATATAAATATAAAAATTTTAATATTTTATATTATATAAATACATAAATTATCATATCTAATCAAATATATCAACAGTAACAGTGAACTGCAGACGATGTTGTGGACTGTCGTGATTAGGTTTAAAGTTGTAATCTCATAAATTATTAAAGCGTGTTTAAGGATGGAATAGCCGTTCCGGAGGGGGAGTACCGATTTGCTTTTCAGCCTTTTTAATGAATACGTCCTGAATGACGATTCTTTGTAATAGCCTTTCTTTGGACCAAATGAAAGCGTACACTATACCTAATGTTTATTATATGGATGTCACCATAATTTGTCAGTTTCTCTAAACAAGAAATTCAATTTTTAAGGCGGCTTTGAATTATTCGCTGGTTGAGTTATTTTTCAACACAAAGCTTACGCATGCAAGAAATTAGAAATTAGATGAACAATCTCAAACGTGAATATATAGTTTTTTAAATAAAACAATGCTTTTTTTTGTCCCTCGCGGCGCAATGTGAATATGAAAGCTTGAAATATGGAAATTTCCTAGCAATATGAATGGGGACGATTAGGTGAATATTTCAAAGAAACACAAACGGTAGAAAACAAAGTCAAATAAAGGAAGCTTCTGTTGTATGACTTAATCAATGCCCCGTTTCCCTTGCTCTATATCAATTTATTTTAAACTACGATCTGGAACACAAATTGCTGTTCAATTTTGTCAAAGTTTTATATAGTTTTCTCTTGAATCTTGAATTCAATTTCATCAATGGCGGATCAACAGAAAATCCATCCCGTTCCAGATGTTGAAGCACGGCCACAAACCTCCTCAACTGCTCCCTTGGTGCCTCAGGGCACGTCAATATCCGAGAAGGGTAACCCTGTAGGGGAATATCCACCTTTCCATCGCACTTTTCCTGCCACGCACTCGAAACCTCCAAAGAAGAGAAGCTGTTGTTGCAAGTGCTTGTGTTGGACACTATCCCTACTCTTACTGCAAATCGTTATTCTGGGGATTATTGTTGGCATTTTATTCCTTGTTTTCCAACCAAAGCTACCAAAATATTCTATTGACAGTTTGCAGGTAACCCAATTCAATCTTAATTCTGTCAACTCTAGCTTATCGGCTACCTTTGATGTGACTATTACTGCAAGGAATCCCAACAAGAGAATCGGAATATATTACGAGGGAGGCAGCCGTTTGGAAGCATGGTACACTGAAACAAAACTATGTGAAGGGTCAATGCCAAAATTCTACCAAGGTCACCGGAACACAACAGTGCTGGTTTTGCCTTTGTCAGGACAAATCCAAAATGGTACTGGCTTGATCAGCGCGCTGCAACAACAGCAGCAGCAGACAGGAAACATTCCTTTGAGACTGAGGGTCAACCAGCCTGTGAGGGTTAAGCTTGGGAAGTTAAAGCTCATGAAAGTGAAGTTCTTGGTTAGGTGCAGGCTAGTGGTGAATGCTTTATCTGCTAACAACGCCATCACCATTCAAAGTAGTAGCTGCAAGTTTAGGCTTAGGCTGTAGATTTTATTGGAGCTATATTATTTATTCCATATTTTTACATTTTATTTTCTTTCTTTCTTTCTTTCTTTTCTTCTATTTTATGTTCCATAAAAATGGAGGATTTTTATGCTGTTTGTCCTCCATCCTAGTATAATACTTTGGTTTGCTGGTCTATATATTTTATTCGTATTCTATTTATTTATTGTTAGACCTATATTATTGCTATCGATATCACTACTATTGTTTTTGTGAAAGAAAATCCCTTTTTCTCTGTTTGATGCTGGGGTGGATCAATCAAGCTTCCAAATGATGAGATGTAAGATCATTTCGGAATGCTACTCTCATTTTATTTGTAGCAAAATTTCACAACACATTTTTCCTTGTATATAAATTGTTTTCTTCCTCCATTTGAATTCAGTAATCCAACAAGTCACAACTCTGTTTATGACAAATTAAACAACCCAGTCAATACTGAATATTGCCAAAAAGCTTTAAAAGATAATATATTTCGCAGGTTTCTTTTATATATATTTATATATATATATATATATCTCAAAATTTATATATTTATATATTATTTACTTTGTATCAAATATGTTTAAAACGCAAATTATCGTATCACATTTATATCCACAAATCAATCACAATATATATATATTTATTTATTTATTTATTTTTGTTCAACTCGTATTCAATTTTTATTAAAATTTTAGATATTATCTCTCTTTATTCTTATGCTTTCATTGGTTGCTTGTGTGTTATTAGTTCCTAACAAGGAATAAAAGAGAGTTTAGAAACTGGGTGTGGGAACCAAACAAATTAATGCCAATCAAATGTTGGTTGCTTATGTACGAGAATTCTCATCTTTAAGCAAAAGGTAAAGATCCCATTGCTTGAAGGAAGCCTACTAAGAGACTATATATATTTGCACAAGCAGGATTACCCTTTTTTTTTTTTTTTTGGCAAGAATATTGCCGAAAATTGACCCACAAAAAGTAAGGCCTGAAGCCATTAAGGCTCATAAAATTATAAAAAAAAAAAAAAAAAAGCTTCAATAGTGTTGTCCCAAGATCTGCAAGATCATTCTGGACTTATTCTAAATCGGTTTCTTGCAAGGCCGAAGACCAAGTGTGCTTACCTTCAGCTGACTCGAGTCTTCTCACCTAGTCCGTGGATTCCAGATCACCTTTCTAATATACCTTTCTTTATATTAACGTCGACAACTAATTTTATTCAATATGTTTTATTGTTTTAATTTAAATTTAATTTTGTAATTGGACTTAAATCATCGGTTTTTGAATCTATTATATGATTCATTTTTAAATGTTTTGGCATAAAACTCAATATAGATCTTATAGTAAGGTCTGTTGCATAAACTCAAATAAATACTTAAAATGGTCTAATAAAAGGATCGATAAAAAATCCATCCTTAAAATCTATTAATGATCTATTATTGGCCATTAAATAAAAAATCAAATTAAAAAAATTTAAAAATCATAAAATTTAAAACCAAATAAAAATATAAAAATTATTAAAAAATAATAAAAAATAAAAATGGGCTTGGCCCAAAACAAAATCATGAGAGCTCAAATGAAACTAAAATAAAACAAATAAAACTAAAATAAAACAAATGAAAGTAACCCAAAACTAGCCCAAAAAAATAAAAGCCCAAGTGGGCCACAAATGAAAGCTAATGCCCTAAAGCATTGGTTTCTTTTTAAAGCCCAAGATATGGGCAAGAAATGGGGCCATTCGATTAGCCTTGTTCGGGGGTAAAGCCATGTAAAATAGGGAGGAATCATGCATGAAATTGGCATGCATAAGCTAGAACGTGAAGAAAAAAAATTGAAAGGAATGGCATGAGGTGGAAAACGTGTGAAAGCAGTAGCAAAAAACAATTCCAAAAAAAACAAAAGAGAGGGGAAAGCTTTCAAGGAGAGGCAAAAAGAAAACAAAAAAAAAAAAGCAAAACAAAAGAAAATTGGTATAAAAGAGAACCAGAGAAAAGGATACTAGAACAAAAAAAAATGAAAAAAACAAAAAAAAAAAGGCATTCGTGAGAGGAGAAATGAGTGGTGTTTATAAGAAAGGTGGCAATAGTAGAAAATAGAGGAGAAAACCAGTAGGAAAAGAAGAGAAAGAATGCTAGCAACAAAAAAAAAACTGTGTAAAACACCAACAGGAAAGAAAGGGGAAGCATTCGTTCAAAAAAATTGAGCATAAAATAAAAGAGAAAGCTTGGCCAACGAAGAGCTACAACATTTGGGAAATTTGTTAAAAAGTTATCCCTTTTGTTTCTCTTCTAATTTGCTTCCATCCACATGAACACTGTTATCAATCTCATGCGAGTTCTCCTTTTATTGTCTCTGGTTTGGCTAATAAAAGCTTAAGGTTTCATGTTTTTTCTATTCGATTTGCAAAAGCTTAAAGCTAGGGATTTAAATTGCTATAACGGTTGCATTTTTTATCGCATCGGGTTTGTTGTGGTTGCGAATATAACAGAGACCTTCGCGATTATTATGACTATCACAATCAAGAATTTTTTTTTAAATTTTGCTCAACTTGCTATAAAATATAATAATTTTAATTGTTAATCATAAAACCTTTTATTTTATGATTTTTAAAGTAATTTATATCATGTCATGTGTTTTATCTATTTAAGAAAAAATATTTATATTAAAATATTCATATTTAAAAAATTACTTATATGATAATTAGAAAATAACAAGAGATAAATAAGCATGTGAAAAATAGATAACTATAACTAATGATATATTTAATTATTTAATTATCGTACTCATCAAATTATTACCAAACTATATTGTGCATAAATCAGCGAACAAGTGATTAGGTATCTATAAATTAAAGCATCCGTAAATTAAGCAAAAACATTATTATTTATAGGCTAAAAGAATTACTTTTTATGGGCCTACAATAAATCAAACTTGCCAACCTCCATGCAGAGAGCAATCTTTAACAACAATAGCCTCCAAGTCTACTTCTTTTGCCTCTTGACTAAATTGCACTGACTCACTCAACAACTTCTCATCCCTTCACCCTTCATTCAATAATTTTTCTCTCTAGACCTCCATCTTAATCCCATTTCTTTTTTTTTCAGTGTGTGCTCTCTACTTGTCTGCCTCAACCTCAAGTCTTATTCTCATCTCTTGTCTCTCATTTTAAGTCCCAGCAACTCTTACCCCCTTCTAGCAGTGCACTATAGCCCAAACCAATCCCAAACACACAAAATCACTACAATTTTGGAAATTTAAAAAAAAATAATTTGAGTGTTGAATTAATTACTTACCTTAAATTGTATGTGTTTGATCTTGATTGAAGTTGAATTTAAGAGAATTGATATCTTTAGAAGTCTTAAGTTTTGTAGTTTTTTTTTTTTTTTGCTAAATTTGTGAATTGATGTCTATTTTCTAACTTCTTGTTTTTGTTTTAAGTTTTAACTAGAGTCAAATGAAATTTTTTTTCTTGAATTTTTGAATGAAAAATGTAGTGGGCAATAGCGAACCGCTATTACCGCAATTCAACGTTATGTCGCAATTCATGGCCACGATACGTTGCTACAGTGAGGATTCAAATTCTCTTTCATTTTTTCTTCAATAGCGATGACGGATGGTGGGGTTACCACATAATAGTGGCCGCCATACCGTTATCCCACTGCTATTTAAATCTCTGCTTAAAGCTTTATGATTTTTTTTCAGTTTGGTTGGCAGAAGCTTAAAGCTTCATTTTTTTTCTTTTCTCTTATAGGTAGTTTTTTGCATTAAAGCATAAAGCTTCAATCTTTTTAGGTTCACTAGTTTCCTTTTTCTACGTATAGATTATCATAAACATAAGTTTTTCCTGTTTTGTTTTTCCTTTACTTTTTTTCCCACATCGGGCCTGTATGTGGGAGCTTAAAGCTCCATCATTCTCGAGCTTGTTGTTTAGTTGTTTGGGGAATCCTAAAGTTTCTATCTTTCCATGGCTTCTGGCTTGTTTGCTCTATATTTGGGTTGTTAAGGGATGTGGTTTCCTTTGCACGAGGGCTACTTGTGGGGATGCTTATAGTTTCACTTTTTCTTTATATTAGCAAGTTAGGAAATCTGGTCATTTTTCCTTCATGTGCATAAAGTTTTAATGACTATTAGACCTCCATTTTCCCATGTTTTATAACTTTAAACAAAAGAGAGAAACTTGTAGGGATAACATGAAATTGGCTTTGAAACTATATGGTAAGGAATTCCTAAGCTTTTTTAGATCAAATTTTTTTTAAAGAAAAACAAAAGTTTTAAAATATGCCAAAATTCTGTATGATCTCAATAAAATTTATTTTCATGTATGGCTCATATCATTCAAGTCCATACATATTTCTTTTATGTTGTTTAAATTTAATTGCAATTTAAATTTCATGCATTTTTAATTTTCATATTGGTTAAATTTCTATGCTCATTTAAATTTTTATGCAAGTTTCATGCTTTAATTTACTTTTGATACAATTTATTTTTCATACATTTTAGATTTATGCCAAAAAAAAGACTAAATAATAATAATAAATAAATAATATATTTTATAAGAAAGAAAAAGATTTTAAATACTTGCCAAGACGTTAAAGGAATTACAAATCGTGTTTTAAAATTTTAATTTTGCCTAGATGTTGAAGAATTATTAAATAATAAAAAATTAAAAAATTAAAAGGAAAATTATAATAATAGTAAAATTTAATGGAAAAAGAAAATATATAAAAATATAAAGATTAATTTTTTAGAGAAATTATGAAAAATGAGTTTACTCTAAAAATCTACCTAAATATTAAAGATTTTTAAAGAGGTTCGTAATATTTTAAAACCTTAAAATGAAATCCTAAACTTATGTGTAAACCCTAAACCCTAAAATGAAACCTTAAACCTTATGTGCAAAACTCAAACACTAAATGAAAACCCAAACCATAAATGAAACTTTGAAACCTTAAATTCACACAAAGCACCCAAAACTATCCTAATTTTTTAAGGATTTGCATCAAAACTTCTCATTAAGTAATTTATTCCTGAATATCGTCTAGAAGATGAGGTATTAAAAAAATTTTATTTCATTAAGATTTTTCATATAGTTCCTTAATCAAAACAATAATAAAATTAAATATAAATATAAATATAAATAAAATTTTAAATATAAATAGTCGCATCCAAACTTTGATTAGAGGTTTAAGAGTCCAGGTAGCTTTTTTATATTTAAAGATCCAATCCTAAAGTCATATCTTATTATCGCTTATGAGATATATTTGCATATATCACTTTTTGGATCAATATTTGCACTTATTGCACATATATATATATTAATTATTGATGTTTATGGTTAATTATAATATTTTTCATTTTTACTGCATAAAAAGTCTTAAAAAAAATAAAATTAAAATAACATTCCGAGAAAAATAACTTTTTGTATTTTGCCTAGATGTTGGAGAGTTGCGAACAATTATCATTTGCGAAGGATATTATTTTTATTTTTTAAAGGAATGTTGTGATAAATCTTAAACAGAAAAGATTATCTTTGAATTCTGTCAATATGCTAGAGAATTATAAGGCATTTATTTAATTAAAAGATTTTTGTAATATTCTTAAATAAAGATTTTTTATTGATTTTTTTTCTTCAAAATGAAAAGAGTTATTATTAAATCTTAAATAAAAAAACTATTTTTATCCAAAATTATAGATAGCTCATAATTAATTGATACCAATTTTTATGGGTGCTGTAGAGGTGCTAAGCTTTCCCCACACATAATCAACTCTCAAACCCAATCCTGTTTTCAAAGACCAAAATTATTTTTTTAATAAATTTTAAACCCGTTTTATTGTTTTATTAAAAAGATAAAATTTTTTGGTGGCTAATCACACCCTAAAAAAGATTGGTGATGACTCTCTTTTTTTTATTTCAAAATTTTTGCATCTAGCAATCGAGTCTCTAGATCGATATGTTATGATAGTTTGACAACACCACTGGCATTGTTTTAAGAGTCAGGCCAAAAAATTTTACTCATGCACTATCAAAAGTGTTGGAATTAATTCGTTTTAGTCAATATTTAACTTAAGTCCCTCCATGTTAATTTCAAACATATATATATATATAATATAAATAAATAAATTGCATGTTAGTTATTGTCCTATTTTGATCTTGTCATGTTGTTTTGATTGATATATTACTTCGCACACTTTGCATATTTACTTACATGAAATAGCTCTAGACCTAGATTCTTTCCTTATTTGGAAGAAGTTAAGTAGCTAGCTCTTATGAGGTGATTATCACTGCATTTACTAGTGAAACACTTTCACTTAAATTGAATCCTTTTTTAATGTAGTTTGTAATGAGTGAATATTGGGTTTCCTTTTTAGGCTATAATGAACGATGATGTAAGGATTGATCTGGGAACCTTTAGATAAATAAATCCCGACCCAACATATTGCAAGTCATAGGAAACCTACCTAAGTAGAGCATGCCATCTTTTTAGAAAATCACCAAAAGTTAGGATACTTTATATATTCTGTTGTATTATATGGTTGCTATGTTGTTTCTATTATTTGTTTGTTTTGGTACTAATTTATTGTATTTTTATAGTCTTTAATTTTGCCACATACATCATATAGGTATTACATTTTAAGAAAGGGTATTGTTTTGGATCAATCACCAATAAAAGAAGCTCTTATGAAGCCATCAATAGTATCAACCTCTTGTAGAAATTATTTAAAAGTTAAAATCTAGTCAGAAACCACCGAGGCAAAAGAAAAAGACTACTTAAGGGTTGGTCATATCTCTTAACTTCCACAATTAATGTATGTGGATTTAAGTTAGAGTGATATAGTTAAGATAGAAACCATATGGAAGCAGTGGGGAATAAAGAAAAAAAAATCTTTTTCAAAGAAGTATGGGGATGTGGCACTGCTCATGTCGATGAAGATTGATGATTCACTAATTAAGGCCACAATACAGTTTTAGGATCCATTTTATCGATGCTTTGTGTTCAATCAACAAGACTTAACACCCACAATTGAAAAGTACTCATCCCTACTTCAGATAAAATCTACCATTCAAGATAAGATTTACTAGAAGGAGCAGAAAACCATTGGTTATAGAAAGAAATTATCAAAGATCATATAAATAGGGGTCGAAGAAATAGACAAGCATAAGGAAAAAAATAGGGTTGCGACAATTTTATAAGCATTTTTGTTAAAGCATATAAAGAAACATCTTAATGATGATCACGGATTGGATTTGTTTACCTAGGCTATGTATTGGTTGATGATATTCCCTAAGGTATTAGGACACATAAAAGCATCAATGATTAACTTTTTCAAGCAATTGGATAAAGGTATAAATTTTTTGCCACCCATCTTAGTGGAGACCATTAGATCCCTAAACTTTTGTCAAAAAAATGGTGAAGGACAATTCATAGGATATGCTTAATTGCTTTATGTTAGGATTTGAAATCACTTTTAGGGAAAATAGAATATATCATTTTAACTTTTCTCCACTTATTTTGCTTCGATTAAGAAGTACGTCACCAAGGAATGGTCAAAGGATTAGATGAAAAGACAATGGATGACATTTTTTCTGAAGCTGACTAGTGAGGCCATAATATAGAGAGCACCATGAATGCTTCCCATAGCCATATTATATAGTTGTGGGGATGAGCCATAAGTATCATTTCTAGAAATAAAGGGGCAATGAGCTATGCGCATCTTATGGTCCAAAGGCAATATGATTCTCTTCAGTTCATTCCTATGACTCATGGACTCAATTTGCTCGAGTTTGACTATGGGACACCTAGTTATATGAAAAAGGTCCTAAAAGTCATTAAGGCATGAAAGCAAATTAATAGAATAAACCCAACTAAATATGCAGATAATGTCACAGAAAAGTACTTTGTATAGAGAATAAAGAAAGTCAATGAAGTTAGAACTTTGCCAACAAATGTTGCAGATCAACTGCCTATTCCCAAATCAGAGCTAGTATTGTCAACTCTTGAGATCGCCCATTAAGAGTTTGAGATTGCCTATTGAGAGTTTGAGATTGAAAAGAAAAAAATGGAGAAAATGAATATGGCAATGATAGATCAAGTCAATTAATTAAGGTATGATTTATGATGAAAGATGATGCATTATAAAAGCTGGCCAAAGAACGAAAAGTATTAAAAAGGGATTTGTAATATCTTCATCAGAAGAGTAAAATATTTAGGTTAGACTAGGCCTTCAAAGGGATCTAAAAGGGAAGTAGAAGAATTGAAAAAAATGGTAGAATATTGGAAGCAAAGAGCTAGGGAAAGTAAGAAAACGGTCACTACACTCACTTAAGAGTAGTAAACATAAAAAGATAAGTTTTCTGGAGTTTCTGCAAAGGTAGCCAAGTGCCATGAGAAAAGTGAAAAGCTAAAGGCTAGATTAAAAAAAGAGCAAAGTAGGAATTCCAATTTATAGATTGAGAAACAACATTAGAATAGGAGTTGATGAGCTTAGAATTCCAACTGACCAACACGGAGATGGGATTAACATAGAAGAATTGATGTACCCTATGGGATTCACCCCACTTTAAGTTTAAGCTTCTTGGGGAATCTATTTGGAGCCATCAATAGCATAACCTTATACTTATGTCTATCTATCTGCTAATCAACCCTAGATTCATGTAAATGTCGACTAAGGATTGGGCGCTATCGATTTTATTATCATACCAAATTTAAATGACCCTGCTAAACAAGAAAAGTTACATGGCATGTCTGAGCCAGTAGTGAATGTTGAGACGTAAAACAAGTATAACCTACTTGAAGAAAGACTCAGAGCCATGGACGAAAATGATGTTTTTGGGAGTATGGATGTGAATGAACTCAATTGGTGCCTAACTTGGTCATCCTAGCAAAATTCAAGGTTCTTGCCTTTAAGAAATTTGATAGAATGAAATGTCCTGCTACTCTTATTATGATGTTCTATCGTAAAATGGCAAGTCATACTCAAAATGACAAACTTTTGATACACTGTTTTTAAGATAGTTTAACTAGATCGATAGAGAAATGGTATGTCTAGTTGGAACAGAGCAGAATCCATTTATGGAAAGACTTGGTTAGAGCTTTCATGGCTCAGTATAAACATGTTATAAACATGACCCTAAGTAGGCTATCATTACAGAATATGAAAAAAAAGTTAACATAAACTTTTAAGGAATATGCACGTTAATGGAGAGATACAACGACCTAAGTCCAACCACCACTAATTGAAAAAGAGATTATTATACTATTTGTTAGCACATTAAAGGCCCCATATTATGACAAGCTAGTAGAAAATGCTACGAAAAATTTCTCTGATATGGTGATTTTAAGAGAAATGATTCAGAATGTCATTAAAATTGGCAAAATTGAAGGGCCTAAAACTTTCAACATTAGGAAGCTAGCAAATCAATGAAAGAAAGAGTAAGAGTCACATGCTGTGTCTATGGGAAATCCCTCATTATACTCATTTACCCCATATAACCCAAGACCATAATTCCCCATTTTTTATCTAATCACCAATTAAGTTAACCCAAACCATATCATTTTCAAGCATATTAACAACCACTATACAAGCATGACTTTAATCCATAACTAGTTAATTTCACTTCCATATTGCCAACTCAGCCAACCAATTCAAACTAAAAAAACTCACAAAGCAATAATAATCGATATGACCCTATCTTTATGTCATACACTAGCTTGTATTCATAATTGGTGAAAGGCCATCTTTTTTTCTCTGCTTGTGTGGAACCATTGAAGCCATCCTACCTGAAATGGTATAACCCCAATGCCAAGTACAGCTATCATTTTGGTGTAATAGATCGTTCTACTAAGAATTGCACGACTTTAAAACATAAGGGGTAGTGATTGATAAATAAAGGTTTGCTAAATTTCGATACTACGGCTAAGCCTACTATTAGTAGAAACCATCTTATCAATCATATCGGTGGCCTACTAATGTAGTGATGGATGGGCAAGGGTTGAAAGTGAAGAGATAAGTTAGTGAGTTGGAAACCTTAATGAAAAAGGTTTTCAATTGTCTTATTAAGACAAGAATGATTCAACTTGCAATTTTTGACAATGACAGTGTAGATAATGATCAAGATTATCAATTTTATGAAAGAAAAGAGGGACATATAATCAAGACTACCAAGAATTTTGGATGATATTGCAACAATTGATAAATAAAGGTGTGATAAAATTTTACTTTGAAGATAATGTTGGCAATGTGAGTATGATAAATAACTATTCAGAAGTGCCCTTCATTCAAAAGCCTATCACCATATTTGATGACGATGAAACAAAGCTAGCTTTGAGAAAAACTGATGCATTTCCCTAAAGCACCATTGACAATCTATGTTCTTAGTCCATTTTCTTACAAGAATGATAAGTCAATCCCAGGGGACTATAATTATGAACTAGAGATCCAATAGTCTGGTAATAGAGCAACTATAAAGAATAAAGACTGTGAGCACACCACGAATATAACAGGAATAGAAAGAATGACTAGGAGTGGCCATTGTTATACACTTGAAATGATAGAAATGGTCAAGAAAGGAAAAACAAAAGAAGGAGAAGAGGTCACAATAAAAGGAGAATTGATCCTATTGTGACAAACCCAAAAGTGCAGTATAAAAAACCTATGTCTGAGAAAAAAGTTTACAAATTTCTTAAGATTATCAGGCACAATGAGTACAATGTAGTCGACTAATTTAATAAGTTGTCAGCTTGTATTTCATTATTGTCACTACTACTTAGCTTTGAACCACATAAGAATACCCTTTTGAAAATGCTTAATCAGGTTTATGTTATGCATAATATTTTTGTTGAAAATGTGGATCACATGGTGGGGAACATCATAGCCCTAAATTTTATTACTTTTAATGATTATGAAATACTTCTTGAAGGACAAGGTAGTGTTAAAGCCTTACACGTTATTGTTAAGTTCAAAACTTATACCATGGCCAAGTTTTTTTATCAATAATGGGTCATCCATTAATGTGATACCTATGACTAAGCTATCAAAACTATCAATAGACCAATCCCACATGAAAAACAACCATATGGTGGAAAGGGCATTTGATGGGGTATGGAGAAAAATGATCAATGACATAGAAATTCCATTATAGATCGACTTATGTACCTTTAATATCTAGTTTTCAGTTATAGATATTGCACTCTCATTTAGCTGTTTGCTTGAAAGATCTTGGATTCATACAACGAGAGCTATACCTCCATCCCTACAGTAAAAGGTAAAGTATATTGTTGAAGGAAAACAAGTTTGTTTGGATGGAAAAGAAGACCTACTAGTAACCAAAACCTTGACTTCTCTTTATGTCGAGGTTGTAGAAAAAGCACCCAAGTGCTCATTTAGAACTTTTGAGATAGAAAGTGCTACTTATGTTAGAGAAGGGTCAAAAGATACTTGTGCTCTGATTGTCAAAACCATAGGTACAATAATCAAGCAGACCATTGGCAAAGGTTGGCTAGCTAGACAAGGTTTGGGAGTAGCTTTGCAAAGAATTAAGAAAACACTAGTCATAATTGAAAATAAGAAGAGGTGGGGTGTAAGTTACAAACTTTCTACTACTAATAAAATAAGGATGATGATGGAGAAGAGAAAGAAAACAATGGCATGCCTTAAAAGGGCAATATTCAGTTTATAGAGGAAAAATATTCCCTTATCGTTATGAGACGTTCAGTTTTAATGGATATCTCTATTGGATCATTAGGAGTGAAAAAAGGGAAACCAACTACTAGAATAAAGGAAGCTTTCTCTCATCAAAGAAGGTGGAGAGGATATGTAAGAAGAGGATATGTTCTTTTTTCTTTTTTTATGATTAGAAGATTAAAGAGTGGTGTATTGTTGTTGTTATCCTTAGAACATCTAAACTTAAAATTCCAATTACTTCTACACAAAAGCATATGGAGGTCAAATGTATGGGCTAGTTTTAAAAGTATCGTAAGTAAAGTGATAAATGTAATACATTTCACATATAACATCTTACCTATATTCTTTTTTTGTTGTTTACGTTTTTCCTTCTTTTACCCAACTTAGCCTATATTTCTTTGTGATTATACCCATTTTCAGGTATTTAAATATGAACATTTTCATTTAAAAAATTCAATTGACATTAGTGAGCTTGATAATGATGTTGACTCTGAATATTATAATTTGCCTTATGATTTGTTAAATGGATAAAACATGAAAAGAAACTTATAAAACTCCATCAAAAGACCATAGATCTGTTAAATTTAAGAGATTAAGAGAATAAGATTAAAGTCAAGATCGATACTTCACTACTGCTAACGAAAAAGCAAAAGTGAATAAACTTATTGCAAAAATATGTAGATATATCTGCATGGTCATATCAAGATATGCTTGGGCTTAGCACGGATATTGTTGAACATAAATTGCCTTTAATGCTAGACTACTGACCAATACAACAAAAGTTGAGATGTATGAAGTTAAAGATATTGTTGAAAATAAAAGAAAAGGTAAAAAAAGTAGTTCAATGCGAGCTTTTTTAAAGTAGAAAAATACCTAGAATGGGCGGCCAATATAGTCTCAGTTCCCAAAAAAGATGAGAAACTGAGGATGTGTGTGGAATGTTAAGATTTAAATAGGGTTAGCCCAAAAGATAACTTCTCATTTATATATTGATAACTTTGTGGGCAATACTACCAAGCATTCTACCTTTTTATTCATGGATGGATTTTTTAGATATAATCAAAACAAAATTGCCCAAGAAGATATGGAGAAAATCACATTCGTGATGATGTGGGGTACATTTTGTTAAAAAAAATCATGCCCTTTGGGCTAAAAAATACTGGTAACACGATGATAAGATATTTTTTTATGACATGATACACTAAAAGATAAAAATGTATGTTGATGATATAATAGCAAAGTCTCAAGAAGGAGAAAATCATGTGGCTAACCTTAGAAATCTCTTTGAAAGGTTGCAAAAGTAATAGTTCAAGCTAAATCTAGCTAAATGTATATTCGGCACCAACTTGAGAAAATTGCAAGGGTTCAGAGTCAGTGAAAGGCGCATTGAGGTAGAACCTAATAAGATTCGAGCCATTCAAAATTTAGTAGCTCCATATATGCAAACGGAAGTGAGAAGCTTTCTAGAACTATTGAATTACATTTCTAATTTTATATCCTAAATCACTTCAAAATGCGACCTAATCTTTAAGTTGCTGTGTAAAAACAATCCTAGCACGTGGGATGAAGAATGTCAAAATGCTTTCAAAAGAATTAAGGAGTATTGGATAAGCCCACTAATGTTGGTACCACCCATTATAGAAAGGTTGTTAATTTTGTATTTAAAAGTGCAAAAGAATTTGATAGGACGTGCATTAGGGGAAAGAGATAAAACTGGCAAGAAATACTAAGCTATTTATCACCTGAGCAAAAAGTTTAACGGAGTATGAAACTAAATACTCCTAGTTGCAAAAAATGTGCTACATGTTTGCGTGACTACCAACAGGCTTAAGCAGTATATGCTTAATCATACGACCTAGCTTATATTAAAGTTAGATCCTCTTAGGTACATTTTTTAGAAGTCATCTCTATGAGGTAGAATATCTAGATGGCAAGTCATGCTTTTGGAATATGATATTATGTATGTGTCATAAAAATCCATAAAATGAGGTGCAATAGCTTTTTTTTTTACCGATAGGGCTACAAAAGACTATGAACCTATAAAGTTTGACTTCTGGGTTGAAGAGTTAATGACAATCTTCCAAGACAAAGATGAAAAACCTATGAAAAAGTTATGGAAGATGCTTTTTGATGGAGTATCTAATATAATGGGGCATGATATTGGGGCAATATTAATATCCTCATAAAGAAATTATTACCCTAGCACTGCAAGACTAGATTTTAATTGCACAAATAATGTAGCTAAATATGAGGCATTTGTCATGGGATTACAAATGGCCATCGAAAAAAAGATTGATATGTTAGAAGTGTATGGGGATTCAACCCCAATAATTTACCAATTGAAATGTGAATGGGTGACCAGAGACCCGAAATCGGTGTTATATTAAAGGCATACAACTAATTTAATTAAGAAGTTTAAAGAGGTACAATTGTAACATATCTTTTGAGAAGAAAATTAGATTACTAATGCATTGGCTATTTTGATCGCGATGCTCAAGTTAAATGCCAATACAAAAACCTAGCCCATTAGAGTATAAATACAGGATTCACCAGTCCATTGTTCAAATGTTGAAAAAGAAGCAGATCATCGACTTCGATATCATGATATTATATAGTATATTAAGTGTCGAGAATATCCTGAGTAGGCCTCAAAGAATGACAAGAGGATTATTTGGAGCTTAACAATAGGGTTTGTACTCGATGGAGAAATCCTGTACAAAAAGAGTCGAGATCAGATATTGCTAAGATCTGTAGATGCTCATGAAGCAAGAAAAATATTATATGAAGTTTATGAGAAGATTTGTGGAACACATGCCAACGGATATATAATGGCAAAACAAATAATGAAAGTAGGTTATTACTAGTCTACATTGAAAAATGATTACATCAATTATGCCAACAAGTGCCAAAAGTGTCAAATTTATGAAGATAAAATTCATTCCCCTCTGGTCCCACTACACGTGTTGGTACCTCTATGGCCATATTCTATGTGGAAAATGGATGTGATCAGTCCTATAACCCCAAAAACTTCAAATGGGCATCGTTTCATCTTCGTGATAATTGGTTACTTCACCAAACGGATGGAAACAACCTCTTATGCTAGTGTTTTGTGATCAATGGTATGCAAATTAAAAAAAAAAAGATAATATACCGACAAAGGGTCTTAAAAAGAATTATCTCTGATAACGGTAGCAACTTTAATAGTAAAATGATGAAAGATGTGTGATCACAATTCAAAATAAAGCATTATCATTCAGCACCATATCGCCTAAAGATAAATGGCATGATAAAAGCTACAAACAAAAACATAAAAAGATATATTGAAAAAGATGATTGACACATATAGGGACTGGCATTAGAAGTTACTTTTGTTTTTCTTACCTATAGGACATCAGTCCAGACTTCAATAAGAGCTACCCCATTTTCACTAATATATGGGATGGAGGCAGTGTTATCGATGGACGTAGAAATTCCTTCTATAAGAGTTTTGGTGGAAGTGAAATTGGATGAGGTAGATTAGGTTTAAGATCATTTTGAACAATTAAACCTCATAAAAAAATATGCTTTCAGAGCTTTGTCATAGGGAAATGTATCAAAAGATGATGATGCCGACGTATGACAAGAAGTTGCAACCCTGACATTTTCATGAAGAAAAAATGGTTCTAAAGAAGATCTTGCCAAATCAATAAGATACTAAGAAAAAGTAGGCACTTAATTATGAAGGCCCATATATAGCGAAGAAGTCATTATTTGGTAGAGCCCTAATCTTAGCAAAATTGGATGGTGAAGAATTGCCAACTTCAGTAAATTCTAATGCTGTAAAGAAATATTTCACTTGAGAAAAAAAAGAGAAGAAGAAAAAAAAATAACAAAAAAAGAGGATTCGAACTGAAAACTTGCAAAGGGCAATTTGAACTAAAAAGGGGTTGTTTAAGTTAAAAACTTAAAAAGGGCTTAAATGAAGAAAAAGTTAGGAAAAAATTCTTCAAATCTGAAGCGAAAAAGTACAAAATGGATAGATTAAAGATAGGGTAAAAAAGAATAAGTTTAGGGTAAACTTTTATCAGCTATAAGTCATGGGGTAAGGATTAGTCATAAGAGTTCAAATATAGTAAGATCGCTAATGTAATAAGTTTTTTAAAAAAGATTTGGTCTAAATTGACTTAGTTTGTCAAATGTTCATTATTTAAAGAAATGATATTTGATTCCCTGAATGCCATTTGAATTTTTTGATCCTTTATGTTTCAATAAAATTATTTTTTCCTTTCCAAACCAAAATAAATATCTCATCATTAATTAAAGTTCATATTCAACTTTGAACATAAAATCATTGCATTTGTCACAGAAATTGGGGTAATTATTGATAATGCTTATAATAAACCAATGTGTTGCTAAAAAAGAAGAATGGAAAGGTAACAAAAGATAACAATACATGAAAGTAAGAATTAATTAACTAATAAGAAGGGTGGATAAAGAAAGAACTTGGGAAGCTTCTAGATAAGTAAGGGTCATAGAATACATTTGTCAAAAAAGGAAAAAAAGAAAGAGAAGGAAAGAAAGAAACAAGGCATGAAAACAAAATGGGAAAATATCCAAGGCAACCTTTACAGTTTGAAAGAGCTGAACTAATCTTGAACATTAAATTAACATGATCAATAAACACATGCTATAAATCCTTGATTGCCTTTCTATCATCCATATCCATTATAGTAGTCACATGTGTTACATACATTCTTTTAACAAATCATGTTAAAGGTTTTTCAAGAAAAGAGGTTAAATTGAACCAGAATGTTTTTTCAAAACAAGGTTTCATTAGCATGAGAAAGAAAATTTGCCCCTAGTCACTTTTATTTCATAACTCGTGGTTCAATCCCGATCATCCTTATTTCTTGACTTGTGATTCAATTCTCAGTCATCTTTATTTCTTGACTCACAATTCAATTCCTCATCATCTTTATCTCTTAACTCATAGATTAATCCCTAATCATCCTTATTTTCTAACTTGCTGTTCAATTCTCAGCCATCATTATTTTTCAACTTGAGTTTAGTCCCAATTATCTTTGTTTATTGACTTACGACTTAGTCTTGGTCATTCTTATTTTCTGACTTATGGTTTAGTACTTGTTGTTCTTTGTTTCTTGACTTGTGGATCCGTCTCGATCATTTTTATTTCTCGACTTGCGGTTTAGTCCCAGTCGTTTTTGTTTCTTGACTTGTGATTCAGTTCTGATCATTCTTGTTCCCTAACTTGCAATTCAATCCCAATCTTTCTTATTTTTTGACCTATGGCTCAATCATGATCATCTTTATTTTCCAAGTGGCTATTTAGTCCTAATCATCCTTTATTTCTCAACTTACGATTTAGTCTCAATCGTTTATATGTTTTAATTTGTTGTTCAATCCGACCATTCTTATTCTCTGATTTATATGTTAATCCTAATCATTTGTCGCCATTTGTGGATTAGTCTAGATCACTTTTAGCTTAGATATGAAAAAAAAAAAAAAAAACTCTCCTTAAGATGTAGCATCTGAACAAATTAGTTGTTAATGTCTTTGTATTATTCTTAATCCTAAAAAATATGCAAAAAGTGATAGCAATAAATATTTAATTTTGTTTAATATATTCTATCTTTGTAATCCAAGCTAATTTTTACAATTAGGCTTAAACCATCATTTTTCGAGCCCACTACACTATCCATTTTTAAATGCTCTGGTATGAGACCCAATGTTGGTCCCATAATGAGGCCCATTGTATAGACTCGAATTAATACCTAAATGGCATAATAAAATACCTAATAAATGGCATATCCTTAAAGTCCATTAATGACATATATATATATAAATTATTAAATAAAAACCCAAATAAAATATATATATAAATTATTAAATAAAAAACCAAATAAAAATATAAAAATTAATTATTAAAAAAAATAAAAAAAGGGCTTGGCCAAAAATAAAATCATGAGAGCCTAAACAAAGCTAAAATAAAACAAATGAAAGAAGCCCAAAAGTAACCCAAAAAAATAAAAACCCAACTGGGCCACAAATCAAGGCTAAGGCCCTAAACCATTAACTACTCTTTAAAGCCCAAGACATGGCCAAGAATTGGGACCATTCGGTTTAACCTTGTTTGGAGGAAAAGCCATGTAAAAAAAGGGGAAAATAATGGAAATCATGCATGAAATGGCATGCATAAGCTAGTACATGAAAAAAGCAAAAACTAAAAGGAATGCCATGAAGTGGAGAATGTGGATGCATGAAAGCAGTAGTGAAAAACAGTTCCAAGAAAAAGAGAGTGAAGAGCTTTCAAGTAGAGGCAAACAAAAAAAAAGCAAAAACAAACGAAAACTGGCAAAAAATGAGAACCAGAGAAAGGGATACCGGAACAAAAAAAAAAAGAAGCATTCGTGAGAGGAGAAAGGAGTGGTGTTCATGAAAAGAGTGGTAGAAGCAAAAAAAAAAAGAGAAAACTAGTAAGAAAAGAAGAGGAAAAAATGCCAGCAGCAAAAAAAAAAAGATAAAACACCAGTAGCAAAACAAACGGGGAAGCATTCGTTCGAAAAAAACTAAGCGTTAAACAAAAAAGAAAGCTTGGCCAACGGAGAGCTATAACTTTTGAAAAGTTTGCTGAAAAGGTATCTCTTTTGTTTCTCTTCTAATTCGCTTTCATGCACATGAACACTGTTATCATTTCCATGTGCATTCTTTTTTTATTGTCTCTGGTTTGGCTGATAGAAGCTTAAGGCTTCATGTTTTTTCTATTCAGTTAGCAAAAGCTTGAAGCTTTATAGTTTTTCTCTTTTCAGTTTGGTTGGCAGAAGCTCAAAGCTCATTTTTTTTTCTTTTCTTTTCTTCTGTCATTAGTTTTTGCATGGAAGCATAAAGTTTCAATTTTTTTAGGTTCTCTGTTTTCCATTTTCTACATATAGATTATCATCGACACAAGTTTTTCCTATTTTGATTTTCCTTTCCTTTCTTTCCCGCATCGGGCTTGTATATGAGAGCTTAAAGCTCTATCATTCTCTAGCATGCTATCTCGTTATTTGGGGAATCTTAAAGCTTCCATCTTTCGGTGGCTTCTGGCTTGTTTGCTCTATACATGGGATGCTAAGGGATGTGGTTTGCTTTGCACGAGGGTTACTTGTAAGGAAGCTTACTTTACTTTTTCTTTATATTTGCAAGTTAGGGAGTCTGGTCCATTTTCCTTTGTATGCATGAAGTTTTAATGACTATCAGAGCTTTTTTTTCCCATGTTTTATAACTTTAAACAAAAGAGAGAAAGTTGCAGGGGTAACATGAACTTGGCTTTGAAACTGTATGGCAGGGAGTCTTTAAGTTTTTTTAGATCGAATTTTTCTTTTTTCAATGAAAAACCAAAATTTTAAAATATGCTAGAAACTTGTACGCCCTCAATAAAGTTTCTTTTCATGTATGCTTTATATCATTCAATTCATGCATATTTCTTTTATGTTGTTTAAATTTAATTACAATTTAAATTTCATGCATTTTTAATTTTTATCTTGGTTAAATTTTTATGTTCATTTTCATTTTTATGCAATTTTCATGCTATAATTTACTTTTGATATAATTCATTTTTTATACATTTTAGATTTATGTAAAAAAAATAAAAAAGACCAAACAATAATCATAAAAAATATATATTTAATAAAAAAGAAAAATATTTTTAAATCTCTGCCAAGATGTTGGAGGTAATTAAAAATCATGTTTTAAAAATTTAATCTGGTCTAGATGTTGAGAAATTATTAAATAATAAAAAATAAAAATAATAAAAGCTAAATAATAATAAAATAGTAAAATTTTAATGGAAAAAAATATATATAAAAAATATAAAAATATAAGGATTCATTTTATAGAGAAATTATGAAAAATAAGCTTATTCCAAAAATCTACTTAGATGTTAGAGATTTTTAGAGAGATTCATAAATTTTTAAAAGCTTAAAATGAAACCTTAAACCTTATGTGTAAACCCTAAACCCTAAAATGAAACCTTAAACCCTATGTGTAAAACCCAAACCTTAAATGAAAACCCAAACCATAAATGGAATTCTAAAACCCTAAATTCACTAAATGTTCCCAAAACTATCCTAATTTTCTAAAGATTTGTGTGAAAACTTTCCATAAAGTACTCAAATGCCACCTAAAAGATAGGGTATTTAAGAAATTTTATTTAAATAAGATTTTTCATATAATTTCTCAGTCAAAACAATAATAAAATTAAATAAAGAATAAAAATTAAAATGGAATTTTAAATATAAATAGTTGCACCCAAACTCTCCCAAGAGGTTGAAGAGTTCAGGTGATTTTTTTATATTTAAGGACTCGATCCCAAAGTCACATCTCATTATCGCTTATGACATGCATTTGCATATATCCCTTTTTCTATCAATGTTTGCACTCATTATGCATATATATATTTTATTTATTGACATTTATAGTTAACTATAGCATTTTTCATTTTTACTGCATAAAAAGGTTTTCAAAAATTTGATTTCAAAAAAATAAAATTAAAAAAACATTTCAAGGAAGATAATTTTTAGTACTCTACCTAAATATTGGAGAGTTGCCAATAATTATCGTTTGCAAAAAATATTTTTTTTAAGGAATGTTGCAGTAAATCTTAGACGGCAATGATTATCTTTGAATTCTGTCTATATGTTGGAGAATTATATGATATTTTTTTAATCTAAAGATTTTCACAATTGTATTTATTGATTTTCTTTCTTCAAAATGAAAGGAGTTATTATTTAATCTTAAATAAAGACCATTTTTATCCAAAATTATAGATAATGCATGATTAATTGATACCAATTTTTATAGGCATTGTAGGGGTGCTAAACATTTTCTATGCATAACTAACTCTTGAACCTATTTCTATTTTCATAAACCAAAATTTTCTTTCTAATAAACTTTAAACTCGTTTTATTATTTTATTAAAAAGATAAAATTTTTAGATAGTCAATCACACCCTAAAAAAGATTATAATGACTCCCCATTTTCTTGATTTCAAAATTTTTACGTTTAGTGATCAAGTTTCCAAACCGATACATTATGACAATCAACAAAAACACTTTTTTAATCACATTATTAAATACACTTAATATTTAAAATATAATTCTCTATTTCTTCTAAATACACCTTATCCTAATAGTATCACATTTCCCTTCATATCTTTTTCACTCTCTTTTTCATTCTCTCACTTTTAATCCAAATTCAATACAAACTTAACCCTAAAACCATTAAACTAACCCCTAAATCATCAGGTTTTTATTCCATTTATTATAAGATTTCGAGATTTTTATTCATTAATTAGGTTGAAATCATGCAAAAATTAAGATTTTTACGAAAGTTTTTTGGTCCAAATCATACTTCTCAAAAATGGATTTTGTAGAGTCTTAAACATTTTATAGAGTGTAAATGGGGTGTAAAATTTTTTTCATTGAAATCATGTTTCTCATAAATGAATTTCGAGAGTTTTAAACATCAAAGTGTAAAAATGGTAAAGTTATAATTCACTAAAAGATAAATTTGGTATTTTATATATGAGTATTTTTGGCAAAAAAATATTGAAGCATGAAGAAAATTTTTCAAAAATTTTGAAGGCTTCTCAAAAATGGATTTCCAACAGCATTTTAAAGCTCTCAAAACTGGATTTTCAAAGATCTTAAATGTTTGGGTATAAAAATGGTAAAATTACAATTAACTAAAAAATAAAATTAATATTTTATATATGAATATTTTAAAAATTTATATATTAAGGTAAGAAGAGAAATTTGAGTGGCATATTTAGAACCACTCTTCTAATATGAATGGGGGAATTCTGTTTGCACTCTATTTATTACTCTATACACCTCACTTTTAAATACACCATAAATTCAAAACTCATGAATTTCCTATTCCTACTAAATACACCCCCACTCCCCACTCCCAACTTTTTATTTTCCATTCCTACATTTTCTTTCTTCTTCTCTCTTCATTTTTCAATCCAAAAAACAAAAAAAAAAAAAAACCCTATGTCCATTAAATTAACCCCAAATCACTTGTAATTTTTAGTTTTTCAGTGATTAAAGGTAAGATTCTTACCTTATTTTTTATTGATTTTGGTTGAATTATGGTTGAAATCATGTGAATATAAGTTAGGGTTTGCAATAGGATTTAGGAGAAATGGAGCTTCTTAAAAATGGATATCCAAGAAGCTTTAAAGCTTTCAAAAATCCTTTTTTTAAAAAATTAAAAAATTCTTGGATATCCTGTAAGGCTTCTTAGATATATATTTTTGAAAATCATTAAAGCTTCTTGGAAATGCTTTTCGAAATAGATTTTCAAAAAGACTTAAAACTTCTTGAATATTCATTTTTGAAAAGTCTTAAAGTATTTTGGATAAGGTTTTTGGATATCCATATCCACAAACTTTTATGAACTTTCGAAAGTTGATTTCTTACCTTTAATTACTAGAAACCTTACTCATGCATATTCATGTCCCGAGAGCTATTCAAGAATGACTTAATTAAAAATATATACACTTATGGACCCATTTACTTGATCATGTGTGCAAATGAAACTAAAATGGATACTCTCAAACATGCATGGCCCAAACTTGTTCTTTCTATTAAGACTCCAAAAAACCAAGAACACCTTTTTTTTTATTTTCTTGTTTTGCATGGGCAAAAGGAAATTCTTGGTTTTTTGGTCTAAAGACAAGAACATCATTATACCTATGCATGCTTGAGAACTAATGGGTCACTTTCATTTGCACATATGATCAAGTAAGCATAGGCACATGACTCAACCCCTCCCACCCATGCTTGCTTGAAAAATTGCTCCAATATTCCCACATTTGTATTATTTATTTTAAGATTAAATGTATTTATTTTATTTAAATTAAAAATAAACATTATTAAGAGTTTATAATTAAATATATATTTAAATAAAAATTTATGTATTTTCAAAAATAGATTTTTGAGAATACAATGTAAATCTCAAAAATGAAATTTTGAAAATTATTTTGTATTCACGAAAATTTTGAAAAATACAATTGCAATCTCGAAAATCCATTTCTGAGATTGCAATATAATTCTCCCATCGTTAAATTTAAAAGAAAAAGAACGGTTAATTGTATATAAGTAATTGAGGACATTTTTGTCATTTACTAATGGCTAAAATTGGTATTTGCTATGTGGGTTTTTTGACAGGAAATTTAGGAGCTATATAAAGAATATGAGAAGTGCACATTTATTGTATAAATTTTTTTCAAAGTTTTTATTTTTTATTTTTTTCAAACCTAAACCCAACTCGACTTGATATTGTATAAATCATACCCGACTAATTCGACCTAAAATTAATAAAATATTATTTTTAAAATATAAAATATTACTTTTTAAAAATAAATATATAATATATATAATATATATAAATAAAAAATTAAATAATTAATTAAAAAATAATTTTTATATAATATCGGATTGAGTCAGGTCGGGTTTGCCTAAAACACAAATCCGATTCGATCTCGATTTTTTCTTAACATTACCCGACCCAAAATCTAATTTTCAAAAAAATAAAAAATCGACCCTATGAGATCGGGTAGGGTCGAAAATCACCATAGACGGGTTGGGCTACCAACCTTATTTATACGTTGACAAACACCTGTTTGTATAGAAAATGCTTTAAATAATTCTTTCATATTTTAGGATTTATGGTTAATATATTTATAAAAAAATTATTTAAGATGTTTTTTGTTAAAAAAAAAAAGCTTAAAAAGATTATTTTATGCGTTTTTGTACAAAAAATGCCTTAAATAATTTTTTTTATATTTTAGGATTTAGAGTTAATATTTTTAGGGTTTAGGTTAATTTTTTTATAAAAGCATTATTTAAGGCATTTTTTATACAAAAACATCTTAAATAATCATTTTATTTTTTATAAATGGATTATTCAAAGGTTTTTGTATAAAAAATACTTTAAATAATCTTTTTATATTTTAAGGTTTAAGTTTAATATTTTTATAAAAGGATTATTTAAAGTGTTTTTTGTACAAAAATACCTTAAATAATCTTTTTATAAATAAAAAAATAATTATTAAATATTCATAATATAAAAAAATAAAAAAACTATTTAAGACGTTTCTGTATAAAAATATTATTTAAGACATTTTTATATAAAAAAATACTTTATGTAGACACTCATTTTTTAGTAAGCTTCAAAATAAATAATAAAAAAAGATAAATAATAGATAAATAGAAGCTAAGTTTCAATCCTAGTCAAATGGTAGGATGAAGACTTTAAATTTTGAAACTGGGATCATTTTTTGAAAAAGAGGGGATAAATAGATGAAAAGATGGGAAGATTATGATTTTTTAATCCTCAAACTGACCCTATTTAAACCATCAACCGCACACAAAATAGGGAGAAAGAGGAGGAAACACATTAGGAACAAACAGAAAAGAAATATCAACAAATCCTAACAAATTTCAGTAAATCTTTTTTATCAAATTTCCATACCCCTTACCTATTATCACCAACCCAACCAACATAGACACTCCCAAAAAAAAAACACCCAATAGTCACTTAGTCAAGCCACCCCAACTTATTGAACCTAAAAAGTTCGAAGCACAAAATATAGCATATTTAAGAATCATTAGCAAATATTATTTGCACTTGCCAAATACATAAAAAAGAAGAGGTAACAATCACTGGTAACCCAAATCGACAATTGGCAATAAAAAATTCAACAAACAAATAGCCAGCAATCACATTCCATTTGTAACACACAAAGGCAAGACTCAAAGTCAGATTACGTAGTAAAATTCAAAGGGAAACCAGAAGGAAAGAAAGCAAATCAGAAGCAAAATCCCATCAAGGAAAAAAACTAGTTTTACTTTACCTAAGACCCTTAAAGATACCGTAGCAGCCGAACCTTACTCCACCATACCACCATCATCCATCTCCCATCAGAATTCACCCATTGCTAGTAAAGCGCATCAGTGAAAATCCAATAACAGATCAAGTAAAGTCAGAAACTAAGGGAAAGTCAGAAATAAAGATTTTTTAGGTTTCCAATAAGTACTCTTACCAAGGGTTTTTAGGGCTTTCAAGTCATCAACAAGGCAACCTAGGAAAAGAGGAAGAACATGTTGTGGAATAGTGGCCAAATGAGTAGCATCAGGAGAGATTCGAGCATTTGAGTCCACGCTCTTAAAATCTTGATCTACATAAATGGAGACGTTTTTGTGGTAAACTAAATACACCATGTGAAAGAAGAGGCCAAAACAATTTTCTGAGTGAAATTTGGGCTTGAATTGTCATCAATAACAGTGGTTGAAGGTGACCAGAGGGGCCAGCGACGATAGCGTTTCACCGGGGTTTAAAAACTTGTGGAGTTTCCAACCAACCTTCATCCCTTCTTAGAAAGAGAGAGAGAGACCGAGTAGAAATTGTAAAGTGAGGAAAAAACTTGTAAAATGGAAAATAAAGTTTAAAGGAAGGCTTTTATAGCTTCGATCAAGCGGTGCCATTTTAACTAAAGAAAATGGGTTCCTTTTGACCCATTTCAAGGATCCATGCATCAAAATTGGGCAATCCGATCCAACCGCTTAGCCTGATCTTCTGCCCAATCCAGCTCTGTGCCATTTGAGCTCCAAACCGAGTCGTTTTCTTGTGTGTGAAATCGAGCTGCGGTAATTTTCTAGAGCCAAGTCACGAATTGTTTGGGGTATTCTTTGTCTATTTTTGTCATTTTGCTCATTATTTATCATTTTTTATGAATAAAAAAAGATAAATGAATAAAAAAAATTGTCAAAAAAATGTTTTTTAATGAAAAAGTTAAAAGTATTAATTTTCTTTGAAAATAAAATTTTCAAAAAGATGTTTTTGAGGAAAAGTTGAAAAGTATCAACTTTTCTTGAAAATAAAATTTTCAAAAAGGTATTTTTGAGGAAAAGTTAAAAGTATCAATTTCCCTTGAAAATAAAGATTTCAAAAAATATTTTTAAGTAAAAATTGAGAATACTAATTTTCCTAAAAAAATAAAAATTTCAGAAAAAAGTATTTTTGAAAAAAAGTTGAAAATATAAATTTTATTTAAAAATAAAAAAATAAAAAAAATGTTTTAAGGAAAAATTGAGAGTATCAATTTTCCTTAAAGAATAAAAATTTCAAAAAAAATATTTTTGAAGAAAAGTTGAAAGTATCAATTTTCCTTGTATAAAGGCATGAATTTGTTTTAAAGAAAAATGAAACAAAGCAATAAAAGAGATTCTCATAAAAGGTGGGAGCATTATTCCTTTTTCTTTTCTTACAATTTTTTTTATGTTAAACAATTCGATGATGGAGCTTCTGCGAGGGAAGCAGTAGTTTTCTTGCATACTCTTAAGGTGAGGGGATTTTCTTAATTTTTTGCCAAAAGTGTTGGATTCAATTAAGAATAATTTTTAATAATTAATTACTTGGTAAAGTTTTTAAGGTTAATGGATAACACGAAATCGAACTGGTATCATCTTTCAATGGGCATTGTGGGGGTGCTATAACCTTCCTCACGCGTAACCACACTCCCAGACCTAGTTCTAGTTTCACAGACATTGAATCTATCTTGCAAAGATACCTAAGTCAAATTTAGGATTTCTCTTTAAAAAGGAACAGATTCAGTCAGGTGACCAATTGCACCTAAACAAAAAAGATTAGTGGCAACTCCTCAAATCAATATTTAATGATAGGTCTTTAGATCTAGACGTTATGACACTTTAAATAATCTTTTTATTCTTTTATAAAAATTTTATTTAAGACGTTTTATGTAAAGAAACATCTTCAATTATCCTTTTCTAAATAAATTAAAGAAACATTTTTACATTTTTTTCATGATATAAAAAAAGTGAAAAACGCATTAATTGACCTTTTTTCTAATAATTTTTTCTATCAATTTTTGTTATTCAAAAAAATGCTAAATGCCTCAATTGATGATATTTTATAAATAAAAATAACAATCAAATAAAATATTTATCTTCTTTTGATACTAAAAATATTATTTGTTATTTGGGTATTTATTATTAATAAAATAAAATAAAAAGTTATCATCATATATACTATAGAGATTATGATAATTATATAAAAATTAATATACATAGATTTTCTTTATCAAATAAGTAAATTTGAATATGAAACATCCTAAAAATTAAAAAAAAAACTTAGGTATCACACTTTTAGGGATTATACTTTTTATTGGAATCCAAAATTGCACGAATCTAAAGCCCTCTTAATATGTACTCAAAATTAAAATAAAAAATTGTCATGGAAAAATCACAATCAATATCACCAAAATCAACAAAATAATAAATAAATGTATAAAATACACAAAGAAAACAAAAATATCAACCAAAAAAGCCCACAATGCAAAAAAAACATTGAGGCTACACAAGAAAAAATAAAAAGAAATGGCTTTAGAAAAGGATTTAAGGATTATAATTTTGCTTTTCAAAGAGGTTTTTGGTTTATAAAAAAAAAAGGAAATGGAAATTCCACCATCGATTATACCAGCAACTACGAAGGTAAAGGGAGCCTAGATTTAGGATTTTAGAAACAAAGATGATTAAGAAAAAAAAGAAAAGAAATGGGGAGAAACAAGAGAAGTGATCGCAGATAAGTTGAAAAGGAAAAAGAAAATTTTTTGTGATCGCAAACGACAGCAAAGAAAACCAGATGAGGGATTTGAAAATAGAGAAGTGAGAGAGATGGTTGCTAAGGTTTCTAAAGAAAAGAAAATGTGTAAAACTAGAGATTTTTAATGAATTTATAGAAGCACTAAAATGATGCGTTTCATTGAATCAATGAAACAAAAAAAAAAAAAAAAAAAAAAAACAAGGAATGGGCTGATCTATTAAAACCCAAACTGAACTTGTCTTTTATCCAACTAACATGGGTTTAATGCAATACAATTTACTACGGCTTGAAGATACACCTTTTAGTCTAATTTTCATTTATTTTATTTTAATTTAAATTAATAACAAAAACAAAAATTAATAATCATAATGATATATAATTATTTAAAAAATCCTCTAATATCGAGGATATGAGATATAGTTTTCTACAATTTATTTTCTTAAGTTGATTTTAGTTAATCTTCTTTATATTTAAAGCCAACCCAAATATATTTTATTGACCTAATTTACTAAATTAAAATTCAAGTCCAATTCAAAAAGTTTTTTTTTTTTATCATGAGATATAATTTTCAATGTATAATTATTTTTTAATTATTTATTTTTAATTAAAATTTAACACTAATTAATAATAAAAAATTCACAATAATTGTTTAAAATTCTATTAATTATGATTTTTAAAGAAAGTTGAGCTAATATAGATCTTTTTTAAATCAATTATTAATTATAAAATTAAATTGAAGTTTTTAAATGAAATTTATTAGGGCATAACATTAATCGTTTTAACCACAAAAAGGGAATCGAGTTGGGTTATTTGTTTTTTATGGGTATTTCAGTTAGTCAATTAATTTGAACATTAAGGCAATCGTTTCTTAATATTAAATTTAAGAATCGTTTCTCAATATTAGATTTAAGAATCTAAACTGATTGAGAAAATTGATTTATTTTACCTTTTATAATTTTATTACACATTTTTATTTTATACCTTTTTCTTTTACTAAAAAGAGATTGTAGACCCTTAAACTCTCTCTTCGACATTTCCTGCCTTTTCACATTCCCTCTCAATTAATGCCCAATCCGCCTCTTGTTAGTTACCTTTCGAGCTTGCTTTACATCTCTACCTTTTAGTCATTCCAACTTTACTGGCACCACCGCTCCCTCTAGCATCGATTCTTGATATTTGATTTTGAAGGGGCCATTTAATATTATATTTTATTTTATTTTCTATAACACTTAACATATATGTATATATATAAGCAAAATACGTGAAATTAATAAATATATTTATATATACGCTACATTTTCCTTGTTGCTCAATAAAAAAAAATGCATAAAAGTAAATTATGAAAAAAATAAAATTATTAATTTTAATTTAGAATAGATCAATTTAAATTTATTTAATACATATTTATATATATGCTAAGATTGTCAAAACTTGGGAAGGGGGACCAAAGCCTTCTCATGCTTTAACAACAACCACCCCTATATATACTTACTAAGAGTTGTCAAATCTTTTAGGGGGACCAACACCCCCTCATTCATCAACTATTAGAAAAAAGAAATAAGAAAAAAGAAATAATAAAAAAAAATTTTAGTTTTGAGGCATAAAGAATACTTTCTTAAAGATAATTATACCTCAAGATATAATAAAATCTCAAAACTCTTTAAGTAGAAGTAATGAAAATGGTTATACTAAAAGATCTAATTATAATTAATGGACAGACATAAACTTTTATTCAAATGGTTATGACATTCTATATAATATGACATTTATGAATAATAATCTATTTATATTCAAATAGTTATGATCATTTGTCATATGATAATTGTTTCTATTCAAATATAATTATTTAAAATTTGAATAAAATTAATAAAAAATTTAAACTTTACTCATTAGTAATTAAATATTTCTATCTAATGTGAGATGAATCACATTTTAAATTTCCAACAATCCTTCACTAGTTTGGAATTTCGGTGTTTAATCTTTAACCTTTCACACAAATCAATATTATGAATACAAGAAGGTATCTCTCAATTTAAATCTTTAATTAGTGTATATATTTTAAAAATCTAATAAAGTTGATGATATCCAGAGATTTAACTTGAACTTTTAGTGTTAGAATTGAAGATATAAACATATAATACTTATTTATTCTTCTATCAGAGATTTATAACCGCTTTAGCACTATTATGGCCATGTACATGTTCTATTCATAAATATTTACAAGAGAGACCCCAATTCTTCTTATTGAAATGACACAAATTTTATGTTTATATAGGTAGAGTTTCCTTTATATCTCCATTGCTTTAGATATTTAAAACTCCTTTAAGAGTATAAAAATTCATCCTTCCTACACAATGGATTACACTAGTTTTTAAAATTTGAATAGATTTTACTAGTGCTTAACAGATACATAACAATAACTTGTTTTTACCTATTAAACTTTATAATTAGAGGTTACTAATTCAAAGTTAGGTTCCCATTATTGGTGTCTAATAGTAAAGGTTTAAATCCATTTTACTAGTAGTACTACTAACAAAATATCTTAGAATTCAATTTTCTTTTATGATAATTACCCCCCAATTGATATTGAATCTCTAATATAATCAGTTCAAGCTAATATGTCCAAAATTTTCATTTTGCACATCATTTATATGCTCTAGGCATTATTACCTTATTATTATCATTTTAAGAAATAGTTGGTGTTAGTTGTGACCACAACTCCATACTCATAAATTTCAACCATTTTCATACTTTTATATATCTTTAATACAATTATATTTCTAGTACAATTGGATAAACTCAATGAATAAACCAAACCATTTTAGTTCTTTAAGATTTTTAAAGACCTTTTTATGATTTTAATTTAATAAATGTACTAAACTTATAAGCTTGTATAATTTGTTCATAAAATTATACTAAAATCTTATACCATTATGGTGGCAATTTTTATTTCTTTTGATTATTATCACCTCCACCATGTGCAAGTATGCATTCTTTTATTAAAGAATGTCTCATTCAATTATTAAGATATCATATGTACTTAATCAAGTTGCCATTTCATTTATCTTTTTACTATTTGGTTTTTCTTTTTTAAAGTAGGAAGCCTTTAAATCCACTCTTAGTGAAAGATAACTAGCAAATATCTTAATATTTCTATAAAAGTTTCAAAACTTTTTTATTTTAACTCAATATAAGGTTTATATCTATAAGCAAATTTCAAATATAATCATGCTTCTTAGTCTCCTTTTAAGACTTTTTATGTCAATTCATAAATACTTATATGAATCTATTTCATCATGGAAACTATTAATAATTTTTATTACCATGAACAAAATCATTTCCATTACCCAAATGATCAAATAGCATTCCTTTTGCTATTATAAAAGTTTTCATATTCATAAGATTTTGAATCACTCAATTCCAACGTAAATATACTTTAAAATTTTCACTATATAAAACCATAGATGATAAATCATTTGTACAATCTATGAATTAGACCATAACAAAAGAGATTGCCATAACATGATCAAGATTATGGCATCAATTTTGACTTACGGCTATTCTATGCCAACTATAATAATCCACATCAAACCTATAAATCATATAGATTTGGCTATTGAAATTATGTCATTTATAGTGATGCCTTTTAGTGAAAACCAACTATCTCAAATTTTATCATGAGTTTTCAATGCATATATTAATTGCCAATGGCCAATTCTAAGTTTATGACAATTGAAACCTCTAAATTTGATTCCAAAAATTTATGAGAACTTTATTTCTCTACCATTATGCGGTCGAAGTATATATCTCTTTTATTTACCTATTTTAATTGGTCATAACATTTTTGGATATATAACAAATTAAAACTTTACTTATATGACCAATATGTCTATGTACAATAAGAGTCCATAGTATATTTAACTCAAATTTCAAATACTTTCATAATCATTTTGTGATCAATATGTTCATATCTAGATTACTATATCAATGCAAGTCATGCAACATGAATCCAAAGAATCATTTTCATATAATAGCATAAACAATAATTATAATATGAGTTCTACTCATATTTTATGCAAAAACTTGTGATGAATTTGTATTGGTTAAATCATTGAGTATATAACTCCAAGTCTTACAGCTTTCACAAGCCAATATTATTATCTTAGCCCATATATTAATATGGTGTATAACCAGCCACATCCTTGCCATTGTCATGAAACTATTGAAAACCATGGTATTCTATCTTTAACTAGATTCTATCTCTATAAAATGTCTTCATTGTCTTTAACCAATAATGTATAAATTGAATAATGGCATACTATCTTTATAGTCCATATATTTCTTAACATATAAGAAAGAAAATTTCATCTTATTCATTTCATTTTCGTAATATATGGCAAACTGTACCAATGTTTTCCATACCATCACAAAATGGAACTAAACACATACATGTATCAATGCCTTTGGAACATTGATTTTGTATGTTCTTTTTTAATTTACAAACATGGCTAATTTAGATATTAATGCATATTTTTCAAAATGCTAGTAATCGAAAAATGCTTCAATATTTTTAATGACATATCTTTTCTTTTAATCAATCATCTAATTAGCCCAAATTGTTGGCAAAATTTTAGTTAGTGATCTAACATAAAATTTACAAAATATAAGGATGCCATAAATATACATACTTAATGTATTTTACATTACCATCAGCCACAATTCTTCATAAAATTATATATTCATTGCATATAATAATCTTGCATTAACTTATTACATTATAAATTCGAACAATTTAAAAATGCTATCATCAACGTGAATAATATTTCAAAACCTAAACCTTTATAAACCTCACAATTATAATAGCTTGATATTTTCTTTTTAAACATGGATTTCTTTAATCTCCCACCTTTTGCAAGCCAATTTCATCAATCATAGTTATGCAGCAAGAACATTTATATTCCAAATTCTTAAGTTTATTTGTCTTACTTGTTTTGGCCATCAAACACAAATTGAGTTATACCTTAAACTTCTAGTGTAATACACCCAACAAGTAGCATACATGTCACATTGCCCATATTTATGATAATAACAATTATTTGGTTTATTATCCACTAATTAATCCATGAAACATTATATCTTAATAATAATTATTCACATATATCAATTTAATTTTAATTGGTTTTCATGAAAACTGAACACTAGTCAAAATTTGAACCAATAATAAATTTAAAAAAATATATCAACCTTTAATTTATAAATGACCAACAAAGATAGAACTATACAAATAGCTTGACTGAACTTATTATCTCAATTTTGGTGCCATGATTTAAATATAAAACTAATCTTGTAGCCAAATCTTATTTTCTGTATATATTCTCCACTTATATCTAATTTTTCATGGTAAATTTCTTTACCCATTTTTGATTGTTTTCATAGAAACTATGTAACAATTTACTTATTCTATATATAACCAAGACATGACAATTAAACAATCGACTATTCCATTAAAACCCGGTTTAATTTGTTACTTATAATAAATGATAATTCTTTTGATCGTAGATCAATTCATGTTTTTCTCTTTTATGTTATTAAGCTATTTCCCATCCTAGTCTTTATAAGCATCGATTTTTCAAATAAATATAATATAATTCATTAAACCCAATTATGGAGTCAATTTCAGTATATGCATAAACTTATGCAATGTAATCAATATTTTACATATTGTATTTTGACTTTACACATTAATGAAATTAATTGTTATCGTGTTTATCTCATTTAGTCAATTTTCTTACCAACAATTATACAAAAATAAAATACATACATCTAATGAAGATCTTTATAAAAATTAATATTTTAGTCTATGGAAACATTAATCTTTTGACACCTTAAGCCTACTCTAAGATTGATCTCCAAATCATACAAATTTTTTTTCCTTGTATCTTCCTCATGCAAAAATTTTTCATAACTGCCTTTAAATTCTTAAAAAAAAAATAAATAAGAAAAGAGAAATAATAGAAAAGAATTTTGATTTTAAGGTGTGAAGAACACTTTCTTAAAGACAATTATGCCTCCAGAATATAATAAAACCTCAAAACTCTCCATGCAGAAATAATAAAAATAATTATACTGAAATATCTATTTATAATTAATGAACAGACATAAACTTTTATTCAAATGGTTATAACCTTCTATATAATTATGACATTTGTGAATAATAATCTATTTATATTCAAATAGTTATGACCATTTATCATATGATAATTGTTTCTATTCAAACATAATTATTTAAAATATGAATAAAATTAATTAAAAATTAACTTTACTTATCAATAATTAAATCTTTCTATATAATATGGGATGCACCATATCAACGATATCAATGATGGTTCACCTCTGGCTCCCCCATTCATTGTCTCTAGCTCTTTGCCCTTCTTCACCCTTTCACTTTCAAGATTCAAAATTCAATAATTGTTTAGCCAAGTTCAACACAACCATTGACTGACGACCATCAGGCCACCACACCACAATGTAGCTCCACAACTCCACCAAAAGTCCTCCACAACTCTATCAATCAATGGTCAGTTGGGCTTTTATATATCCTTATGAACAACAGAACAAAAATAAGTTTTTTCCTTATTAATTGATGATAATGGTATCTATTAATAATTTGTATATATGTTTGAAGAACAAATTGGTTATTGAGATTTGTTGTTAGTTGTTTTGTAACTTTAATTAGTTTTAAAGATCTGTCTTGTGTATTATTAAATAGTTTTAAAGATTTGATTAGTATTATTGTATTATTAATTAGTTTTAAAGATATTTGAGACTTTCTTATTTTTAAGTTCTGCAATTGTAAACATTCATTGCTAAGCAATTTCAATTTGTTTTTCTTGGAATACTAACAAAAATTTCATCGGTTTTTAAAAATTGATTTAAAAAATTAAAAATATTAAAATTTATTTATTAATTTAAATTTTTTATATATAATTTTTTAACCAAAATTATTTATCGATGAAATTTTTTAGTCAGTGTTCCTTTGGTAAAATACGTATCTATAGTATTATTGATAGAATTTTTCATCGTTAAGTATGGGGCTAAAATTTTGTAGCTATACCAAATTACTGATGGTATACTAATAGAAATTTTGTTGATAACTTTCATCAATAATTTATTAGTATTCCATCAGTAATAAATTGATAGTTTCATTTTTTAATTTTGTGAATAATCCATTAGTAATTACTAATGAAAAAAATTTGTTAGTAATAAGTATACTTTTGGTAGTGTGAGGAATTTTAGAGGGTTCAAATTCTCTTTCTAAATTCCACTTAAAGAGGTGGAATTTGTGAAATTTCTTGTTTTTATGGTAAGAAACATTTACTATGTTTCCTTTTTTATGCAATTTTTATATATTTTTTTCAATTTTAATTACAAAAATTCATTATAAAATTTATTTTAAAAATTTTTCATATTGTTAATGATATCTACATATTTTTACAATTCTAATGATAGTCATATTACATATAATTTTTTTTAAATATTTTGCTTTTTTATCTCTAATATCATTATTTATTTATTATAATTATTTTTATCTCATCAAATTTCAATATTTAAAATTCTTTTTTAAAAAATAATTATCCAAACAATACAATTACAAATTATGTTATTTTAAATTGATGCATTTTAAAATTCTTCAAAATTTCAAAATTCCTCATCTAAGCACACCCTAAATTATTGTGTAGACACCAATAACAAATAAGCAACTCCATTGAAGAAAATAAATTTGAAGAAAAACTTTGGGCAAGGCACTTTCAAGAAGCTTTCTTAGAAACAATAATTCCCTCACTAGTTACAAATGGTTACTAGAAACGATATCCTCAAGATACATTGCTTAAAGAAGAAGAATTGATTACGTACACTTCAACTCTTCTTTTATCTTGAAAAGATAAAAAAGTATTAAGATTATTATTTAAAACAATTGTTAAGAAGTATTTATAGACTCTAAAAGTCACTTCTAACGTTTTTCCCTGAAAAAAATTATTTTAAATGAAGTAATATTTCTTTCCAAACGAAAGAGTATGCCTAATGAACTTTTTTTTTAATCTGTTAACACTAGCAATCGATTGCTTTAAAAAAATTTTTCTTCATCCAAAATATGGGTATTCGAATACCCAAAGTATGGTTTATGAATACTCGCTTTCCGATTTCAAATTATTTTATTCTGAAATAGGGAAGCGAATTGCCCCTCATGGGTAGTCCGTTGCCCATGCTTTTTTTTTTTTTTTTTGTCAGAATGTAAACTGCTCAATGGCAGTTACTAGGGCTACAGCTGTTCTCACTTAGCAATTGATAGGAGAATCAGCCAATCAATAAGTTGCTCCCTCCTTACTTAGTTCTAATATATATATATATATATATATATATATATATATATATACACTTTCAAACATTATTTTTAATTCATATGCATACAAAATGATTGTAAAACAATATTTTTGCTTTAATAAACCTTTTTAAAAATATATATATCTTTGTTAATATAAAAAACAAATTTATCATTTTTATTCATGATTTTTGAAAGTTACATTTATCATTTACTATTTTTATTATTATTTCATTTTCATCCATGCGTTTTAAAAGTTACATTTTCTATCACCACTTTTTATTAATCTGTGATCTTTTAAAACATTTTATCGTCCGTCTATTGGTTACGAAAATGAAAAGATCCTCATAAGCATCAATTGTTAAGTCAAGGTCCACTAATAAAAAGCCAGCTACAAGCGGGTCAATTGATTTTTTTTTCTTTTTGAAAAAAAATTATATACTTTACAAATAACACTTTTATTTTTGTTTGAATAAAAATATTTTTTATGTGAAAAATAAAAAAAATTAAAAAAAAAAGATTGAGAGAAAACAAAGAAGACGACATTGTTTAATAATTTGAAGAAAATAAAAATTTGACTGTAAAAAGTAATTCTGAAGGCACTGGGCCACATGATATTCAGAAAATAATTTTTATGTTATATATATTCTATATTTAAAATATTAATTTTTCACAATAAATTCATTTTTATGTAAAAAAAAAAAGTGAAAGAGATAAGGGGTAAAATAAAAATATGATTTTTTTTAATAATTTGAAGAAATTGGATGAAAAGAATGATTTTGAAGAAATTGGTGGTTAGATCAAAATTAAACGTTGAAAAAATAAGTTTTATTTTAGCAAAAATAAGTGTATCATATATAAAGTATATGGCTATATAAATAAATTTTAAAAATAAAAACGATTGATCCCCTAAAAATTGACTATTTTTTGCTCATCTTGTCATATGTGCGTGGGTCCATGTCCTTTGATAATTGCTGCTTACATGAACATTTAAGTTATTTCTTCTATCTCATTTTTTTTTTTATGTCTTAAAATTACGTTATGTTTTTTTAATATTTAAAACTCTTTTTTTATATATTTTAAAATTATTTTTACATTTTTTTTACTTTTTAATGTTAAAAATAATAATATTTTAATTTTATAAAAAATTTTAAATTTTAATATTAAATATATTAAAATTAAATTTTTTTTTAATTTTATAAAAGTTATGATAGATATATTACTATAAAAAATATTTTTATATTAAAGAATGAATATTGAACAATGAAATCCGTTGAAAGGTATAAATAAAATAGAAGGTTAAACAGAAATGATAAGTTCATATATGTTACTAAAATGATGAAATAAATATAATATTAAAAATTATGAATAAAAATGATAAATCTATAAATATCGATTAATTTTACTCAATTAAGTTCTATTTCAACTTTGTTTTATTTCTGCAGCAAACCGGTTATAACTGACACCTGTGCAGATAGAATCTAGTGGCGCGGCTTTTACTGAGCAATTTAGAAGAAGGGCTGCATTGAATTCCAAATTTTCGATTTTCGGGGTAAAAGAAATTCCTTTGAACGAGTCTTGAAGAAGTCAACTTCATTCGAATTCGGCTTTTATGACATAGATCTCACAACCTGATTAGACACGACAAATGGACGTGTCAGGACATGATTGGATTGAATTATTTTAGGTTGGATCAATTTAAGTTACAAATTTTTCGAGTTATTCAGGAATTTTTTTTAAGAAGGAAATTTTCATTAAATCATGAAATAATATTTTCAGAGTAAATTACATTCGAAATAAGAGAGGGGATTCCTCAAGCCAGTATAACGACTCCATAGGAGAATTTAGTGCATTCTTTGTCAATCTATGTGCAGCTTCATTTGCATATCTCTTTGTGTGAACAGCAGTGAAGTAGTAGAATTCATGACTAAACAGCTTTGCATCTTGGATTAACTCACCAATCATCGATAGGCTCATTGTATCAGAATTCAGTTGGTTTATAATATCTAGAGCATCCCCTTCAATTGTGACAGAATTAACCTTTTTTTTTTTTTTTTTTTGTAAATTCAATGGCCTTGATTGCTGCTAACACCTCCGCAACTATTAGATCTCTCATGCGCATCATGGCAATTGAGCATGCTCCCAGTACATGACCTGTTTAATCCCTGAGCACTATCACTGGCCCGCATACACTCCCTTCTGCATTCAACGCCCCATCAAAATTAGCTTTGACAATTCCTACTTCCCATCTCACATTTCGCACTGATAGTATTTGGAGCCAAATGTGTTTGAGCTTCTCTATACCTGCTAAGTTTCTGTTGTGCCAAATTATACTACTTGTTTTCAATCCTACTTCAAAGCTATGCTGGTCCACTCTCCCAAACATGTTGCATAGCCACCCTTTCTCGTTTTCTAGTTCTGCATTAGTCCATTCGTCCCTCTACTGATCACATCCCAAACTTCTTTCGCTGTATTGTACCTTTTGACCGCATGCATGACAGTTTCCTCTTCTTGTCCACACCTTTGCCACACCTTTTGTGCATCAACTCCCTGCTTAGGTTGTTAAGTATTGGTAACATTCCATTGTTCAGGAACCATCCAAAGACCTTTATCTTATTTGGTAAGTTCAACCTCCATAGTTTTTTCCACAAGCCATTTTCTGAGCCACAGTTTGTTGTGTCCTCGTGTACTCTGTTGTGCAATCTGTATGCACTCTGCACCGTGTACTCTCCACTCTTCTCTGGACTCCATGTTAGTTGATCCTCTCGTCCCACATGCCCTAAGGGTATACAGCACACCATGTTCGCTTCCTCAGCCGAAGGCAACTTTTGGATTGCATCGTCTTTCCACTTTCTTTCATTTGGATCAATCAGGTCTGACGCTATCTCATATTGTGCCACCAACGTCAGTTCTCCACATGGGTTTAGTTTCTGATACGATTTGACTCCAATCTCTTGCTAGATCGTAATCTTGCCTCCATCTCCCACTCTCCATCTTACACCTAGTTCCAGTACTTTTCTTGCAGACCAAACACTCCGCCAAATGAGAGATGGATTTGCGCCCAATTCCGCTTCCATAAAGCTTGATGTGGGGAAGTGTTTTGCCCTAAGCACCTTGTGGACCAACGAAGATGGTCTTTTCATTATGCACCACCCTTGTTTTCCCAATAGGACCAAATTGAAATTTGCAGCCATGGACATCTCATTTTATTCGACGAGGTTTTTGGAGATCAAATGGATTTTGATCTAGAATTGGACTTCAATAAAAAAATTTTGGCCCAAGGTTTAAAAACCCAAAAATTATTGGTATTGGTTTAATTTGATTTTAATTTTAATTTTAATTTTAATTTTGACTTTAATTCTAATGTTCATTTTAAATTTTCATTTTCAAAAAAATAAAAAAATTCAAAAAAGGTTCAAAAAACAAGAAAGAAAAACTTGGGATCCAAATCCTAGATTTGATTCTGGAATTTATTAATCGATTATGAATGTAAAAACATGGCCCCAAAAATTCACGTAGAAAAAGAGAATCACGTAATTGAATTTTTAAAAAAATCTTAAATTCGGTAGGACTTAGAAATTTCCAAAATCAAAGGGATTTAGTCCCTGTATAAACAAACAATTCAAACACAATAGAAAAAAATGATAATAAAAAGCAATAAGCAATTAGCAATTCAAAATAATTAGAGTTAAAATGTTCTAGGTTTTTAATTCTGGGTTTTAGGAATTGAATTCTTGTGTTTTGATTTGATCCTTGGAGTTTTTAGATTTTAAGGAGTTTAAATTTCTTAATTCTATTTATTTTTTTATTTTGATTTGATTTTTGGGAGCTTCTAAGTTTTTGGATAGGATTTTTGTGTTTTGGGTTTGTGTTTTACTTTTTTGAAGAATTTTGGGTTTTTTCTTGAATAGTTGAATTTTTTAGGTTTTCGGTTGACTTTTCTAGTAAAAGTTTGAATTTTTTGACAAGTATCATAGTAGTCAAAAGAATTAATGGTGGTCATATTCTGGGGTGCTGGGCAATTCTAAGTTTTCTTTAAATTTTTCGATGACCAATTGAATTTTTTGACGTTGGATTCTGAAATTTGTTGGCCGATCATTTGAAGTTCAAGGTGGATTTTAAAGAGAAGCTCAAACAAATTAAACCTAAAGAGAGAAGAATAGAAACATGTAGACACTGATTTTGTTCAGGTTTACTATCTTCAATTCTTATTTAATAATAATAATTATTATTAAAAATTAAAAAACAAAACTAAAAATAAAAAAACAAACAAAAAAAAGCAGAAAGTAAAGGGGGCCGGGGCTGTGGCAGTGGTGTCGCGCACGACACCATTGCTACCCCTGTCCTATCCCTTCACCAAAACCCTTACCCTACCATACCTTGCAAACTCTGTTCACCCCATCAGCATTTTTGAATCACCATGCCAAAGCCCCATGCCCTGTCAATCCTAGATTTCTACAAAAGCCAGTTTGAACTCCCAATCAAAGGGACCTTTAGAATGGACCAACCCCCTATCAAAGCCCTCACACCTACCAAAAACCCAAAAACATCCACACTCCATGAACCCAAGCTTACTTGGTGCCACACATCCACTCCCTACGACCGAAACCACCACACAACCACCTAATGAGACCTTGACCATCAGTTTCCCACAATACCCACCAGAAAACCAACCATAAAAAAAAAAATTCACAAAAAAAAATAACAAACAAAAACACAGTCCTCCCCATAGGGAGGAACCTAGTGCCAAGCCACCTATAAAAAAAATAAAAAAATGTTGTCAGTTTTGTTTAAAACAAAAAAGAGGAGACTGAAAGCTTCAAGCCCCGATCTACGTCGATTGGGGCTATTCTGGCAAAATGGACACTGGATCTAAAAAGATCACATTGAGGTGAACGTTTGAGAGTGTTTTGTGCTTTTCAACCACCGATGGCAGCCCATCGTCGGTGGTAGGCGCAGCGATGGGCACGACGACATAGACACCGATGGTCGAACATCGACTGAGCCTTAAAGCTCCCCTAGGAGCTCTGTAATTTTTTTTTCTGGCAAAAAGGGCATAATGAACTAAAAAAAAAATTTGGTCTTATATAGAAGGCTGAGATTCAAACGACGTCATTTAGGGAAAGACCTGAAACGACGCTATTCAAGCCAAGAAGGATCCGCGCGTGGACCTGGATCCGACCCGGGATTCATGCAACCCAACCCGTTAACCCGTTCCTTCAACAGCTGTTGATTGGTCCAATTGAACCGATCCGAACCGGACCAAATTGTAGACCGATCGCTTGAATCACTGACTGAAACCAAACTGATCAGACTTGTCCAGAGCAGCATTGATCGGACCATTGACTAGTCCAGTTCAGGTAAATTTTTTTTTGAAATTTTTTTTATATATTATTAGTTTTGTTATTTTGAGTAATTTTTTATAATTATGCATGATAAATTTTTAAATTTGTTAAAATAAATATTTGATTATTTTTAATAATAATAAAATTAAAATAAAATAGGATAATAACTAAAAAAATATTAAAAGTGCTTACAAAACAATGATAATAATCTAAATAATAATAATAATAATAATAATATTTTTTTTCTACCTAGATGTTAGAGGGAATAAAAACCTAAAATCATAATACTAATAATTTCGCCTAAATGTTGGGGAATAATTATGAGAGAAATTCTAAATAAATTAATATTACTAATAATAAATTTTCATTAAAAAAGGAAATATATGAAAAAAAATTTTTAATTAATTTTCAGAAATTATAAAAATCGAACTTGCTCCGAAAGTTCACCTAGATGTTGGAGTTTTAGAGATGTTCGTGTTTTTTTTTTAAATTAAAAAATCTAAACCCTAAAATCAAAACCCTAAATCCTTAAGATGGTAAAACTAAAACCTTAAATCCTTTAAACCCTAAAATCAAAAATCTAATCCCTAAACCCTAAACCAAAACCCTAAACTTTCCAAACCTTAAAATTCAAGTCCCAAAACCCTTACAACTTAAACCAAAGCCCTAAAATCCAAATCTTCAAATTTTGAAACCCAAACCTTTAAAACCTCGACCTAAGCTTTAACCAAGACCATCCCAAAATCCTAAGAATATGTATGAAGATTTCACTTGAAATAATTTGTTTTCAAATGCCGCCTAGACGATGGGGTATTTAAGAAACTTTATGTTATTAAGTTTTCATGCCAGTCCTTAATTCGCTTTAACAATGGGGTTAATAATTGTTTAATAATAAATAAGAATAATAATAAAATGGGATCTTAAATATAAATAGTCGTACCTAAGCTCTGCCTAGATATTGAAGAGTTAAGGTGATCTCATTATATTTAAGAATCCAATTTCAATTTTGCATTTTATCATCATACACAACACCTATCGGCTTAAATGCATTTATTTGTTATTGGTTGCACTTGCTTGCATTTCTTTGTCTTTAATTTTTACTTACTATCTGATAATACCATCATTTACTTTTTTTTTTTGCATAAAATGTTTTTTTTATTTACTTACTTTTAAAATTGTGATATTATAAAATAAAACAAAAATAACATTTCAAAGAGAATAATTCCAAGTGCTCTGCCTAGATGTTAGAGAGTCACTAACAATCATTTCTTGCAATGAGTGTTATTTTTATTTTAAGGGATATTGCATTAAATCTCAAGTTAAAAGAGTTATCTTAAGTTCTGCTTAGATGTTGAAGAATTTTAAGATAATTCTTTAACTTAAAGATTTTTTCAATATTTCTAAATAAAAAAATTTAGCAAAAATTTTTTTTTAAACGAAGGGAATTAGTATTAAATTTCAAGTCAAAACCATTTTATCCAACACCAAAAATAATGCATAATTAAATGATACCAATTTATGGGCGTTGTGGGGGTGTTAATCCTTCCCCACACGTAACCGACTCCCGGACCTAACCTAATTTTCGTAGACCAAAATTTATCTTTTTGATAAACTTTAAACTCGCTTTTATAGTTTTATTAAAAAGATAAACATTTGGGTGGTCAATCATTCCCTAACAAAGATTAGTGGCGACTCCTTTCATTTTTTTTCAATTTTAAAATTCTTTATGTTTGACAGTACCAAAACCGTTACGACAGCTTGGCAACTTCGCTGAAAAATTTTGAGAGTCAGGCCAAAATTTTAATTATGCGCTATTAGCAATGGTTGGATTTAATTGGTTTTATTTAATATTTAGTTTAATTCCCTTTATCTTAATTTTTAAAAAAAATATATATACAAGTTAATAAACAGAATAAATTGCATGTTAGTTATTATTTTGATTTTGTTCTTATGATTTATTTATTTGGATTAATACATTGCTTTGCACATACTTTGCATATTGACTCACATGCATGAACTCTATACCCAGGCTCTATCCCTTTTAGGAAGAAGTGAAGTAGCTACGCTTTCGTGAGGTGATAACCTCCGCATTTGCTAGCGAAACACTTTCACTCAAATTAAACCCTTTTCGTTCGTAGCCTTTAATGAGTAAGGATCGGGGTGCCTTATTAGTCCAACGTAGACGCCAGTGAGGAACAATTTGGGAACCTTTAGATGAACAAATCCTCACTCAGCATATAGTGAACCTTAGGGGACTAGCCTTTGATAGAGCATTGCCTTTTTGTAGAAATAAGAGAAAAACATTTTTTTGAAGTTTTTTTTTCCCTTTTGACATGTATTTCATTCATTTGGTAGTTATCCAAAATTTGCATTTCCATAAATTATTTTTGAATTATTTTTAGCATTATCCAACAAGCAAAAAGAAAAATTTTTTTAAAATTCTTTATTTATTGGCTAAATAAAAATTAATTTTTTTTTAGTCCTAGTTATTCCATGTGAAAAAAAAAAATTTCCTTTTAGAAAAAAAAAACATCATTCAAAAAAAGAAAGAAAAAAATATTTTTTTCTTTCTTTTTTTGAATGATGTTTCATTTTTTGCATTTTCATTTGATTTTTAATGTATCCCATCCCATGCGCATCATAATAAGATAATACATGCATTGCATCTTATCCACGTCAATGTATAGTACATGTATCCCATGTTATGCACATGTTGATAAATGATACATGCCTTCCATATGCATCTTAATGAGTAGTGCGCACATTCCATTTCATTACATATTTAAAGGTAGTATCAGTTTCACTAGGTTGGCATAACACAAGCATTGCATTCCATGTAAAAATATACTCTGCATTTGATAGGTTCATGCATTCTATACAAGTATGTTACATTAGTCATTGGTGTACATCTCATCATTCATGTAAATATGTCATTGCATCTCATGCATATGGATTCATGAATAGTCAGATTTTATGGAACATACATTGCATTTCATATCCCACAATCCCTGTAACATAACATTGCATTATTTGCATACACATTCATGGTTGACAAAAATTTTTATTTAGGTCTTTATACATATAAAAATCCATTGTCATAAGTATATATACATTTCATGACATTCTCATATTCATGTATTCGTAAACATACTTTGTATGTCATATAAGTTAGAAATTGTTTTTGTTACATTCATTCAATAAGGGTAGTAATATAAAATTTTTTGTCTAAGTCCCGAAATAAAATGGATATCTTGGTAGAAATTAGAATGGCAAAAATGAGAGATCAATTAGAAGTAAGGATTAGTGCTTTGAAGTTGAATCAAGAGAAATTATGGCTCGAGCTTCAGGAGATGAAATAACAGATGACTCAATTGATAAAAATGGTTAAAAGTAGTGCTGGAGTTGAGTTTGTTCCTTTTCAAGGCTCGTTCTCACTCTTATCATGTCAAGATCAATCAGCTCATGTTAGTTCTAGCACTTTTTCAAAGTATACTAAGGCATCGGATGATTTGAATAGTGACCAAAGTTTAGGCAAACTTTAACAATACTAAAGGAAAAACCCCTATTGATCCAATACCCATGTCCTACACAGAGTTATATCCATTGCTCCTAGAAAACTATCTCACTGCCTCTATCCCTGCTGAACCTCGTAAACCACTTTTTCTCAAATGGTACGACCCTAATGCCCGATATGAATACCATTTTAGCATCACAGGCCATTTTCTTGAAGACTGCACGACTTTGAAACATAGGGTACAGAGACTGATAAAAGTCGAATATCTAAATTTTGACACCAAAATGAAGTCATTGTGCATAAGAACCCTTCATTGATCCATGTTGAGATAGCAAGTAGTGTTATAGATAACAGTAAGGTTGGCTAGGATGATGAATAAAAAGCTTTTAAAGCAAAGGGGTGTCCTTCCCAGCAATCATAGTTAATTATTTTTGGATTTTTTAGGTGAAATAAAAAGGAGTAAGAATAAGTCTAGCACTTTTTTGTCCCAGCCCTAAAATAGTTCATGATGTGTAAACTTAATACTTTTGGGAATGAATGGAAACTTTTTTTTTACCTAAATTTTTTATGAATTGATGCCTTTGTTCACTTTTAATAATTGGAGCCGATGAAAAAAAGTGACGGTTGTAAATATACTTTCACCAAACTTTTGAAGAGGAAAGAATATCTTTAGAAAATCCAGCCAGAATATAGGATGGAACTCAAATTTTCTCTCTTTAATAATAATAAAATTTGACTTGCACATCATGCATCATCTGTTTGAATTCATTGTTCTTTATGCTAGCCAAGATAAAAGATGACAATTATGCATATGCTTTTGTTAAACCTTCAAAGCCAAAAGATTTTTTATAATAAAATTCATATCATGCATTTCTGACTTCTAGTAATTAATAAAAAGTTCAAGGATAGCTATCCTAAGAAACGAGATCAGTTAAGTCTGAGCACTTATAGCACTTGAGTCAGGACCAGAATCATGGAAAATAAAGATGCAAGTCAAATGGACAGAGTAGAAAAGGCTCAAGGAGAGATTACGAAAATAGTTACGAGAATACAACAGAACGTGAACAGACAACTGGCAGAATTAAAACAGATGTTAGTAGAGTTGACAAAAAGAAAAAGAGTTGTTGAAACACATAAGGTAGGGGAGGAAACAACTACTGAGGCACCATTGTATTCATTTAGGTCCACATATGTTCAGGACCCCATATGCCACAAGCATCTCCAACAATTCATCAACCTTTTACTGACATTTCTATCGAGTTGCCCTCAGCTCAGATAAATGTCAACCTCGAGCGTACTCTTCATGACTCCATTACCGTGCCTGATGTGGATGATCCTAAAGAATAAAAAAAATTAAAAAAGATGCCAGATCCATTAAGAGATACGATGATGAAGGATAAATTTAATCTATTAGAAGGGATATTGAAAGTAATTGAAAGCCATAATGTGTACGAGAATGTTGATGCCAATGAGCTTAGTCTAGTGCCTGATATAATTATTCTATCAAAATTTAAAGCTCTAAATTTCGAGAAGTATGATAGAACGAAATGCTCTTTAACACACATCACCATGTACTGTCAAAAAATGATAGGTTACACTCATGATAATAAGTTATGGATCCATTGCTTTCAAGATAGTTTTGATGGCTCTGCAGCAAAATGGTATGCTTAACTAGACCGAAATAAGATTTACTTTTTGAATGACTTGACTAAGGCCTTCCTAGCACGATATAAGCATGTTAAAGATATGGTACCAGATAGGATGTCTCTGCAAAACATGAAAAAAAAGTCAACTCAAACTTTTGAAGAATATGCACAAAGATAGAGAGATATGGCAGCCTAAGTACAACCACCCTTGTCAGAGAAAGACATTGTTGTTCTATTTGTCAATTCCTTGAACACTCCCTATTATGAAACCATGATTGGGAATGTCTCCAAAAACTTTTCGAACATGGTGATTTCTGGTGAAATTATAGAAAATACAATCAAGAGTGGTAGGATTAAGTTAAAAGATGCGACAGATGTTAAAGAAAAAAGTACATAAAAAAAGAATAAAAGAGAGGTGCAAGCAGTCACAATGGGGGGCATCTACCTAATAGCTTTATCTCGTACAATTCTTATCCTGTTCATCAACCTCATCACCCTACCATGGCCATATCTCTCAAAACCCATATCTTTGCTAACCAAGCCAGCATTTGGGCTTTCCAATAAATTCCCATCCTTAAATGGCCATTCATGGTCTTGTTCCTACATTTGAATCCACTACTTGACCAACAAAGAATCGAAAGAGACCAAGGAATGATCAAAAGAAATTATCTATCCCTATTTCTCACCTTTTACCTTTGCTATTAACAAAGAGTTATGATCCCAATGACAAGTGTGATTATCATATAGGAGCAATTGACCAATTAACTGAAAAATGCAGACAGCTGAAAGAAAAAGTTAAAGAACTTATCAAAAGTGATATTTTGACTCTGGAGGTAATAGAACAATGAAAGTTGATGACTACACTCAATTGCCAAATGTGAGAAGTTGAGATGAAGAAAGAGGGCTCGAGTTATGAAAAACCAAGATATGATGATTCTCTTTTAAATCTTTTCACTGTTTATATATGACATGTGCATGGTATTCCTAAGAATTACCTAACTTATTTTGGGAAAAATTAAATGCTTTGGATCTCTTTTCTGAAATTTTCTCTTTATGCATTTGTTTAAATAAAAGTCTCACATAAGTAACTTTCAAGATTTCAAAAAATAAAAAATAAAAAAAAAGGTTTTCTACTATAATAAAGATGGAAGAATTCTTAAGAGAAATGGTGATTACTGTTAAGAAAAAGCTTATCAAATACCTTCACACCTTTTCAAATACTTTCATGTCCCTAATCACTCAAATGATTGGACTCATCAACCATAACCCTTTAGGAAGGTGAGCTTGAATTCATACTTTAAAGGGCTGATAATCTTTTCTTGGGCAAAAAATAAAAGAGGTTAATTTTGAAAGTTCATTTTGAATTTCAAAAATTAGATGCTCTTTCAAATTTTTAATTGGTAATTCAGTGTGTGTCAAAATTTTGCTATGACCATAGACACAAAAATGCTTGAATTTTTTTTTCTCTTTACTCTTAAGTAACCTTTGTTTCATGTCTTAAAGGACATTGATTAACCAAAAGGAAAAGAATCCCGTTTTGCCTAAGATAATTTTTTTGATACCTTTATATCTCTTCTCTTTTGTTCTCCAAGAAAACGCCAAAAAAAATTTTTTTGAGCCCTAAGAGCCTTTGTGAATTATGCGATCGATCCCATACGACTTGATCATCATTAGAACCTTGAGCAAAAAAACAAGATGGGTCATCACAAAACAAAAAAAAAAAAAACAAAAAAAAGCCAAAAAAGGTAAAAAAAAGTAAAAAAAAAAAAAAAAAGAAGAAAAATGGACATCTTCAATTATTTGCTCTTCTAACCAAGGGACACAAAAATGCTTGAATTTTTTTTTCTCTTTTCTCTTAAGTAACCTTTGTTTCATGTCTTAAGGGACATTGATTAACCAAAACAAAAAGAATCTCATTTTGCCTAAGATAATTTTTTTGATACGTTTATATCTTTTCTCTTTTGTTCACCAAGAAAACGGTAAAAAAAATTTTTTTGAACCCTAAGAGCCTTTGTGAATTATGTGATCGATCCCATACGACTTGATCATCATTAGAACCTTGAGCAAAAAACCAAGATGGGTCATCACAAAACCAAAACAAAACTAAAAAAAGGCCAAAAAAGGTAAAAAAAAAAGTTAAAAAAAAAAAGAAAAAAGAGACATCTTCAATTATTTACTCTTCTAACCAAGTGATCATGTTTGAAATGATGAATGACCATCTTTCTCTATCTTTCTCATACATAAAAATTATTCATTTGCTATCCATTTGAGCCTATTAAGTTTTTACTTCCAAAATAAACCTCGACCAATGATCATTTTTTTATATTAAGGGGCAAAATAAGGATACCTTCAAGAAACAAACTTCAATGGAAGTGTTTGATATTGAAAGCATCTAACATGCCCCTCGAAGGTGAAAGTTTAGGGTAAAAAGTGAATAAAGCTTCAATTGGAATCTCAAGAATTTAAGAAAGCGAACAGCTAAAGATAAAGTTGGGTATTTCCAAGGAAGAGCAAACAAAAATTGGAGATAAGAATATGAAGCTCCAATTAGAATTCAAAAAATATATATATGTACTTTGAAAATGAGAATTCAAAAAAAAATGATGAATAAAATTGTTGAAATTAAAGCTAGATGTTTCAAAAAAAAATAAAAAGAAAAGAAAAGAAAGAAAGCCAGAGAATGCTCCTCAGAATCCTTGGCCAATTTACCCTGAATAACATATTTTGAGTCTATTTATCCATTCTTTGATAACCCTAAACTCAGCCTACATTACGTACCTTGAAAAGTTCATTTTGATCAAATGTGAACATTTGGATTGAAGAGCAATGTCTTTGAAAATTTGTACATACTTGTTGGTATTTGGCAAGATTTGACCAAGTTTTTCATTGATAGAAAATATAGCTCTAAGGTAAAAACCTCAAAAAGGGCAATTTAGAGCTAAAGTCATTTTTGAGGCCTCAAAATGAAGTTTAAAGTTCCAAGGTTCTATCCGAAATAAAAAAATCTCGTGCCTTTTGAAATACCAATATCCATCAAAGACCTTTCATTTTAAAAAAAAAAAAAAAAACCAGCCTTGTCCTCTTCCCAAATCTTGTTTGAAAAGTTATAGCTAGGTTGGACTCACATTAAAGTATCACGTTTTCAATAAAAGAAAAGTATTTTAAAAAAAAATTATCTCTTTTGAGCCTAAAAAAAGTCCTTGCAACCCTTGTCGAGCTTTCCATGATATATGCCCACTAGTAAAAAGAGTTGAATTGTCAATTACCCTCCCATCCATAAGCTTTTCAAATAGTAATTTTTAACTTCCAAGAGATTTGAAAGTCTTGAGTTTTAAATTTTTCATTATTTACAAAGATACTTTATATGGGGCAAAATTTTTAATCACTTTTAAAAATTTTAGAGATTATTTAAGCATTTTATGCATAATACGAGATCATTTTTTAATTTGGACAAAGATTTTTTTTACAAAAAGAAAGGGGCAAAAATAGTTTTTGCATTTGCATCGCTTGCATCATTAGAAAGACATTTGACCTACGAACAAAAAAAATTCAAAAAAAGACATTCATAGTTGCATCACTTGCCTGTGCATCATTAAAGGGACATTTGCATTTGCATCATTAGCATCTGCATCACAAAAAAAAACATTTGCATTTGCACCTATATAGAACATTTGCATTTGCACCATAAGAAAAATCTGCATTTGCATCATGGCATTTGCACCCTAAGAAAATGTATGTGTAGGGGCATTTACATGAAAACAACATTGTCACTTGCATTATGAAAAAATCAAATATATTTGCATCAAGCATTCACATCCTTGCAGTTGTATTGACATTTGTATTCACATCGACATTTCCATTAGCATCATTTGATGAGAATAGACATTTGTACCATGATTGCATTTATCAACTTTATAAGTATTAAAAACAAAAAAAAAAAAGAAAAATATGAGGGGGCAAGTTTTTTCAAGATTTCAAAGCCTTTGTTTAGGAGGAATCTTCTTCAAACAAGACCTTTAGAGTCTCAAAAATCTCTGATCAGGCGAAAGCCATGTTTAAAAAAATTTTTAAAATTTTAAAGTTTCATTGCCTCTGATTAAGAGGAGTATTTAAACATTTTAAGATTTATAGGACCTTCGAGTATAATCTTTAATACTTTTGGGCACAACTTTCAAGACCTCTGGGCAAAAGATTTTCAAATTTTTAAAGTTTCATTGCCTCTGATTAAGAGGAGCATTCAAAGATTTTGAGATTTGTAAAAGCTTAGGGCATAATCTCTAATACTTTCGAGCAAATTTTCAAGACCACCAGGCAAAAAGATTCTCAAATTTTTAAAGTTTCATTGCCTCTGATTAAGAGGAGCATTCAAAGATTTTGAGATTTGTAAGACATTCGGGCATAATCTTTAAGACCTCCGAGCATAATTTTGATTCTCTGTGTCGTCTCGATCAATTTTTTATTTTTTAAATTACGATGTTGTCCCAGTCGATTCTGTAAGACCTCTAGACATAATTTTGATTCACAGTGTCATCCCGATCGATTTATTATTTTTTGACTTGCGATGTTATCCCGGTCAATTCTGTAAGACCTTCGGGGCATAATTTCGATTTGTGGTGTTGCCACAATCAATTTTTTATTTTTTGACTTGCGGTGTTGCCCCAGTCAATTCTGTAAGACTTCTGGGCATAAATTCGATTCACGATGTTGTCTCGATCGATTCTTTATTTTTTGACTTGCGGTGTTATCCCGATCAATTTTGTAAGAGCTCCAGGCATAAATTTGATTTACAGTGTTATCTCGATCGATTCTTTATTTCTCGACTTGCGATGTTATCCCGATTGATTTTGTAAGAGCTCCAGGCATGATTTTTTAATACCTCCGGGTATCATTTCTAATACCTCTAGGTATAATCTTTAAGACCTCCGAGCATAATTTCGATTCACGATGTTATCCTGATCGATTTTATAATTTCAATTCGTGGTGTTGTCTCGATGATTCATTTCTTTTTACTTGCGATGTTGTCCTAGTCAATTCTGCAAGACCTTTGGGTATGATTTTCTAAGACCTCTAGGCATAATTTTGATTCGTGGTGTTATCCCGATCGATTCATTATTTTTTGACTTGTGATGTTGCCACAGTCAATTATGTAAGACCTCCGGGCATAAATTCAATTCGTGGTGTTGTCCCGATCGATTTTTTATTCTTTTACTTACAATGTCGTCTCGATCGATTTTGTAAGACCTCCGATTTGTGGTGTTATCTCAATCGATTCTGTAAGACCTTCGACATGATTTTTTAAGACCTCCGAGCATAATCTTTAAAACCTCCGGGCATAATTTCAATTCGCGGTGCTGTCCCGATCGATTCTTTAATTTTGATTCGTAGTGTTGTCCCAATCGATTCTTTAATTTTGACTCGCGATGTTGTCTCGGTCGATTCTTTATTTTTCGACTTGCGGTGTCGTCCAGGTCATTTTCTTTATCACTTGACTTGTAGTTAAAAAAAAAAAGAAAAAAAAAACTTTTCAAAAAATCCACGATTTGCTTCCGGACAAAATCGTTGTTTTTGTCTTTATCCTATTTTTGATTATCAGTAATGTGCAAAAAGGGATACCTATAGACATCGATTTTGTCCGGGTTTACTATATTTAGTTCTTATTTAATAATAACAATAATAATAATAATAAAAACCAAAACAAAAACAAAACAAAAATAATAATAAAACAAACAAAAAAAAGGCAGAAAAGCAAAGGGGGCTAGGGCTATGGCAATGGTGCCATGCACGGCACCATTGCCACTCCTGTCTTATCCCTTCACCAGAACCCTTACCCTACCATACCTTGCAAACTTTGTTCATCCTATTAGCACTCCTGAACCACCACGCCACAACCCCGTGCCCTATCAATCCTAGATCTCTACAAAAACCAGTTTGAACTCCCAATCAAAAGGACCTCTAGAACGGACCAATCCCCTATCAAAGCCATTACACCTATCAAAAACCCAGAAACATCCACACTCTATGAACCTAAGCTTACTCGGTGCCACACATCCACTCTCTACGCCCGAAACCACCAAACCAACACCTAACGAGACCTTGACATCAGTTTCCCACAATACCCACCAGAAAACCAACCACAAAAAAAATTCACAAAAAAAAACAACAAAAAAAAACACAGTCCTCCCCATAGGGAGGAACCTAATGCCAAGCCACCTACCAATAAAAAAATTTCATCAGTTTTGTTTTAAAAAAAAAAGAAGAGATTGAAAGCTTCAAGCCCCAATCTACGCTAATTGGGGCTATTTCTGGCAAAATGGACACCGAATCTAAAAAGACCATGTTGAGGTGAACGTTTAGGAGTGTTTTGTGTTTTCCAACCGCCACCGACAGCCCACCGCCAGAGTAGGCGCGGCGGTCGAATGTCGACTGAACCTTAGAGCTCCTTCAAGAGCTCTGTAATTTTTTTTTGGCAAAAAGGGTAAAATGAACTGAAAAAAAAATTTTGGTCTTATATAGAGGGCTGAGACTCAAAACGACCTCATTTAGGGAAAGACCTGAAATGACACCGTTTTAGCCAAGGAAGACCCGCGCATAGACCTGGATCCGACCCGAGATCTGTGCAACCCGACCCGTTGACCTGTTCCTTCAACAACTACTGACCAATCCAATTGAATCGATCTGAATCAGACCGAACTGTAGACCGATTGCTTGAACCATTAACTGAAATCGAACCGATCGATCGATCTATAGTAGCATTAATCGGTCCGATTTAGGTAATTTTTTTTTAAATTTTTAAATTTTTTTATATATTATTATTTTTGTTATTTTGAGTAATTTTTTATATTTATGCATGATAAATTTTTAAATTTGTTAGAATAAATATTTGATTATTTTTAATAATAATAAAATAAAAATAAAATAGCATAATAACTAAAAAAATATTTAAAATGATTAAAAAATGATAATAATCTAAATAATAATAATAAGAATAAATTTTTTTCTTTTTTTTCCTGCCTAGATGTTGGAGGGAATAAAAACCTAAAATCATAATAATAATAATTTTACCTAAATGTTAAGGAATTATCATAAGAGAAATTCTAAATAAATTAATATACTAGTAATAAATTTTCATAAAAAAAGAAATATATGAAAAAAATTTTAATTAATTTTTGAAAATTATAAAATCGAACTTGCTCCGAAAGTCCGCCTAGATGTTGGAGATTTTTAGAGATATTCATGTTTTTTAAAAAAATTAAAAAATCTAAACCCTAAATCCTCTAAATCGTAAAACTAAAACCTTAATCCCTTTAAACCCTAAAATAAAAAATCTAATCCCTAAACCCTAAATCAAAACCCTAAACTTTCCAAACATTAAAATTCAAGTCCCAAAACCCTTACAACTTTAACCAAAGCCTTAAAATATGAATCTTCAAATTTTGAAACCCAAACCTTTAAAACATCGACCTAAGCTTTAACCAAGACCATCCCAAAATCCTAATGATACGTATGAAGATTTCACTTTAAATAATTTGTTCTCAAATGTCGCCTAGACGATGGGGTATTTAAGAAAGTTTATATCATTAAGTTTTCATGCTAATCCTTAATTCACTTTAACAATGGGGTTAATAATTGTTTAATAATAAATAAGAATAATAATAAAATGAAATCTTAAATATAAATAGTCGCACCTAAGTTTTGCCTAGATATTAAAGAGTTAAGGTGATCTCATTATATTTAAGAATCCAATTTTAAATTTGCATTTTATCATCATACATAGCACCTATAGACCTAAATGCATTTATTTGTTATTGGTTGCACTTGCTTGCATTTCTTTGTCTTTAATTTTTACTTGCTATTCGATAATACCATCATTTTTTTTCTTTTTTTTCATAAAAAGTTCTTTTTATTTACTTACTTTTAAAATTGTGATATTATAAAATAAAACAAAAATAATATTTCGAAGAGAATAATTCTCGATAATCTGCCTAGATGTTGGACAGTCACCAACAATCATTTCTTGTAATAAGTGTTATTTTTATTTGAAGGGATATTGCATTAAATCTCAAATGAAAAGAGTTATCTTAAGTTCTGGCTAGATATTGAAAAATTTTAAGATAATTCTTCAACTTAAATATTTTTTCAATATTTCTAAATAAAAAATTTTAGCAAAAACATTTTTTTTTTAAACGAAAGGAATTAGTATTAAATTTCTAGTCAAAACCATTTTATCCAACATCGAAAATAACGCATAATTAAATGGTACCAATTTATGGGCATTGTGGGGGTGCTAATCATTACTCACACGTAACCGACTCCCGGACCTAAACTGATTTTTGTAAACCAAAATTTACCTTTTTATAAACTTTAAACCCGTTTTTTATAATTTTATTAAAAAGATAAATTTTTAGGTGGCCAATCACACCCTAATAAAAATTGGTGGCGACTCCTCTCATTTTTTTTCAATTTTAAAATCTTTTACATCTGGCGGACCCAAAATCGTTACGATAAGGCATTCTAAGGAAAAGAAAGATTTTTGGGTTTTTATATGCGATCAAAACAACACTGTTTTCACCAAACCCTGACTTGCGCTTAAACTCGCGACCCGTGACCCGTGACCCGTGACCTGACCCAATCCCAAACCCAACCTAATCCCATGTTTTTTCTTTCTTTTTTTTCATTTTATTTTCTATCTTGATTTATTTTTTATTTTTTCTATTTGAATTTTCATTCTATTTTTTGTTCTATTTTTTTAATTTTTAATTGTGTGATTGAATTAAACTGGTGAGAAAAACCTTTGATATTAATTCTTACTATTTTTCATGAATAATATATACTTTTGCATGAGTTTGATGATTAATATATTTGCCTTATTATTAATTAATTGCATGATAATTATATTATATTTGCATGATTATAATTTAGTTGCATGATTATTAACATATTTTCATGATTTAACTTAATATATGATATTATTGCATGATTCATTACATGGTATGATTTTATATTTATTGTATGATATTTTTGGCATGATATTTTTTATTATTGCATTATTGCATGATTGTATAATTTGATTCTTGATAGAATTTTTGTAAAACAATATTGTGTAAATAAATAAAAGGATTGGAATTGATTGATTGGTATGATAAAAACCAAATTTCATTAAGGTTTAGGTAAGATAACATATAATTAAATGTGGTACAAATTTTAGGCATAATGGGGTGTTAAAACCATCTTGGCACGTAACCAACTCTCAAACTTAGTTTTGTTGATATAGACCAAAACTTATTCTTTTTAGAGACACTTAGTTTAAGCTTAGGATAACCTTAAAAGGGATAGATTTATATAAGTGATCAATCATACCTAGATAAAAAAAATATTGATGGTAACTCTATAATTTTTGTGTCTAATAGATAGGTATTTCCAACTTAAACGTTATGACAGTTTGATAACTCCACTCGGGAGATGTGAAAGTTAAGCCATTAGTTAGTTTTATGTTATCTTAAACCTTACTTTGATGGTTTTTATTTTGTGATTATGTGCACTAACCTTTTTTGTTTATTTTGTAACTTATGATTTTTTTTTTTGTTACTAAAATATTTTATTATTTTATGGGTTTTGATTTGATTATTTGGGTTGGTACGTCCCTTTATACACACTACATTTACATTCATACATAAGCTCTATACTCTAGTTTCATCCCATATAAAAGAATAGAGTACCTACACTTTTGTGATATTCATATCTCCACATGGGCCACTTAAATACTCCCACTCACATTGAACAATTTTTGCTTGTAGCCTATAATCAATGAAGATTGGTGTGCCTTACTAGTCTATAATTAATGATGATGTAAGAAACAATTTGGGAGCCTTTAGATTATTAGACCTTTGAACCCTGCATATACAAAAAAAAAATCCTAAAAATCTGAACCTAAATTAGAGCCATGTCATCTCTTCTGTTAGAAAATCCTAAATGGAACACATGAAGGTACATTTATTTTGCTTGTAAATTTATTCCTTATATATATTATCTACATACTAATCCTTTTTTTCTTTTATTGTAGGTGCATTCATCATTATATTTATCATAAGGAGTGATTGCCATAAAATCATTTTAACAAAAAGAATCTTAATTACTCTACAGAGAGTCTAGCAAAGTCCTTTATTGGCTTGGAAAGGAAACCTAAAAAGTTGAAACTTGCAAACAAAAGACTTAAAAAGAAATTTCAAGCACTCAAACAAAAAAGGGATAAATGGAAGAATCTATTCGTTGACATTAATACCACATAGTCATCCACCACTAATAAGTTGACCCAACTTTTAAAAGAAAATAAACAGCTTTCAAGTAAAGATGCAAGAAAGTGAAAAGGCACTTTTGAGGCACAAAACCACATACAAATCCTGAATGGGGTTGTTTAAATTGGAACACAAATGGAAGCTGTAAATGAATAATGCGAGCAAACAAAAAAGGCATATGTGGGAAAGCATGAACAGTTGGAGTACTTGTTTAACCAAGTCACTATGGATACTTTCAAAGCCAAAGACATGGTAGAGAAGGTCGAAGAATGGAAGACAAATGTGCCACAAATTGGAACACATGGCTAAATACTGTTAGATTTTCTTAATAAAGTGCCAAGTCAATATCGACAAATTAGGGATTTCTTTCCATAAGGAATTTTAGACTTTTCATAGATGTTATATTGGATTTAGGTAGAAATAACTTTTAATTCAATAAAAAATTTTCTTATTAACAATTGTTATGTGGTAAATTCTCCTTATTGCATTCATGCATAAACTAAAGATTCATGAATATCTCTTTAAATATGCACCTTAATTGTGGTAAATCAAGATTCAAAGATAGCTCAAACTTTAAACAATTTGAAGCGCCAAAACACTATACGCCAAGTAAAGATCACGGAAGAAAAAAATACTCTTTGTTTCCAAAAGTTGAAAATGGCATAAGAAGACTTGAAAGGACAATTGGAGACTATTACAGAGTTATTGAAAAACATGAACAAGAGGAAAAAAGTGGTGGAAGAAATGGTAGTCCAAGATGAAACTAACCTTTTATGTCCTTTTGCTTTTGGCCCATACTCGACACAAGCATCTCAAAGGGCCTAACACCAAATGCCATTCACTATAAGCTATCCTATGTGCATGGCATGCCAACAACTATTGCTCCTACTTCCATTACACCTATTTTTGATGTCAAGACATTTGATCAACCCAAGTTTCAAATTTTGATAAGAGGCAAGAAAAACTAAAAATAGGCCTTGTAGAAGCTAAAGAAAGCTCTAATTCTCAAAAGATGGATCTAACAGAATAAAGGCTTAGAGCTATTGAAGGGACTGATTTTTATGGGTCAATGAATGCTGGTGGATTATGCCTAGTTCCTGATGTTGTAATTCCACCAAAGTTCAAAGTGCTTGAGTTTGAAAAATACGATTAGACCAAGTGCTCCGTTACACATGTAACTATGAATTGACAAAAAATAGCTGCATATACGCACAATGAAAAATTGCTCATCCATGTTTTTTAAGGTGGCCTCACTGGATTTACTACAAAGTGATATGTTTAATTGGATAGGTCTTATGTCTGTGGCTAGAAGGAATTAATAAGGGCTCTTATTACCCAATATAAGCATATCATAGATATGAAGCTAGATTGTCTATCGTTACAAAGCATGGAAAAGAAAAATACTAAAGTTTTAAATAATATACTCAGAGATAAAGGGATGTTATTGCCTAAATTCAATGATTGCTTACTAAAAAAGAGACTATAGTCTTGTTTGTCAATAATCTCAAGGTTTCTTACGATGAACAAATGATTGAAAATGCCATTAAAAATTTTGCTAATATAATGAGTCCTTAAGAAATCATTGAAAATGTTATTAAGAATAAGAAACTAAAAGAGGGTAAGTCATTCAATGCAAAAAATGCAGCTACACTAAAGAAGAAAGAAAAAGAGGCTCAAGCTATAATCCATAAGGAGCGACAGGTTGGAAGTTATGTTTTATATTATCCATTCCCGGATCTTGTTAAAAATCAAATGGTAGCACATGTTAAGCTAGAACCTCTGAAACCTTTCTATCCCAAATGATATGATACCAATACCACATGTGATTATCATAATACGAATGTAGGTCATTCTACAAAAAGTTATCCTGTTTTCAAGTATGAGGTGCAAAGTTTGATCAAGACAGGCACAGTAAGTCTTGATCAATCAAATAAACCGAACATTAGTAAAAACCATTTCCCTAACCACATGGGAACTACTTGTCATTGTAAAATTTCTTTAGAACAATGATAATATTTTTCTATATACTAAGATTTTATTTTATTTTCCATCATTTTAATAAAACGACAAAAGTATTTTCATGACATTTTTTCTTTCATGTGAATCACTATTATATGCTTTTACTTTCTCATATCTTTTCTTATACCCATTCTTAGATTTCAAATAATAAATATTCAGACAATCATAACAATAATTTAAGATTTGATTTTGAAAACATCATTCATGTTGATATGATTGATAAGTTGAGATTATTACTCTATTAGGATTATTGAATAAAAAAGGATAACTCTAGCAAAGAATTTCACTCATTGAAATATGAAAGTGATGTAATATATGACCTTTGTAATAGTTCATTCACAAATTTACTTTTAGTCAATAAACGTTTTTTATTGAAAGTATTCATGTTTGAGAGAAGAAATGACCATCATTTTTCAACTCTTCACACACTGAGTAAAATTCTCCTTTGCTTCCTCATTTGAGCTTATTAAAAATTTCTTTCAAGAAACCCTAATCAAAGATCGCCCTTACATTAAGGGGCAAAGTTTGAAAAAGTTATCCATAAAAAAAGGAAAGTGAAAGTTCTTAATGATTCCAAAGGCAAAGTCTTTTTGTACTTAAATCTTTTTTTAAAAATGATGAAAAGTACAAATTAAAAAAATAAAAAAGAAAAAAAAGAAATGCAAATTCAATGTGCTCTATATGACAAAAAATGATCATTGATTTGATTACCTTTCAGATATATTTTGGGTTTGTTTTATCAATTTCTTTCGTAACCTATTATCATAGCCTGCATTACATACTATAATAAATCCATTTTGATCAAATATGAATGCTCAAATTGAAGAATCATGAATTGAACTAAGATAGGTTCACAATTAGATTATTTGAGACTTTAATCAAAATATCACTAATTGATTAAAGGAAAAGAAAAATCAGAAGAAAAGATGAGAAAAAAATTCTGCAAGGGAAAAACAAAGCAAAAAATAAAGCTAAAAACAGAAAGAAAAAAAAAAGAGAAAAATGATGAAAATGAATACTTGAATTAAAAACTCAAAAGTCAATTTAAGTAACAAAAACTTGACAACGACTTTATTTGAGGATCCTAGGGATATGGATAATGTGTAGCTCCAAGATCGAGAATATCCATAGAATGTGTTTTTAAGAAAGAATTTTGAGTTAGAGTTCAAAATTATTTAAACAGTCATTATTTGGACATTGATGTCCCATTCAAATAGTCATAGTGATTTGCTTTTACCTTTGGTTTGTTCTTGACTAGAGTTCCTTTCGATAATGAATACCCATTTTTTATTCTTTACCAAGTTTGCCTTTCCCAAATAAATTGAAAAAATGTATAATTAAATTATGTTTGTCATAAACTAGAATAATGATAAATAAATCAATGATAATGTTCATAAAAGATTTTTCCATTCCTTTGGAAAGAAATCCAAAATGACAAGGGCAAGAAAAAAAATAAAATGAGTGAAAAGCTTGATCCATAATAACAAAAGCTTAATGTTTATATCGATCCCTTTTATGAAGAGATCGATTGGTTCATGTTTTGAAACCAATTCACGCTGAAAAATGCATCACCATATTGATCCCTTCCTTAAAAGGATCGATTGGTTTAAAGGGGTGATCAATCCATTTTTCTCATTTCAAAACAGAATTTGCTTTTGGGTAAAAAATCAATCGATCATTTCCTTGAAGAAATTGATCCTATCAAAGCTGAATGGTTGTTTTTTTTTTTTATACTCTACTCACTAATTTGATCATATCTTGAGTTATATAATTTTAAATAAAAAATCATTTCAAGATTTAGAAACTAAACTTAAAGAACTTTTTATCCATATAAAATTTATCACCTAATCTATTGTGCAAGAATTATAATGAATTTTCAAAACTAACCCTTATGTAATTTTAAAACTACAAAATATCTCATAAAACTTCAAAATTTTTTCTTATAAAATTTAAAGTTTGATTTTATTTGATCCATTAAAAATTAGACTCAAAAGCTTTTCAATCATAAATTTAAATATTAAAGCTTTATGAATTAATACAAAAAAATAAAATCAATTCAATGTTTAAAAACTTTATTCTTATAAAACTTTTTTAAGTTAATCTATTTTTTTAAACCAATATTATTAAAATTGCATTAAATTCAAAATGAACAAATTCACTTTAAAAACAATAATTAAACTTTCATTTAAGCTCAAATAAACAATCTTTAAATATAAATTTAGTTTGAAAAATATGAAAACAAAAAACAAATTTTATTTACACTTTGAAAATCATATTATTTATTTAACACCAAAATATAAAACTTAAAAACATATACTAAATAAATCTTTTTCAAAATCTTGATTAAGCTTATTTAGCTTAATATTTTGTTATTTCAAAATAATAATCAATTCAATGCTAACAATCTCTCCATTTTTTATATGACAAAACATAAAGATAAATTTGCTTAATAAAAAATTCTTTAAGACATTTAGAATTTTGAAAAACTCCTCCTTAAATAATGCATGGCAAAATTCCCCTTCAATTGATCCATTTTAATCTAACAAAACTCAACAAATATATGTTAATCAAATATATGAAATAAGCACAATCATATGCATGTCAAGTACAAGCAAATTTGTTCATATGATATTTCTCCTCATTTTTATCATAGCAAAAACGCATGAATAAATTAATAAGCAAATAAACACAAAGAGGCATCATTAACAAATATATTTATGAAATATTTCTCTTCTTTTAGTTTAAGCTCTTTATACAAAATGTTTAAGCTCTTATATCAATTGTTATAAACATATAATAACAAAATATCTCTAAACTCTCACCCGCTTTTTGTCATTTCAAAAGAAAGAAAAATCAATTCAAGACATATGACCAAATGCTTGATACTAATACTATTAAGAGTATTTTGAATGCATGTAATTAAGTCTAATATGTACAATAAAATTCATATACATGTATTCAAGCACAAAAGCATAAGTGTATTTAATTTTAGTATTTTAGCACAACTCATCAAATTTATTACATGAAATTTATGAGCAAAAGATAATGAATGATATGTAATCTACTTATAAATCATGTTAGAATAACATGTGCTTAAAACTTAAAACATCAATAACAATTAAGCATAAATTCAAGCACATACATATAAGCTCATACCAATTATTATGGATACTAATTATTAAATATATGTTATCATAAAACATATCAATTATTATCACAAAACAAATCAAGCAAAATTGTATTCTAAATTTTTTTTCTCTTTTTCAAAATAAGGATTAATCAATTTAAAGCACACATAATTTTGCATGAAAAGTACAAGTTATATAAAAAATAAACACATAAAAAATATCCATGAAAGTTAAAAAAATTTTTAACAAGTTTGATACCAATTGTTATCAATTGTTAGCTATTTTGTTCACAGACTTTTGAAAATCACAATATATTTTAAGCATATGAAAAGTTTAATCAATACATGCATAATAGCATTATTTCATAAGGCCATCTTATCCAAACAAAAACCCAAATCTTATATATATAATAAATTATAAATACTAATGAGTAATAAGATTCAATCATCATATTATAACAAATATTATATAAGCATGATTTTTCAAATATGAGAAGCACATATACTATAGCAAATAAATAATGACCGCATAATTATTCAAATATAATCCAAATCTCAAAAATGTTGGTTCTTTAGTATGTGTTCATAAATGATCTATAGTATACTTAACAAAAAATTTTCATTAAAAGTATTAATAAAATTAATTGATAAAAATTATACTAATTGTTAAAAAATGAATTCTATATTCCAAGTCATTATAGGTAAAAAAAAATTTTGCTCATTAGATATAAATTACCAATTTGCTAGCAAATCATTCAATATTAACTAAAGCTATAGACCATTCATCATAATAAACATCATATAATACAATGGTTAAGTAATGTGCAAAACATAAATTTTTATAGATCATTTATGAACACAAAAAAAATTTAATAATCATATATATTCAAAAAATCACCAAAGAATATATTAAAATAAATTTTATGTCATATAAAAACTAAAAACTCAAGACATATTTATCATTAAAAATATATTCAAGAAAATTTTAAGATAAAAGCATAAATATGTTAAAATAAATTATAAGCCATAATCAACAATGACTTAAGCTAAAAAAAAAACACCATAAGAAAATCATTTACTTAAGTGATGTTGCAACCATGTCAACTCAAGCTAAATAACATGTCACATAAACACATATACTTGATAAGAGCAATGGATGAGCCAACAATATTTATCATTTAAGAACAAATAATTCATCAATTCAAAATCCAAAAAAAAAAAAAAAAAGATAAAGCAATTAAACACAAGATCCAAAATATTTCACAAAATTAATAAATCAATTTAACATAAGAGTAAGTATATTTAGGAACATTTTAAAAATCAAGAGATAAAAAATTTAAGTATTTTCAAATTACAATGATTAAGGTCAAATTTAATCAATGATCATATGAGCACATATCTTAACCAAAATCATAAAAAAACTAATAATCAATGTATATCTTTTAAGCAAAAAACCCTCATCAATTCACCAACATCACAAAAAAAAAAAAATCAAAACAATTATATGTAACACAATCAAATTTAAAAAATTCACAAGATCCAAACATTATAAACAAATTAAGCAATTTTAAAAATCATGATCATATAAGTATGTTCAACAATCACAAATCAATATGTATAAAAATCACAAAATCATTTCCATCATACCAAAATTATTCAAACAAATATATTTATGCAAAATACTATACGATAAATCATTTAAAACCTAATATTTTCAAGATTTTTATTTTTGATATTTTAAAGCTTATTTTTGCTTGAAAAATACCTTAATAAATCTCATAACTAGTTAAATTCATTTTTAACCATCTTGAACCATCCTAACAAGTTTCAAATGACAAAACAAAATTATTCAAGTAGTCATTTGGCATTAAAAATAAAAAAATTATAAAGTCAACTCTTAATCACATATTTTCTTGAAAAAAACTATTAAGATGGACAAATATATTTAGACACACATTTAAGTTCTTTAAACTATTTAAAAAAATTTTATATCATACTTTGAAAAAGTCCAAATAATTTTTTAAACCCATAAATGTTTAAAAACAAGATTTAATATTATAAGCTTCACAATCCTTTGAAACTTGCATATAACACTTATAAAAATTTTAAACCATTTCAAGTTATCAAGTTATCTTTGTTTGAATAAGTTTAAATCATTGAATTCAAGATATTCAAATTCATTTCCATTTAAAAACTTGCTAAAACAATATTTCATATTTTAAAACTTGACTCTAGTAAAAATTATTTTCAAAGCAAAACATAAAATTTCAAAATCATTATGCTTTGAGTGTTTCCCCTAAGTTTGTGAATAAATATAAAAACAATTTAACACATAATTTATCATATTAAGTACCAATAACAATTTCATAAAACATGCATAATATCATCAATGTCCAACATTCATATACACAATCATGTATAAGCATAAGTTCTCAAGAATATCAATTTCACAAATAATATCAAAATATAAAAATCATTCATGCAATCTCAATATTAAGAACATTCATATGTAATCTCTCAAATTCATTAAAGCATTAATGAATTCCCCTAAAAATGTATCTCAAGCAACTAAATATTAAACACAAAATCAACAAACATATGAAATTAATTAAAATCATACATTCAACAGAAATACAAATGCATACTCTATTCAAGCTCACATATATAAAATAAAATTGATATATTCAAGATATATTAATAAAACATATACCAATATCCATTAAGCAATCAATGTTCAACAAGAATAAGCAACCAATTTCATATTCACTTAAAATAAAAATTTAGAGATTACCCACATCTATTTTGTATCTAAAGTGTTTAATCTTCAATCTCACATTATAACTCCTTGCTCTAGCACCCCTATAAGAGAATCGCACTTGATTTTCGATATCCAAATTACTTTGTTTCTTTAAGAATTAGTTATCAAGTCTCTTATTTCTTTAAAAACTCATACTTATCTAATTCTAAATAAAACTTTTTTAATAAGATAAATATGTATAGTATAATCGTAAAAATGACAAAAATTACATTTAATTATTTTAGTATTTAATAAACTCTTTAAAAACTTTTGTTTTTTATTCAACTCATCAAATTTCTTTTTCAAATCAAAAATTTTTTTTTCTAAAAATTTATTTCTACTTTGAGAAGTTTCCAAATTAATTGTCAACTTTTCATTTTGTTTTTCCAAATCATTTTTTGCATTCATTAAAAAGTCATTTTCAACTTTTAATTTTGAAATCATTTACTTATGTTTCAAATGTATACTTTCAAACCCAATTACTAAATTATTGTAAATATCTTGTAATGCATTAAAAGTATAAAAGTTTAAATCACAAAAGTTAGAAGTTACCTTTTATTCCTCAATAGCGATGAGATATGATACATGTTGATTGAAAATTTATTTTTCATATAGCTCATCCAACTTCATCCATATCTCATTTGAAATAGCGTAATTTGAAACCAAATTGAAAATGTGAAAGTCAAAAACTCCATAAAAAATCCACTTAACCTTTGTATCATCCATCACTTGTCTCATATAATTTGCATCATTTGAAAGAATTCCAAGCCTTTTCTCTATCATATTCTAAGGTTTAAAATCATAGGTTATCATAAACACCTTCATCCACATTCTTTATTCACAAAATTCATATTTATCGAACAAGAAAGCTTTAAGTATTTTCTCACCATCTTGAAACCTAAATTGAACCATAAAATCTTTACTTAAGGTGGTTAAACCTATAAAAATAGAGCAACGCTCAAATACCAATTGTTAGCTTTTATATGAGATGGTGATCCAAGTTAAGGGTGAATTGAATTTCTCAAAGGTCTTCATAAACAATGATTTTAAAATAATTGAATGAGAAATTAAATCAATAAACGCTTTTGATAAAGATATGATGCAAGCAATAACAATTAATGAATTTAGAATCAAATATAAACATCAATAGATTTAAGAAGATTGGGATAAAGAAATCAAACATAATAATTTTTAAAAGTTTGATCTTTCTCTATAAAGTACTCACGTCTTCTTTTCTTGGTTGTCCACACCGATGCTTCAATCCACTACTCTTGAATTGAAAATACAACCCTATATTTTTCTCTCTAAGGTTTAAGATAAAAACTCTACCCTTTGTTATAGTTTACCCAATCTCACTACAAAACTCTCAAGAAGAGACCTTATCTATTATTCTCTTCCACCTTTGTATATCAAAAGTAATTTTGCAAACAATAGAACATCCTTTATAAGGCTAAGTGTTTGCTAAGTTTAAGTACAAAAAAAATGATTAATGAACAACAAATATGATTGGGATATAATAAATACAAATATATAGACTTTAAAGCTCTAAAACTCTTTATTTCTTTGAGAGAATGAAAATATAACTTATTACTCTTGCTCTCTTAATTCATCAATCTTCTTGGTGTGTTAGAGTGACCAATTTATAGAGAAATTGAAGAAATAGCAATTGGGAATGCATGAAAGAAAAAAATAACCATTACAGCTTGATAAACTAGCCGTTGAAGTTGTTTCAAGGTATACCCGATCGATCCCTTCCATGAAAGGATCAATTGATTCATGTTTTAAAACCAATTTACGCTTGAAAATGCATGACCCGATCGATCCTTCCTTGAAAGGATCGATTGGTTTAAGGAGTAATCAATCCACTACATAAGGTGATCGATTCCTTTTTATCATTGCAAAACAAAATTTGTTTTTGGGTAAAAAAATCAATCAATTCCTTCCCTAAGAGAATCGATCATGTCAAAGCTACATGATTGTTTCCTATCTTATACTTTACTTACTAATTTGATCATTTATTGTGTCATACAATTCTAAATCAAAAATCGTTTAAAGATTTAAAAATTAGACTTAAAGCACTTTCTATTCATATAAAATTTTTTGTCTAATTTATTATATACCAATTATAGTAAATTTTTAAAACTACCCTGTGTATAATTTTTAGATAATTGTAAAGTGTCTAATAAAAATTCAAAATCTTTTCTTAAAAAATTTAGATTTAGATTTTGTTTAATCCATTAAAAAATAGACTCAAAGAGCTTTTCAACCATAAAAAATTTAAATATTAAAGTTTGTGAATTAATACAAAAAAATAAAACAAGTTCAATATTGAAAAACTTTATTCTTATAAAATAACTTTCTTAAGTTAATCTATTACTCAAAACCAATATTATTAAAATTGTATTAAGTCCAAAATGAATAAATTCATTTTAAAAACAACAATTAAACTTTCATTTAAGCTCAAATAAATAATATTAAATATAGATTTAGTTTGAAAAGTATGAAAACAAAAAAAAAAAATTCGTTTAAACTTTGAAAATCATATTGTTTATTTAGTACCAAAATATAAAATTTAAGAACATGTACTAAATAAACTTTTTCAAAATATTGATCAAGCTTATTTACCTTAATATTTTTTCATTTTAAAATAAAAATCAATTCAAGGCTAACAATTATGAAGCTTGAAATCTTTACAAGTTTTTGCAAATTCTGAAACCATTGTGAGACTTAAGATCTTTGTGACTCTTAGAATCTTTACGAATCTTAACATCTTTGCAAATTTAAAACCTTTGCGAATCTGGACCTTTACAAATCAAAAACCTTTGAAAACTTGGACCCTGCGAATTTTGGAATCTTTACGAATCTTGAAACTTTGCAAACTTGGGATATTTGTGAATTTTAAATCTTTGTAAATCTTGCAATCTTTGAAAATCTTTACGATTTTTGAGATCTTTACGAATCTTAAAATCTTTATAAATCTTAATATCTTTGTGAATCTTAAAATTTTTGCAAATCTTGAAATCTTCGCAAATCTTGAATCATTTGCGAATTTTGATACCATTGCAAATCTTAGAACCTTTTTGAATTCTGGAACCTTTGCGAATTTTGAAAACTTTGCGAATTTTTAAACTTTTGCAAATCTTTAGTAGTTTATGAATTATTGAGTTTTACGAATTTTAAATCTTTTGCAAATCTTATAATCTTGTAATCTTGAAACCTTTCAATTCTTGCTTTGAAACTTTACAAATTTTTGAAAATTTGTGAACTTTCGAATTTAATAACAAACCTTTAAATTTTTGAATTATGAACCTTTGGATTTCAAGTTAAGAGCTTTTTGTGAATTTTTTATTTCTCTTAACTCGAACAAAATAGATAACTTTTAATCTTTGTACAATTCTTATTTTGTAAAAAATGCACAAAAAGAAAAATTTGTAGACACTCATTTTGTTTGAAAATTTTTTTGAAGATCGAATGGGTTTTGATCAAGAATTAGGTCACAATACAAAAAAATTAGGCCCAAGAATTAAAAACCTAAAAATTTTTTGTTTTGGTTTAATTTGATTTTAATTTTAATTTTAATTTTGAATTTAATTTTAATGTTCACTTTAATTTTATTTTACTTTTGGTTTAATTTAAAAAAAAAATTAGAAAAAAAAAAGGTTTAAAAAATAAATCCAAATCCTATAATTCATTTTGGAATATATTGATTGATTATGCATGGAAAAACTTAATCCCCAATTCACACAAAAAAGGAAAAAATCACAAAATTGAATTTCACAATATTAACTTTGAATTGATCCTTATTTTGAAATGACAAAACATTAAACTAAATATACTTGATCAAGATTTTAAAAAAAAAATTATTTAGTACATGTTCTAAAATTTTATTATTTTGATACTAAAAAATAATATTATTTTCAAAGTTTAAACAAATCATTTTTTATATTTTCTTATTTTTCAAATCAAAACTATCTTTTAACATTATCTATTTGAGCTTAAATGAGAGTTCAATTGTTATTTTTAAAGTAAATTTATTCATTTTGAATTCAATCCAATTTTGATAATATTGATTTTACGAAATAAATTAACTTAAGAAAGTTGTTTTACAAAAATAAAATTTTTTAATATTGAACTTGTTTTTTTGATTAATTTACAAAGTTTTAATATTTAATTTTTGTATAGTAAGAAAACTCTTTGAATTTACTTTCTAATGGATTAAACAAAATCTAACTCTAAATTTTCTAAGAAAATATTTTGAATTTTTACTAAATACTATGCAATAATCTAAAAATTACACAATAAATAGTTTTAAAATTTTACTATAATTCGAATACAATAAATTAGATGATGAATTTTATATGGATAAAAAATCCTTTAAATCTATTTCTAAATCTTCAAACGACTTTTTATTTAGAGTTGTATAACTCAAAATATAATCAAATTAGTAAATAGAATGAAAACATGAGACAACCAACAGCATTGCTCATTTAGATTCATTCAGTATCTAAAATTTGGCTAACCCATTCGATTGGGTACCAAAACCAATCGATCCCCTCAACAGTAACGATCAAAAATTGAGTGAAATTCAAAAATCAATCAATCTCTTATCAAGACCAATTGATCTTTTCATCCCATACACGTTCCAATAACTAATTTCAAAGGAAAAAAAATCATGTATTTTCATTTCCTAAGCTTTTCCATTGGCTAGTTCCTTAATTCCTTTATAAATTGGGTATTCCCACACACTAAAAAAGTTTAAAAAATAAGAATACAAGCACCAACAAATCATATTTTTATTCTCTCAAAGAAATCAAGAGTTTTAGAGCCAAAATTCCATATTTGTTGTATGAATTCATCAATATCCTTGTACTTCATTTAGCAAATACTTAGCCTTTAAAAGTTGTTCTAGTTTTCATTTCATTTGAGTTATTTTGCAATCAAGAAGTGAGGTATCTTCTTGTATTTGTGAGATTGAAAAGTTGCTATTTAACCTATAAAGTAAAGAGTGTCAGGGTGCTATCTAAGCCTTAGGAAAAAAAAATTGTAATCTTTCTTCAATTAGTGGATTAAAACCTTAGTGAGAACAACTAAGAAATAAAACGTAGATGCCTTAAAGAAAAGGATTGAAACTCTATAAATTTTTGTGTTTGATATTTTTATCCTTACATTTTTTATATTTATTATTTATATTTGTTTCTAGGGTTATTAATTATTGTTGTTTGCAACATATTTTTCATTAAGGAGCTTACTGTTTTAATTCTTCATTCAATTATTTTGAAATCATTATTTGAGAAGCATTTGAAGAAATCTAATTCACCCTCCTTTTTGAATCACCATATCACTTAAAAACTAACAATTCATATCAGAGTTTGTCTCCTTTTGTAGGTTTAACCACTTTAAATAAATATCTTATTACTCAATCTAGGTTTCAAGATGGTAAAATAATCCTCAAAGCTCTCATGTTTAATAAATATGAATTTTATGAATGAAGAATGAGGATGAAAGTCTTCATAGTGTCCAAAGATTTTAGTGCTTTAAATGTGATAAAAAAAAAAGGCTTGAGATTTCTTCAAATGATGCAAACTATTTAAAGCAAGTGATGGATGATGCCAATGCCAAGTACTTACTCTATGAAACTTTTGACTCTCACAACTTCAACTTGATTTCAAATTGCTACACTTCAAATGAGATATGAAGAAAGTTGGATGAGCTACATGAAATATAAATTTTCAAGCAAAATGTATCATGTGTCATAGCTCTTAAAGAATCTAAGGTAACCTTTAACTTAATTGATTCAAATTCATATACTTTTGATGAATTGCAAAATACCTTTGATGAGTTAGTTATGAAATTTGAGTCATGAGAATGAAATTCAAGAAAATGATTTCAAAATTACATGTTGAAAATGATTTCTTGATAAACACGTAATAATTTGAAAAAAAATGTTAAATTGAAAATGAATTTTGAAGTTAGTTAAAAGAGAAATAAAATGCTAGAAAAAAGAGAATTTAAAGTTGAGTAAGAAATTTAAAGTTTTGATGAATGAAAAACAAGAGCTTTTAAATAAAAGTTTAAGTACTAAAATGATTAAACGTAATTTTTGTTATTTTCATGATCATACTATACATACTTATCCTATAAAAATGAAAGTTTCATTTAGAATTAAAGAAGTATGAGTTTCAAAAAGAACTAGAGACTTGATCCCCAACTTTCAAGGACCCAAAACAATTTTGGTATTAAAAATGAAATAAAAATGTTTCTTGTAGGTGTGTTAGAGCTAAGAGCTACAATGTATTTTTGAAAATTGGATACTCTAGACACAACGAAAATGGATAATCTCTAAGCCTAATATTTATTTGAAAAGTATTTGAAATTAGTTGCCCATTCTTGGTTGAATGTTGAAATGTTTAATTGCTATATGCTTTATTGACATATCTAAATTAATTCCAAATTGTTTTGAAGAAAATATATACCCATTTATGTTATGTTGATATTGCAAATTTGATTGAAATTGATAATATGTTAAAATTTACATGATTTTGAAAAATATTAGCTTGATTGTGTATATATTTATTTTTGCTCTTAAATGTATGATTCTAATAATACCTCATGCTTGTTATCATGTTTAATGCTTATCTGCTTAAGATATATTTTTAAAAGAATTCATGTATGCTCTGATCAATTTGTGATATTATATGTGAATGCTTTTGATATTATGATTGCATGAATGATCTTAATGTTTTGATTTTGTTTGTGAAATTGACATTCTTGAGATCTTATGCTTATGTATAATTATATATATATATATATATGAATATTGACTATTGATGATATCATGTTTTGTGAAATTGTTATTGATGTTTAGTGTGATTAATTATATGCTAAATTATTTTTATATTTATGCACAAACTTAGAAAGAGCACTCAAAGCTTAATGATTTTGAAATTTTAAGTTTTTCCTTGAAAAAGTTTTTGCTAAAAATCAAGCTTGAAAATATGAAATTTTATTTTAGCAAGTTTTTAAGTATAAAAAGATTTTGAATATCTTGTGTTCAATGATTCAAACTTGTTCAAACAAAAAAACTTGATTAACTTAGAATGATTTTTTTTTTCATATTGTTACATGCAAGTTTTAAAGGATTTTACAGCTTAAAAGATCAAATCTTGTTTTTAAATATACATGCACATAAAAACTATTGAGACAATTTTATATTGTGATATAAAACTTTTCTAAATGGTTTCAAGAGCTAAAAATATATTTTTAACATTTTTGCCCATCTTAATAACCTTTTTGAAATAAATATAAGATTTAAAAATTGACTTTTTAATTTTCTTATTTCTAAAGCCAAATCACCACTTGAACCACTTTGTTAATTGAAACTTGTTAGAATGATTCAATATAATTAAAAATGAGCTTGAGTAGTTTTAAGATATATTAAGGTATTTTTCAAGCAAAAATGAGTTTTAACGTACAAAAATCAAAATCCTAGAGATATTAACTTTGAATGGATTATCGTATTGGATTTTGCATAAATATATTTGTTTGAATTATTTTGACATGATGAAATTTATTTTTGTGATTTTTATGTAAATTGATTTGTGATTATTGAACATACTTATATAACCATGATGTTTAAAATTGCTCCACTTATTGGTAATGCCTGGATCTTATGAAATATTATTTAAACTTGATTATTTTATTTTCAATTATTTTAACTCTTGATTTGTGATTTTAGAAATTAATGATCATCTTGTGCTTAAATAATATATATTGATGTTTGATAATTCATCTCTTAATTTTTTTATGAAATAATCTTGAAATATACTTTAATTCTTTATCCTTATTAATTCAAGATTTATTTTTTCTCTTGTGTTGATGAATTAATGAGCTTTATGTACTTAAAAAATATATATTGATTCTTTGTTCATTTATGTTTTTACTCAATGTATATGTTCATAGGATGATTGATTCAACTTCACCTTAATACTAGTGATTTGAAAGTGTTTAAATGGTTTATTTCTTAATTTATGAAATGCTTTTGTGATATGCTTGCTCTTGTACTTAAATATTTTCTCTTGATTTATGTTTTTAAATTGATAAACTACTCATTTTTTAAATGATGTGTTGTTAATCCATCTATTATTTTTGTCGAATGTGTGCTTATATGAATATGATTTAATTTTACTTAGCATGATTACAATATGACTTAAATGAGTGATTTTCTTATAATGCTTGTTTTTACCTTAAGTCATTATCCATTTTGGCCTATGATTTGTATTAACATTTATTTTTTTATGAAATTTTTTTAAATTTATTTGGATCATAAATTTATCTTCCTTGAGTTTTCAATTTTTACATGGCCTAAAATTTATCTTAACATATTCTTTGATGATTTATTAAATATACATGAATATTGAATATATCTTCTTAATGTTCATTATTTCTAAATGATCAAAAAAAGATTCATGTTTTGCACATTACTTAAAAACTTTTGCTTTAGTGCTAATATTGAGTTATTTGATGTTTGATTTAATAAATGACTTTTGGCATAAGTTTATAAATTATTTTTGATGAAATATATCTCTTTTGCAATTGATAACTTGCGCTGAGTGAATAAATTTTCTTTTGCCTATAATGACTTAGAATATGAAATTCATTTTGTAACAATTAATATAATTTTTATCAATTGATTTTCTTGATGCTTCTAATGAAAATCTTTTGTCAAGAAATTTTCTAAATTTATGCTAGGAGAACTTAAAAAGAGCATGAATAAGTCAATATTCTTTTTGAAGTTTCAAGTATAGTAAATAAAATATTTTCATCAATCAAGCCCAAATACATCAAAAATTTACCCAAAACATTTGGAATGAAAAACTTAAAACCAAATGAGTACATCAATATAGCTTGATAAAGATGAAGGTAATTGTCTTGACTTTATACTATATATCCATACACGCTTGCTTTTATTGCGTGTAAAAATAAGATATTATGCTAAAACATATGAACACATGACACAAATTAATCACCAAACCACTTGATAGATATTGTTTTAACATTGTTAAAAGCTTAGATTGATTAATTCATTTTGATTAATATTCATGCTAGTTCTTAATTGTTTTGATGAGATTGATAATTTTAATACATGAATATTTGATCAATGCATGAATCCTTAAACATAGATATGAGTTAAAATTATTGATTTCTTTGAACAATATGTTCATTGATTAAGATTATTAAAATAGCATATACCACAATATCTTCAAATGTTTACATCCTTATTGGTATATTGTTACATGTTATTTGAAATATTTTTGCATATGCTTGTATGATTTTGATTGAAATATATATTTAGACACTTGCATATATTTAGATTAAGTTCATTACTATGCATTAAAATAAATAAGAATATATTTGAATAATTATGCTTTCATTATTTTTTTGCTACGGCATGTGTTCATTATGTTTGAAAAATCATGCTTGTATAATTCTTTGCTATAACATAATGGTTGAATATTTGTTTTGGAGAAGATATGCTCATGAAAAAAATGCTATTATGCATGTATGGATTGAACTTTTCATATGCTTGAAATATAGTGACCCTTGAAAGTTTGTGAACAAAATAGCTAAAAATTGTTAACAATTGAATCAAAATTATTAAAAAAATTTTTAACTTTCATAGATACTTCTTTATGTACCTATCCTTGATATAACTTGTACCTTTCCTGTAAAAATTGTGTGTATCTTAAATTGATTAATTCTTATTTTAAAAAGGATGAGAAGTCTTAGAATACAATTTTGCTTGATTTTTTTTGTGATAACAATTGATATGCTTTGTGATAACATATCTTTAACTATTGATATGAGCTTGAATGTATTTGTTTGAATTTATACTTAATTGCTATTGACATTTTAGGTTCTAAACACATCTTATGATAACATGATTTATAAGTAAGTTTCATATCATTTATTTTCTTTTTGCTAATAAATTTCATACGGCTAAGTTAAATGAATGATTTTGTGCTATAACGTTTAAATTGGATACACTTATACTTTTGTACTTAAATACATATATAAACTTCATCGTGTATATTACACTTGATTACATGCATTTAAAATACTCTTAATATTATTGATATCAAGCATTTCATCCCATACTTAAATTAATCTCTCTTTCTTTTGCTATGACAAAAAAAAAAGTTTATGGATATTTCTTCTTGTATGCTTATAGCAATTGCTATAAGACTTTTCACATTTGGTATAAAGAACTTAAATAAAACGAGAGAAAAATCTTTCATAAATAATTTTGTTAATAATGCCTCTTTATGTTTACTTGCTCATTAATATGCTCATGTCTTTTTACTATAACAAAAATATGAAAAAAATATTATATGGATAAATTTACTTGTGCATGACATGCATATGTTTTATTGCACTTATTTGATATATTTGACTAACATATGTTTGTTAAGTTATGTTAGATTAAAATGCATTGATTGAAAGAGAGTTTTGCCATGCAAAGTTTTAGAAGAGCTTTTCAAAATGCTTATCAAAAATCTTAAATATATTAAAAAAAAATTTTCATAAAGCAAATTTATCTTTAAATTTTATCATATCAAAAAAGAAAAGATTATTAACCTTAAATTGATCTTTATTTTGAAATGACAAAATATTAAGCAAAAAAAGCTTGATCAAGATTTTGAAAAATATTTATTTAATACGTGTTTTTAAGTTTTATTATTTTAATACTAAATAAATAATATGATTTTCAAAGTGTAAACAAACATTTCTTTATGTTTTCTTATTTTTCAAATCAAAATTATCTTTAAACATTATCTATTTAAGCTTAAATGAAAGTCGAATTGTTGTTTTTAAAGTAAAAATTTTCATTTTAGACTCGATACAATTTTGATAATAATAATTTTGAGAAATAAATTAACTTAAAAAAAATATTTTATAAAAACAAAATTTTCCAACATTAAACTTGTTTTATTTTTTGTATTAATTCACAAAGTTTTAATATTTAAATTTTATATGTTTGAAAAGCTCTTTAAATCTACTTTCTAATGGATTAAACAAAATCTAAATCTAAATTTTTTAAGAAAAATTTTAAATTTTTACTAGATTTTATGCAGTTGTCTAGAAACTATACAATGAATAGTTTTAAAAATTTACTATAATTCGAATACAATAAATTAGATGATGAATTTTAATGGATAAAAAACCTTTTAAGTCTAATTTCTAAATCTTCAAACGGTTTTGATTTGAAGTTATATAAATTAAGATATAATTAAATTAGTGAGTAGAGTGCAAAATAAAAGACAATCAGTGACACTATTCATCCAAAATCATTTAGTATCCAAACTCTGACTGACCCAATCGATTGGGTTCCAAAACCAATCAATCCTATCAACTGTAATGGTCAAAAATTAAGTGAAATTCAAAAACCAATCGAACCTCTATCAAAATCAATCGATCTCTTCGTCCCAAACAAGCTCTAACGATTAGTTTCAAAGGAAAAGCTCATGTGTTTTCATTTTCCAAGCTTCTCCAATGGCTAGTTCCTCAATTCCTCTATAAATTGGATATTCCAACACACCAGAAAGATTGAAGAAACAAGAAAGCAAGCACTGACAAGTCGTATTTTCATTCTCTAAAATAAATCAAGAGTTTTGGAGCCAAAATTTCATATTTGTTGTATCCAAGCCATCTTTGTTGTATTAATTCATCAATATCCTTGTATTTCATTAGACAAGCACTTAGCTTTTGAGAGGTGTGCTAGTTTGTAATTAAAAGGTGAGGTATCTTCTAGTATTTGTGAGATTAAAAGATTACTACTTAGCCTAAAAAGTAAATAATGTTTGGTTGCTATCTAAGCCTTAAGAAAAAAAACTAGAGTTTATAATCTTTCTTCAATTAGTGGATTGAAGCCTTGGTGATGACAACCAAGAGATAAGACTTAAGTGCCTTAAAGATAAAGACCAAACCTCTAGATATTTCCATCTTTACATTCTTTACATTTATTGTTATCTATAATTGTTTCTAGACTTATTAATTGTTGTTATTTGCAACATATTTTTCATTATGAAGTTTAGTGTTTTAACTCTTCATTCAATTGTTTTGAAATCATTATTTGAAAAGTATTTGAAGAAATCTAATTTATCCCTTCTTGGATTACTATCTCACCTAAAAAGCTAACACAAAAGAAGCCCTAAATTTGGTAAAAGTTAGAAATTTCCAAATTCAAAGAGATTTAATTCCTATATAAACAAGCTATTCATACACAACAAAAAAAATGAAAATAAAAAGCAGTAAGTAATTAGCAATTCAAAGCAATCAAAACATTGAAATTTAATGGGTTTTTAATTTTAGGTTATAGGAATTGGTTTTCTTGTGTTTTGATTTGATCCTTAGAGTTTTTGAAATTTGGGGAGTTTAAATTTCTTGATTCTATTTAATTTTTGGTTTTGATTTGATTTTTAAAAGCTCTTTATTTTTTGGATTGGATTCTGGGGTTCTAGGTTTGTGTTTTCTTTTTTGGGAAAATTTTGGATTTTTTACTTGAATAGTTGAATTTTCTGGTAGAAGTTTAATTTTTTTTTATGGGTATCACAATGGCCAAAGGTATTAACAATGACCGAATTCTGGGTTTCCAGGCAATTTTGAGTTTTCTTTAAATTTTTTGGTGATTGGTTGAATTTTTCGACACTAACTTCTAAAATTTGGTGAAAGGCCGTTTAAAGTTCTCAATGAATTTTAGAGAGAAGCTATAGCAAATAGAACCTAAAGAAAGAAAGAACAAAGGTGTTTTGACAAAAAAAAAAAAAAAGATTTGTGGGCCTTTATACACGAGTGAAATGACATCATTTTTACCAATCTTGACCTGTGCTTAAACTTGTGACCCGCATACTGACTCAATGCCAAACCCAACCCAATCACAGGTTTTTTCTTTCTTTCTTTTTTTGTTTTATTTTTTGTCTTAATTTATTTCTATTTTTCGATTTGAATTTTTATTATTTTTTTTTAATTATGTGATTAAATTAAAGTGATGAGAAAAAAACTTTAATATTAATTTTTTATATTTTGCATGAATAATATATATTTTTGCATGAGTTTGATTATTAATATATTTGCATGATAATTAATTAGTTGTATGATAATTTATATTATATTTGCATGATAATTAATTAGTTGTATGATAATTTATATTATATTTGCATGATTATATATTATATTTGCATAATTATTAATATATTTGCATGATTTAACTTAATATATAATATTATTGCATGGTATAATTTTATATTAATTGCATGATATTTTTGGCATGGTTTTTTTATTATTACATTATTACATGAATACATGATTGAATGATTGCATGATTACATGATTGCATGATTGCATGATTGCATGATTTGATTCTTAATAGAATTTTTGTAAGACAATATTGTGTGAATAAATAAAAGATTGGAATTGATTGATTTGTATGATAAAAATCCTCTTCGATTAAAGCTTAAGTAAGATAACATATAATTAAATGAAATACCAATTTTTGACGTAATGGGGCACTAAAACCTTCTTGGCATGTAACCGACTTCCTAACTTAGTTTTGTTTATATAAACCAAAGCTTATTTCTTTTAAAAACCTTTAGTTTAAGCTTAAGATAACCTTAACAGAAATTAATTCACACAAATGACCAATCACACCTAAATGAAAAAGATTAATAACAACTTAAGGGTTATTTTAAATGAGAATTCTAATCAAGTTAGGATTATTTATTTCTTTGTTAAATTGAATTAGTTGGATTTGGACAAATTAAATGGGTATTTTAAATTCAAGTGGACTTTTGACAACCATAAACCTGATCTTATTTGATTTTATTTGATTTCTTAAATTGGCTACAAAAAGATAAAGTTTCATCCTTTATCTCTTTTATTTTTGTTCGCGAAAGCTCTTGGGCTGTTTAATATTTGTTTTTACTTTTAAAAGAATACAATTAAATATTTTTATAAATTAAACTACATTAATTAGTTAAAAATGAACAAATGACTAAAATGTAACCTAAATTATAACATCCTTAGTGCAAAAAAAAAAAATTAATCATACATCTCATTTTTTAAAAAAAATTACATTTTAATTTTTAATTTTTAAATTTTTAAAGTGTTATTATTTATTTTTGTATATAAATGTATTTTTTATCATATAAAGCAAAAAGTGAATATTTAACATCAACTGAACATGATATGGGTATCTATATACCATATATTACAGATAAGCCTGTAAGTAATTTAAAAAATTTTTTGTCAAAGTCATTAATTTACTTACAGTTATTAATACGGCAATTGAAGGCCATTTGTTGTTGTTAAAATGAAGGCTGGTATTGGATCCAGAAAACATAATCTTTTCGGTTTGACCCAAAAATAGAGAGATTGCCATCCGTCCTTAAAATAAAATAATCCACATCTATTTGCCATATTGTTGTTTTCGATGTTTAAGAAGTTAATACTCTGAAACTGATGTAATGAATGAATTAAAGTGGATGCAAAGTGTTTAATAATACTAATAACTAGAATTATAACCCGCCCGCGAGAGATTTTTCATTATTTTTATCAAATGATTGATAGAAAGTAAAATTTTTATTTTTTAATTGCATATCAATTTACATATTAAGCAAATTATATTATTATTAAATATCAAATTTTATAATATTTTCCTGATTAAGGGAATTAAATGCAGTTATTCGAAAGGAACAATTTATATGCAAATTATATTATTGTAAATCTCAAATTTTATAGTTTTATTCTTAATGGAGGCAATCAAATATAGGAATGCAAAAAATAAAATCACATTGGCTAAAGAAAAAAATGGAAATTACCTTGAACAAATGAGAAAATCCTTATCATGCTTGAAAGAATTTATCTACAATGCAAAAATAAAAACAGAATAAAATAATTTAAATACAGAAAAATGTTAAATATATAAACTAAAGAACACTTATAAATCAAGTATAACCAAGAAGAATCAAATTATGAAAACAAATATGCCCGCATGTTATTTGCTGGTCTAAATAACAGAAAACATTAAAAACAACAAAAATCTAAACTTAAAAACAATCAAGAATGAAAATCTTAAGATATAGAGCATACATACTGAAAAAAATCTAAGTTGCGCTCCTGTTTAAGCTTTCAAAAAAGATTTTTTTATTGTGATATCTATTTTTTATGTCATTCCCTTTGTTTGAATAATTTAAAACACATGAAAGTATAATAACCATGTATGGGATTTCATTATATAATTTGAAAAGTAATTGTCATAGAAAAAGTATATGCAAATTACTTAATAACAATGAAGCAACCTCAAAGGAAGAAAGTGACATTGCATATGTTTAACCAATCATAAAAAAGCAGTTGTCATGTTCAATTATCCCAAAAAAAAAAAAAAAACAAAAAGAATTACTGCCATGATAAAAGTGAAGTGAAGCTTAATAGAAAAAACATGCAGCTCAAATTAATAACAATGTAAGCAATTGCTAAAACTTAATAAAAATTAATATTAAATTTACCTAAATTATACAAAAACAATATATAATGCTTTATTCCTTAACCAAAGCTAATACTAAATAGTTTGGAAGATTCAAGTATTTAAAACATTTTAAAATTAGATACTAAATTTATCAACCTATCCAAAAAATACCAAAAGGCATGAATAGAAGTTACAATATTATGAAGAGAGACCAAAAGTAAGATTACAACCTTTTTGTTTTCACATTTGAAACATGTGCAAATGTCTTGTTAAGCATAAAAGTTAAGAGGACAAATATTGAACATAGCAGAATAAAATTAAAGTGTTTTTTCTCAATCAACTAATTATTTCGAAGCAATTAATGTAAATAATATTTGAAAATAAGTTCCACCAATAAATATTTGGAAGAATTCATGTGGCATATTTTAGAAAAAAAAATTCAAGACTTATAATCATTTTTTTTTTTAAATGGAAAGGCCCATTTAAAAGGTCAAAATTTTTAAGCACGTGTTCCATGAACATTAACTATTTGAAATGTCAGATTTGATTTTTTCAGAGAGGATGTGTCTCTTCTAATTTGCAGCTTCTTCAGAAAATTATAACATCCTTGTGTGCAATACGCATTAAACTTCTGTTAAAAATTTGACATGAAATGTCCTTTTATCAAAAGAAAAAAGAATGACAGAACTTACCTTGGTCCAAGAAAATACATTAAAAGGCAATTGATAACTATAATGAAAAAGGCACAAGTAGAGAAATGTTATTGTGAAGTGATTAATTCAGCTAAATTTATCCACAATATTTCCAGTTTAATCAAAAGGAAGGGAAGAAAGACAAACCTGTTTGCAAAAAGAATCCAGTTAAAGCGAAGCAGCCAGGGCCACCAATCAAGTAAAGCATAAAGGGATCCTGGCTAGGCTTTCCCTCTGGTTCAACGGATAGGTAGAAAAGCTCAGATTCATTCACTCTAATGTACCTGAAATTGAAAAACACCAATGTTCAATACATTTCCAATCATTTCTTGAATTATAACTGTAGTCTAAATGTTAAGATTTATTAATGTATACAATTTTATATTTTAATTAAATTGTTAGAATTTGTGAGCTTTTGATCCTTGGAATCTTTAACTATTACCAACAGTTTTGACTATTTGAGCAACAAATCATTGGTGGAGCATTTAGTCTATAGAATTTCAAAATCTTGTAGTTTTTAAATCTTTCTTAAGTGAAAAGTTGAAGCTTGGTTACAAAGCTCGCATCCATCTACCGAATTTTTAAAGCTGAGATAGCTAGCATAAAAAAAATAATTTTTAAATCTAATCCCATTTTGGTGGAAAATTTGATCAGGTAGCTACTGGTGAAGTCAAAGATGGGATTAGATTGAAAGGGAAAAAAATAAAGACACAATGGGAAAAAGAAAGGGAAAGGGAAAAAGAAATAGAGGGGCAGGGGATGCAAGTATATCCCTTTCCCCTCATCTCTTTTTTGAACTCTTTTTCTATCCTAAGAATACCCTTTAAATTATTCTTTCGTACATTACTGATCTGTACTTACAATAGATGATGGGGATTGCTTTTATATATTCTTATAGATTAAACAAGCTGAAGATTTTCAAACAGCATTTGAAACACCTTATTTACAATCCGAATCATATCGATACGAAGGGTGTAGCATTGATAAGTAAATTGGGAATATACATACATACATATATATATATAACACAGGAAACCATAGAAATTGCCATAGAAAATCTTATATTTGCAAACACAAACAGAATTAGAATAACCACCATTGATGCATCCCAGTGCCAACAAAAGGAAGAAAAAATAAAAAGAAATTAGGCTAATAATGACCTCACGGAAAGAATTCAACGGGTTATTCATAACAGCATGGTTATAACAAAACTATAATAGAATTCAGAAAAGTAGAATCACTGACATTCAAAAAGACAAGAAGAATTTTCTCTGCCATTTATAAACTTAAACACTTGTAATATGTTGCTCATTGGCTACTAAATTATTTCTTCGCTTTTGTTTCCCTGTCAGTTATAGACTTAAACATCAGTTCCAAAAAAACTTAAACACTGTAATATGTAAAGTATTTCCTTATTTATAATTTCCAACCAGTTCCAAGAAATACAAAGACACCACAACTCAACCAATAATCCAATTAAAAAAAATCACATTCATAGGACTCAATATCCAAAATAAAGAGTCCAAAAGCTTGCAAAATAGAATTTCACCAAAAAACCAAAACTCCATACAACCAAAAGACAAAAGAAGACTTACTTTTTTAACCCGTCTTCAAGTATAGCTTGCTCTTCTAAGGTCCAACCCAAGGATACCAGGGCTATGCCTCATACTCGAACCCAAACTCTTGGGCATAGGATTCTCGTGGTTCAAGTGTGCTCCATTGAAAGAAGATGACGCGTGATTCGCTTCTTGTTGATGGTTCCCCGGTGGTTTTGCCATCAATTTAAGCTTCCAAAATTTTAGATTTTTACACCCTTTTTTGAGGTTTTACAGAAAATATAATTGAAACAAAAAGGAAATGAAAACAGAATTGTTAGAGATGAGAAAGTAGGTTCATTCCCGCCAGCTGAACAGTTCCCTCCAGAAAAGAAACAAAACCCATATTAGAAATGGAGAGAATTGTTACAGATTGTGAAAAAAAAAAAATTACAGAGAAAAAAGAAGAAAGGAAAAAGAGCATGGTGTATCCTAGAAGCTTCTAGACTGTCTGAAGACCTAATTTACACTTTACATTTCTCAATTTCCCTTCTGATTATTTTTATTTACATTAATGATCTGCATCGCAAATTAAGGAATTGGCAAGCTGGGGATAACTATTATGGATAACTATTATATAATGTTAAAAGATTTATCATTAAGTAGGGACAATTCTTCATTTAAGTATCTAATAGCAAGAAAAAATTTTAAATATAAATTTTCATTTATATTTATAATAAATGAAATATTAAAATCTTAAAAAATATAATAATAAATATATTATTTTTATAATTTTTGTATTGTTCTTATTTTTTGTCGTTTTCACAAAAAATTATAATTTATAACAAATTAAATTGATAATATAATTGATCAAATAATTAAAAAATTTATAATAGTTTTAATATGATAAAAGTTAATAACAAAAACAACAAGCACAACATATAAAATAATATATTTAATTTTAAAAAAACATAATTTTTTTTAATATTTTATGTGTATTATTTTTATTATTTTATATTAAAACAATAATAAAGATATTAAAAATAAAAAAAATATAGAAACAGTCGGTCTAGTGAGATCAAGTTCTAGTTAAATTTAAATTTTAATGAATACCATGGATGATACTATCATTGACCAATAGCTTAAATTTGCAAAAGGGCGGATACAAGTCCAGCCATGATTATGATGAGGCTCCCAACAACGCTTTTTTTTTCTTTTTTTTTTTTTTTTTTTGTCCTTTGCAAAATCTCTCTGAACAAAGCTTTAAGCAACACTTTTCACTCAAAATTAGGATAGAATAAAATAAAATAAAATAGTATTATAAATAAGATTAAATTAAGTGATATTATTTTATTTTATGTTTAATATTTATAAAAATTAGAATAAAATTTATTTATTAATTAATATTATTTTTTAAAATTTTATATAATTTAAATTATTTATATAATTTTTAAGAATATAATAAAATATATAAATTTAATCTTATAAATTAAAAATAATCCCTTTTATTTTTGAGATAAGAAGATGATAATTTTTATTATAATTATATTTTTTAAAATATAAATTAAATATAATATAAAATTATTATCATTTTATTTTATTCATTATCTTATACGTCAAATATGACCTTTAACTTATAATCTTGCTCTATGTCATATCTAATGTTATTTAAAATGAATAAAAAGCAGAATAAAATTAACCAAAAGTTGAGTGTGTGGAACAATGCACATGGATATACTCTCATTTTTTTTCCATTCATATCCTAAATTAATAATATTAGATGGACATGATTATCAATATATGACCGAGGGTTTTGAATTTTTTTAATTTATGTAATTTAACATTATTGTTGCATTGAAAAAAAATTTTAAATTAATAATTATGCATTTAAAAAATATGATTAAAAATTTTAAGTATATGATATTATTATAAAAAATTAATATGAGTAATTAAAAAATATAAAAACTGCATAGAATAATAAAATATTTAAAATTATTAATAATATAATAATTTTCTACTTTAAATATATTTTTTTACGCAAGAAATATCTTTTAATAAATTTTTTGTTTGAACTTGAAAATCATGCTTTTTGGCAAAAAAATTTGTATTTTTTTTATTGTTTAACAATGTGATTTGATAAAAACTCAGTTTTTAAACATAAAGTTTATTTCAACAACCATACTAAACTAAGCTTAAGTGAATTCTTTAATAACATTAATTATATTCCTAAGAGTAAAAAAAAGAGTTGGGAAAGGTGTTTGGTAATTGCGATATTATATAATATTTAAAAAAATTTATATTTGATATATTATTAATATATAAATTTTATATATTATCAATAAATCAAATAATATTATCTCATTAATAAATAAATATTAATTTTTAAAATAAATATATAAAAATTAATATTTTTAAAAATTTTATTTATTAATAAAATAATATCATTTAATTAATTAATAATATATAAAATTTATTTATTGATAATATATCAAATATAAAATTATTTAAATCTTCTTAGAAAAAAATGGCAAAAAAAAGTAATAAAGAAATTAAAAGAAAAAAAAGGGGTAGTGGGGCTTTGGGTTGGGATGAGCTGTCTTACTCCATTAGATGCATTGTTGAGCTGTTTGGGCTGTGCCTTGAATGTACACCGTACTTGCTATCAACCATAGACTTCCTGCTCACCCCTCACAATTTTTACCCTCTAGTAAGGTTCTATAACGTAAATAATACACCAATATTTATAAATTATTTAAATTTAATTAAAATAAAATTTAAACTGATTCAATTCAAATATTATTGAATTTAAATAATTTAATTTATTAAATGAGTTAAATTCAAATATTTTAATATTTAATTTGAATAATTTATATATTTAATTAAAATTATATATTTTAATATATATTTTTATTATTTTAACTAAAAATTATTATTTTACTTTTATATATAATTCAAACTAAAGTTTGAATACAAAAATTTAGTTTGAAATGAATATAAGAATCAATTTTCTAGAATCAAATTCAAATTTAACAATTAAAATTTAATTAAATTCAAATCAAGTTTTTAAGCTTACACCCCTCCCTCAAATTTTACCTAGTAGTAGTATTCTTGTTTATTGCAGAAATACAAGGGAAATGGTCATGGTTTGGAACTGAGGAAAATGTCTCATTTCCTTTCTTCCATTTTTATACCTTCTTTTAGGTACAAAAATATACATTGAAACGCTTTTAGTTCATGTTTTTGTGTTTAAAGATACATATCATGAGCATCCAAATATTTAATTGGATGATAGATATTTGAAATCTTTTTTATCAAATAAAAATAGATATAATGAATTAAATGTGTGAAATAATTGGATAGTGAAATTTTTTAGTTTTTTTTTTTAAATTAAATCAAGTGAATCGCTCTATTCATTTCCTTTTTTAAATTACATAAAAAATTTGAATGATGCAATAAAATTTACTTTTATATAATAATATATATTTCATTCAAAGATTTGAATTTATAAATTTTAAATTGAAATCTCAAACATGGAAAAAAAATTCAACCCATCAATCTTGAATTCAAAACTCAAAGAACTATTTTTTTAAAAATAAATATAGATCCTTAGAATTAAAAGTTACCCTTTGATTAATAAGCTCCTGCTGAATGCTAAACTAGGGAAAAAAAATATTAGAAGGCACTAAAACTTGAGTGTTGACTAGATTGACTCACGAGTAAGTTCCTATAAACGACAAGACGTATGGATGGACAGTTAAGACAATAAGAAGAAAAAAGAAAAGGGAGCGACAAAGTGGGGCAGAGGTACGTAAGGCAGCAGCAGGTAGGGGACCCTGGGGGTGAATTTTGTAGCAATAGAGTATTTAAGGGTTGTCTTTTCTGTCATTTCATTCTTTCTTTCAATGCCACGATTGAATTTTTTTTTTTTTACAGTTTTACTGCAAAAGTTGCATAAATGTGAGGGGCAAAGGACTCTGGGACCTAATCTAAATTGTACACAGAATTGGCTTTTAAGGACTGTCTCTTATTGCCAGTTACTTCTGTCACCCAAAAAAAAAAACAAAAGAAACTTATCGGGGCAGGAACAGGGCTAAAAAGATATATGCATGATTTATATTTAGACTTGATCATTAGCGTCATCATAGTCGTCATTATCAACCACAATTCAATCAGTAAAAAAGAAAAAAGAGAGACTCAAGAAAAAGGTCATCCCTTCTCAAGTTTTCAACATTTCACACCCAAAAGTCCAATCACAACATGTACTGCAACACAAATTTTTTAAAAATGTAATTCGGACAAAGAAATTTCAACGTTATTGGAATGTCTCAAATTATAGTGTAAAATTTACGAAGGTTAGTTATAATATATTTAATAGTTAATATTTATAAACATAAGTATTATATATTATCAATTAACTATATGACAATATTTTATAATGTTTAAAACAAAAAGTAATTAAATTTTCAAAAATTGTAAAACAAAAAATAATTAAAATTTTAAAAATAATTATAAGTAAGATTATAATATAATTTATCTATAGTTATTTTTATAGATGTAACTATTTTTTTCTTTGTTAATGAGTTATTATCGCATGGTTGATTGTCATTACATTAAATAGTAATTTTATATTTAAAATCTTAAATCAATATTTATAATGCATTTTTTAGATAAAATGACGAGACTTTTAAATTAGAGTGAACGATAATATATATATTTATAGTTGGATGCCACTGAGAGTTATAGTTATTCATTGGTGTATTGATCCAAGTTTTTATCAATATTCTTTGGCATTGCCATTTGCCATTAGGCCGAGGCCCCCACGAGTGGGGTACTGCTACAAAGTTAACTGATTCTCTTAGGCTTTGCTTTGTTTTTGTCGGTTCTTCTCTCACCTACTCCTCTCTCAAAGGACATCAGTCAATCACAAGGAAGAAAAGAAGATCCCCACGCACTAACAGTGGTGGTGTTGTTCGGATCACAACTCATGATAAACCTTTGGCCAACCAAAAAACAAAACCTCTCAAGCCTTTTGTAATTTTCTTTCTTCTTATTTTACGGTGAGGAAAACAAAAATAAAAGAATATATAATATATATATATATGAACTAAAAAAACAAAAAAAGGAGGGTGTGGTTTTCATTTTTGCGATGGTTTAATTTGATAGACAAGAAATCTTTTGGAAACCCTAGTTAGAAATAATGGAGTCACAGAGCAATAAAAGCAACAGTAGCAGTGACCACCATCACCATGGCCAAAAACAAGAAGCTTCACTGCAACTAGTCTCTTCTGATAGTCAATCACTTGTAGCTGCTGGTGGCGCACATGGGACCTCCTCTAATCAGGTTCAGGCCCCAGCCCATGTCCCATTCATGGGCTCCATTTCCAACCAAATTGGGGTTCACTCTTCTTCCCCAACCTCCACTTCTTCCATTCCTAAACCTGCTGCCAAAAGACCCACCAAAGACCGCCACACTAAGGTCGAAGGTCGCGGCCGCCGCATCCGCATGCCGGCCTTCTGCGCGGCCAGAGTCTTCCAACTAACCAGAGAATTAGGCCATAAATCTGATGGTGAAACCATTGAATGGCTACTTCAACAGGCAGAGCCGGCCATCATAGCTGCCACAGGAACTGGCACCATCCCGGCCAATTTCTCTACTCTTAACGTTTCACTTCGCAGCAGTGGCTCCTCTATTTCAGTTCCTTCATCAAAATCTGCACCTCTCTCCTTCCACAGTGCTTTAGGTTTTTACAACAGTAATGGAGATGAAAGTAGAAGACTTAGCAACAATACTGCTGGCGCTGCCATGTTAGGGTTTCATCATCAGCTGTACCCTCAAATCCTGAACCCTGATGCTCCCATGAGAAGTAGTAATCCTAACGAGAATTACACCAAAAAGCCATTCAGAGAAGATCTTTTCAAGGAAACATCTCAACACAACGCTGAAACGGGTGGTCTAGATGCAAATTCTCCTAAACCGGAGAGAACCGGAATGCAAGACCAAGAACCCGGTTCGTTTCGAGCAGCCAACTTGGTGCCGGCTCCAGCTATGTGGGCAGTTGCACCCGCCACCACCAATGGAGGTAATGCATTTTGGATGCTGCCGGTAGGTGGTGGTACCATGGCATCAGCCACTACGCCAGAAGCCCAGATGTGGACGTTTCCAGCTCATTATTCGGGTGGGGGTCGGGTGAATCCGGTTCAGCTTGGTTCAATGATATTGCAACAGCAACAAACCGGCGGTCAGCAGCTTGGTTTAGGAGTGACAGAAACTAATATGGGGTTACTGGGCAGTGGAATTAATCTTTACAGCGACAATAATAGATTTGGTTTGGGAATGAATTCGGAGCAACAGCATCAAGAAAACCAAACCCAAGGCAGTGATAGTGGAGATGAAAATCCTGCTACAGATTCTCAATGAAAAAGTTTCCAAACTCAAATCACATTTCTCAACTGTTTTTCTTGCTTTTTTAGTAGCCGTTTTCTTGGAGCCAGGTTCCAATATTGCTTTCTTTACTCTTCTTTGTGCAAATGCATGTATTTGTTTTACTTTTTTGGGATTGTTGATTGTTAGTAACTCTGTTCCTCGGATGCTGAAATGTAATGCGTGTGCAGTCGGGTGTCAAAAATTCCTATCAAACTAGCACAAGCCATCATTTCCCAACTCCTAGAAGTGTGAAAATATGAAGAATTGAAAGAGAAAAAATATATTTTTTTCATAATGGGGTTATTTGTTTGTTTGGTGCAAATTCTTTCTTCGTTTTATAGAATTAAGAAAGTAGGAAAAGAAATGTTTCCTCTTTTTGTGGGCAATTAGGAAAAAGAAATGCAGCCAATAAAGGAAGGAGGATGGAAGACAAGAACAAGGAAATACTATTGATAAGTAAAATGGGCAGAGAGAAAGAGAAAGAGAGAGGAGAGAGAGAGAGAGAGAGAAAAGATATCAAGGTGATTCTGAAACCATTATTACCTCAAGAAAGTAGGAAACTTGTCAAGGAAATTAAGAGGGCAGGCTGGAGGCCTAGGTGCTGCCCGTTGCGCACCACATGTCTTGATATTAAAGGATTAGGTTTGCATATCCGTTTGGCCTAATTTGTTGCATTAGGGTTTTGCTTGGTTGTCCATTTATAAAATAAATAAAAGACAAAAGACATGGCAAATAATAAGGAATCTCGCCACTTGCTTCTTGTCGTCTTTCTCATCTATAATACAACCAAGCTTCAACCGTTGCTGTTGCATTTTCTCTTGTATTTTGTTTTTATATAAAAAGGTTACAGTTAGGAGATTAAAAAACTTACAATTCGTTGAAATTTAAATTTTAAATTTATTAGATGACATCTATTAAATATATTGAGGTACTATTGCTTAATTTGGTATTGAAAGTTTAACAATAAAAATGATTAATATAACAAAACTACTATATATAAGAGAATTACTTGATTGAAATCTATCGACTTATAATTAAGTCTTGATTTTCATTGATCATATTTATTTGTCCTCAAATTGGTTGATTAGTAGATATATTGCCAAATGAAATCTCTTTTTTTAGTATGATGTTATATAATTTATAAGGAATTGGATTGTTGTGCAAACCATTTGACAACTCGCATCCATAAATTTGGTATTTTTAGTGTCAAGGAGTTAATTTAAGGTGTAAACCAATAGCCTTAGAAATATTATTTAGGTGCGAGTAAAGCTAATTATGTATAAGGAAATTTTAAAAGGAGTTTTATAAGCATTTGTTAAGATAAAATTTATAAAAGTATTTTATAATTAATGTACTATCTTTTTTTTTGTTTAAATTTGACTTTGTTTGATTTGTGCTTTTATTTTTTTGTATAAATATTTTTTGTTCAATGTTTCAGTTTATTTTTTATTTTTGGTTTTTCACTTTTTATTAAAAAATAATAAAAAATCAACCAAACTTAATCTTAGTTAACAAATATCTTTAGAGTAATTTTTAATAATTATCATATGAAGCAATATTTTGTAATCCTAAAATTGATCACATTAACCATCAATTATTATATTCATATATTAATATTATTATAAATTACATCTTAAATATGATTTATTAATTAACTTTAAAAGAGCATGTAAGACACTCCCTAATACACTAATAATAATTAAAAAAAAAAAAAAAACAGGACATTAACCCAAATTATTTAATTGGCGATCGAGTGGCAGAGCGAAAGCCGAGATGCCCACAATACTTGACCAGATTTAACCTCCGGATTATCTGCCCTGTAAATGTGAGCTTCAAGGATAAACATGATTACAAACAGTCGACAAATATCACAAGTCATTGCTAATTGTGCTTCTACAATAAGACGCTTTATTAATTGATGATTGTATTTGGTGTTATTAATAATAAATTATTATTTTATTTAAAAGAATGAAATAATTATGCATATTATAATAGTTAAAAAAAGTTAATGATTTTAATGTTATTTAAAAATAATAATTTATAAAATATTAATAATATTTTATTTATTTTATAATAAAATATAATTAAATTAATAAATATATTTACTGATAGATAAATTAATTTCTATATATAAATTATGTAAAGAAAACATTTGAATTAGAAACTAAAGCTAATCAATGAAGTTTATAATAAAAGAAAAATAAAAAAACTATCTTATATATAAAAAATTCAAATATTAAAAAAATACAAAAACACAAAAATCAATCTTAAACTTGTTATAATGAATATTAGTTTAAAAATGTAAAAAATTATAATATAAAATAATTTCAATTTTAAGAGAAAACAAATTTTTAATTCACATATTTAATGGGTAACATTGACTATTATAAATTTTACATATCATTAGGTTTTTTTAACTCTGCTTCGCATGATCAATCTTTTTTCTTTAAAAATATTTAAATAATATATATATGTGCATTAATATATATATATATATGTATGTATGTATGTCCATGCGCACACACACATATATAAGTTTTCTAAATTCTAAAAAATTTCTCTTTATTAAAATAAAAATTAAGATAAAAAAACTACATTTTTAAAAAATAAACCAAAAAAATTAAAATAGCTAAAGAAAAACATCATTATGAAAGACCAATGAAATCATAAAACTTGCAAAAGAAATAAAATTGAAAAATCAATAAAATATTTTTATATTCTTTATTTGTTAATCATTAATTCATGTAATATGTATTAATTGAAATTAATATAACAATGATTTGTGACTTTTCATCTCTCTATTATTAATTAAATTTAAATTATTTGTAAAATATGAAAGCTTTTTTTAAATAAGGTTGATTTATATTCCTTTTTTTTCAAAGCATTAAATAATGAAATATGAAAACTCGAAATGAATAGGGATCAACTTAGATATGTGTAAAACTAAATTAGTTTTACACCATCTCATATCTTTTTATATGATTTATATTTGATAATCCAAGCATTAAATTTTATGTAGTATTCAAATAAAACAATCATGCCAAATTTCAAGTCAATGTAAAATATATAACTATTTCTACGATAATAATAAAATGTTAATCATTAGTATATATTGAAATGATATTATTCTTGACCAAAATGATAAGAATATTGAATTGACTTGACATATTATGTGAACAATACATACAAATAGATTGTTAAATCTAATGGTCGATTTATAAAATTTTTTTATCATATATAAAGTTACAAAATGGTGTAAAACAAATTAATTTTATGCTTATGCAATTTGATCCCTTTATTAAAATTAATATAATATTTTTATGACTTTTCATAGCTTTGTCATGTTTCCTAAATTCAATTGTTAGTAGAATATGAAAAGTTTTTAAAAATAAATTGATTTTGAAAAGATTGAAATTAATATGATAATATTTTATAAAATTATTTTCTATCATTTTAATTTGCCTTGGTGGTAGAAGATTACAAAAGTTTGAAAAGTTGATTTAGATATATTTTGTCTTTTTAAATATTTATTTTTAAATAATTTATTATTAAAATGTAAAAACATAAAAAATTAATATTCCAACCTTTCATATTTTACTTTTTACTTCAAATAAATATTGAATTAACAACTTAATATAATATATATATATATGCACACACATCATTAATGAGCTTAACATAAAAATTAATATTCCAACCTTTCATATTTTACTTTTTACTTCAAATAAATACTGAATTAACAACTTAATATATAATATATATACATCATTAATGAGCATATTTATTGTTCGAAATATATATATATATATAGATAAATATGGTAACTCTTCGTATTTTTTTTTTATGTTAATTTATTAAAAAAACAAGTAATAGTTGCAAATATTGAAATTAATATGATGACATTTCATATTATGATTTTTTATTTAAACTAATTTATACTAACAAAGATAAAAACATTTAATATTTGTGTTTATTTGTGGTAACCTATCATTACATAGAAATAAATAAAGAATAAATTATTTTTAATAAATTAAATCAAATAAATAATAAATAGTTTTTTAATCTTTTCTTTATATATGTACTTTCTAAAACATATGCTATCATTAAAATCTCATGTTTTAAGGGATCGATGATAAAAAAAATTAAAGAAATTATTTACATTAACTAAATGAAGGTGCTACCTAAAAAAAATTATTTTAACAAGGAAATCTAAATAAGTAAATACATTTAGATAGCCATGAGCTATATTAATTTGACATAAAACCCTAAATACTAGTTCTTTGGGTTAATGTTACAAATGATCCCTAAACTATAGTAAAATATTTAATATATTGTCTGAATTTTAAAAATTTTTAATAAGGTACCTAAACTATGAATTTGTTAACTAATATGGTATTCACCCTTAGTTTAACTAACTTTAAATGATGATACGCGATGCACAATTAACTCTTCAAGTACCATATTAGTTAATAAATTCATAGCTCAAGTACCACATTAGAGATTTTTAAAGTTTTGGTATCATATTGAATATTTCATTATAGTTCATTAATCATTCTTAACATTATCCCTGATTTTTTTGTGTATGTACCTAAAAGTGGAAACTTATATGAAATTTCTATTATAATGAATTATCTTTCAAAGCTCATGCATGCTAATTAACACGGTTTCAATAGTAAAATAAGATTGATTAATTTTTATTAAATCCTTAATATTTTATCAAGTGTATATATATATATATATATCTTTTGATACTTTTGGTATCCATTAAATTAAAGATCTCATTACGATGATATGTGCATGTAGCTATCAAGACTAAGAGAAGGGTATGTTTACATATATTTAGCTTAGATAGATTTTCACTTTCTTTTTTGTATGTGCGTTGTGATGTATAGGTTCGAAAACACAACCATCGGATTTGGGAAATGGAAAAACATAGCTAAAAAGCATTTTCAATAAAAATCAAAATAAAGAATTACCATCAATCTTTTTTAAGATGCGATTGGCCACCCAAAAATTTTGTGGTTTTAATAAAATATTTAAAAACAAGTTTAAAGTTTATTAAAACAACATTTTGAGGTCTACGAAAATCAGAATTGGATCGAGAGTCAGTTACGTGTAGGAAAGAGGTAGCACCCTCACAATACTCATCAAATACAGTACCAACTAATTACATGTTAACCTTAAATTTTGGTAAAAATAGTCCCACTTTGGTGTTTATACACTATTTTTTTTTCAAAAAAAAATTGTATCTCTTTTTTTTTTTAATTTTCTTTTAAAAGCAAATCATTTTTTTAATTCTTTGTTGAAAATAAAATTATTTACTTTTGGATCAAAATGAAAAAGTTCTAACTATTAGGATATTTCTTATGCTCTTTTATATTTAGGTAGAGTTTTAAAATATCTTTAACCTAGCAAGTTTCGAATTGCCCTATAAAAACTAAGATGACACATCGCATAAATGATAATCATTAAGAGTTTCCCAATATTTAGGCTAAACCTCAAAGGTTATATTTATTTAAGATTTCATCTTATTCAAAAATATTTTTTTTAAAAAAAAAACTTCATTTATAAAATATATGCATATAATACATGAACATAATAATATATTATCAATGCATGACAATTAAACATGAATGATAAAATATGAACGATGACAATTAAAGAATGCATGTGATAACAAAATAAAATGAAATGCAAATGCATGAATGGGATCAAGTTGGTTTTAGGATTTGGGAGTTAGTGTATGGTTTGGGGTTAATTTAGGGTTTAGGTTAGGGAATTAGTTTTAGGGTTAGGGTTAAAATTCAAGGTCTTGGGTTTAAGGTTTAGATTTAGGGTCTAGATTTAAGGTTTAGGTTTAGGGTTCGAATTTAGGGTTTGAGGTTTGGACTATAGGTTGTTGGGTTTAGGTTTAGGGTTTGGATTTGAAGTTTGGTTTTAGGGTTTCGATTTGATGTTTGGATAGGAAATGCATACGACAAAATTATCAAAATACTATTGATAAAAATGCAAACTTTGCATGTAACAAAATTACCAAAATGCCATTGGTAAAAATGCAAACTTTGATGCATGGAGAATGCATGTAACAAAAATTACCAAAATGCCATTAATGAAAATGCAAACTTTAATCCATAAAATATGTATGAAAACAAAAAAAAATTACAAATTTAGGTATATTTATAAACACATTACAAACCAAGCATACATGCAACAATATGATAAAAATGGATTAAACACTAAAGAGTTTTAAAAATCAAAGACATGTTCCACCAATCTTTTGTTTTAAAACTTATGTAAATAACACAAAATCTCCAAAAAGTGTACTAATCTAACATTTTTATTCCTTGAAAATGTGATCAAACACATAAAAAACTCGAGGAACAAAACAAGAACACATGCAAGCAAGTAAATAATCAACAACATCTAGCCACCAATTAAAGAATGAAGGTTCAACCTAGCATGAGGAAGCTTGGCCGAATGCTTTATTTGGCCTTTCACAAAATGCTACGAATTTATTTAGCTTAGACATGCATTAAACATCAAAGCAACTATCATGTGAAAACATTTTCATCATAAAAGGAACTTTATCAAACTTGTAGTAAACTATTAAAGATAAAAACCATAAAAACAAGAACATTAGCCAAACACATCACATAAACTACTAACATAATAAAAAAATCATGCAAACAACAAGTAGTGGAACACTTAAAACATCCATAGATATTATTTAAAGTAGGGGAAAGTATAGGAAACAACCCAAAGGAGGTTTGGCCATGGTGGAATGGAGGCTTGGCCGGACTTTCCAAGAGTTCATTCATGGTGGATTTTTCTATATCTTGATCTCTTTTCTTTCAAACGAAACTAAGGATTAGTTGGTTGAATTTTTGAATCAAACTTGGATTTAAGGAGACAAACAACTATGGATTTTCTCACAAAAAAAAAGTATGAATAATATATGGAATTATATGAAATGAAATGGAAAAACTAGTAGAGATTATACCTCAAAGAAAGCTTTCAAATTTTTTCTTTTTTTTTTCTTTCTCACACCATTTTTTTCCAGCTACCTCCCTCCTCTCATTCAACCTTAAATTATGAATAATATCTCATGCAATTGAATAATGTCCCTTGATTATTAGATACATCTTAAGGCTAAAAATCTACCGCTGTTTATTCACTAACCAATCACCTTTCACCCTTGGATCAAGACTTTTAAATGATTAATGGTCCATAATAAAGTTAGTATAAATGATGTTGTAAGTGCTATTGGAACCTTGTGAAAAAACCAAATTACCCTTGTTAAAGTTTCTACCTTTTTATGCAATTTTCTTGGAAAACAATGTTCCTTCCTTCATTTTTATGATTTTAAAGCACCAAAAATCTTAAAATAACATGAAATTATGATTTGGAAGTTTTTGTAAAAAAAAAAAAATAACCTCAGAAAGGTCAAATTACAAAAATACCCTTCAAGGGTATTTTAGTAATTTCACACTTTTCAAGGTGCATTCAAAGTTTTTAATGCACCAAAAATCAATAAAATAATATAAAATCATGATTTAGAGCTTTTTGTAAAAACTCAACCTTAAAAAGATTAAATTATGAAATTACTCATAACGGTATTTTCATAATTTTATAATTTTTAAGTGCGATCAGGGTTTTTGATGTATCAAAAATCATAAAATAATATTTAAATTTGATCTAAAATTATTCACAAAAATTCAACTTGGAGAAGGTCAAATTACAAAAATACCCTTAAAAGGGCGTTTTAGTAATTTTATTCTTCTTAAAGTGCAATCAAGGTTTTTAGCACATTAAAAATCTCCAATTTCAATTCTTAGCCTTGTTAATCCTACTTAGTTGTGAATTTTGAAGATTGACTCAAGTTTAATATGATTTGACTGATTTTAACCAATTTTATCTAAGTTTGATTTTGTTTAACCAAGTTTAATTAAGTTTGACTTTGGGACATTGGGATTAAATTGGTCTTAAATCGAATTTGAAAGCTTGTTAAAATTAAAGAAATATTGGATTCGAACTAAGTTAGATTTTAAAATCCTCACAATTTGCTGAATTCTGTTTAGATAAAATTAGGTATCTACAATTATCTTTTTTTGCATATTTTTTAGAATCAGAAATAATGTAAAGATAAAGACATCAATTTTATCTAGGACTAAAGCTTGAAAAGTTTTTACTAGGTGGCCCCTCTATTTTTTGGTGTTTTTTTTCTTTTTTCTTTTTTATTATATTTATTTTGTTGTTAGAGGTTTTTGAAATTTTAAAAATCTTAATTTTGAAATTTAAAACATTATGTCTAGAAGACTTATGAATCATGACACTAAAAACAGATTCAGTTTGAAAGACTTATGAATCTTACCCATAAGACTTATTAACAACTACACTTGAATAGATTCCTCTCAAAAGATTTATGACTCTTGGCACTAAAAAGAGATTCAGCTTGGAAGACCTACAAGTCTTGCTAGAGAACTTAGAGACTATGTCTGAAGGTTTTATAAGTCTCGATGCTAAAACAAACTCTGCTTAGAAGACTTGACATTTGTTTAAAAATTTAAAGTTATGGCCAAAAATCTTTGAAAATTTTAAAATTTTAAGATTTCACTCAAAGGTTTTGGAAATCATCCAAAAATCTAAGATTTTGCTTAAAGGTCTTTAAAAATTTAAGATTTTGCCCAAAGGTCTAGGAAAATATTAAAAATTTAAGATTTCACCTAAAGGTTTTGGAAATAATTAAAAAATTTAAGATTTAACTTGGAGGTCTTAAAATTTTTGTACTCATTCTCAAAATCAAAATCTCTTTTAGAGTTTGAAAATTTTTCATTTCTAAATTATCACCTCTCATCTTAATAGTTTTTCACTCTTTATTCCAAGGTATCTTATCCTTTAAACTTGAAAATGCTTAATATTTCATTTCTGTTACAACCTCTTTATACTTCCAAAAGTGCCCCACATCATTTCTTAAGTGTTTTAAATTACAAAGAACAAATTCCCTCTTTGTTTTGTCACTAAAATTCGACAAACATAACCATGATGCAAAAGGCCATTGAAATGATTATGCCAATACAAATTTTCACTTTATGCAAAGATGTAAGTAAATGCTTTATGCAAATGTGAAAATGTCTCTTTCCATATGCAAATGTAATTTTTTTCTTGATACAGGTGTTTTATGGATTATGCAAAATGCAAATTTCTAACATAGTGTTATAGACGTTTTACAATGATGCAAGTGTAAATGTTTTTTTTATGATGCAAATGCAAATATGAGGCAGCAGATGTAAAGGTCCCTACCATAATGGAAAAGTACATTCCTTTTACATGATATAAATGTCTGTATCAAGATACAAGTGCTGGGATTGCTTTTTCTTTTCATTTTTCAAATTTCAATTCTACTAGTTTCTTTTTGCTTGTCAAATTAGCTTTTCAACTTCCTCTCAAAAAGATCTCTTTTTCCATTTTCTTATATCTTTTTTTTATTCCTTCACTTATATTTTTTATGGTCTTTTTTACCAATTTCTATTTTTTTTGCTTTTTCCAACAAGCCTTATTGATTTTCCTTTCATTTTCAAAATATTTTTCTTTTTTTTTTTTTTAGTTTCAAACATACGACATGCAATATGCATTTTGGACTTGATTGAAAAAACAAGAAGACAAACCATACATTTTTCTTTCTTGAATCCAAACCGATCTAAAGATTCTCACAATTCAATAATTTTTCTTTTACAAAAAACATGGTTTCCTTATTTTTTTCACAAAAATGCGTGATTGGTATATTTAAAAAATTTTCAAAATAATCAATAAAATTTGCCTCACATAATTAAATTCCTTAGTCAAAGAGAATGAAATATCTAAACCAACTATAACTTTGGGAGTTTTTTGAAAATTAGTGTTCCCTACTAGAAATGAAAGAAGGAAAAATTTTCTTTTCAAATAGATTGAATGATTCAACACATGAAGGTTTTAGTTCAATCAAAAAGGGTTTACAACTTAAAAAGGATAAAAGAAGTATATACTTTTCAATACAGGCTCACAAATAAAATGTAAGTTTTTCTTAAAAATCATAAATACCTTGAAAACCAAACATGTTCGACACTTTTTTTATTATTCAAATGTATTATTTTGGTTGATGTCAAAGTAAGCTATAATAGGCTTAAAATTTTGAAAGGTCATTTAGGGATGAGAAAAAAGGTTCAAAGTTTCAAAATTAATCATTTTAATGGATGTTAAACTTTTGGTACCTTGATATCTTTAGATCTTTTATAAGGTTTAGGTTGTATTTGGTTAGCATTTATCTCACTTAGTATGAAGAGTGGCTTTAAAGCCTTCAAGATTTGCTTTAAACTACCTTTGTGCTAAATTTTCACTCTAGAGCCACATTCATTTTTCTTTTTTATCTTTTTTTTTTATTATTATTACACCATGCACTTAAGAACTCAAACTTATCCAAAATGAGTTAATGGTCTCAACGAATAATTATGTAATAAAAAGAAACAATGAAAGGTTCATTAGTTTTATGTCCATTCTTTAAAGAAAAGCTATTCAATTTCAAGCATCCATGCTTGATCCAATATAGACTTTTCTAAGGATGTAACATAGGTCAAGGTTTAGAGATTTCAAAGAAAGGGATAGATAAGGCTCAAACTAAGTGTTTAAGGGTGATTAAAATTAATGATTATTCTTTCATTTGAACGATTCACTTTGGAAATACTTTTCATTTCATTTTCCCATGCTTTCTACTAAATCATTCATTTATTTCCTCTTCCTTTACTTTCTTTTGTTTCTTCCCCTCTTTTTTTTTTTCTTTCGTTTATTTTCTTTCCCTTTTCTTATTTTTTCATTTCTTTTTCTTTGAGTGGATTCCAAAACTGTTAAGAATATTTTGTCAAGCATTTGCTCCCAACCTATAAGGTTCATTTTTAGAACTTAAACTCTCAGTATATCTATTTTGCCCTCCAATGTGGAAGATGATCTTTGGTAAGGGTTTATTTTGAAAGAATTTTATAAGGCTCAAAAGGGTAGTATTAGAGAAATTTCTATATTTGTAAAGAGATGATGAAAGATGGTTATTTATCATCTCAAGCATAGTTAATCAATTTTGAAAAGCAATTCTTTTTGGAAGAAAAGTTTTTTTTTTTTTTTTTCAAAATTTTCTTTTTTTGACAATTCCATGGACTTTAACTTTCTTTGGACTTTTTGGTTTTCTTTTCACATTCTCTTTATTGATATCTTTATATTTTTTTATTGGATTCATTCAAATGCCTTAAGTAGATGATATCACAATCAAATATTTCTTCCTTATTCTTTTTTTTCTTTTCATTTCATTTTTCATTTTTTTTTATTTTTTATTTTTTATTTTTCATTCTTTTTTTTCTTCTTTTTTCTTTGCATGCCCCCCACCATAATTCTAGAAAGGTGCTTTATTGACAAAGAACCCCTAATAAAGGTTAATGTAAAAAAAAAAAAAGGTCATGTGGAATGAACTCGTTTAAGGTGTTAAAGAGTTCATGTCATTTCACAATAAAGAACGGGTTAACCATAACTCAAGTTTTCTAAAGGGTAATGAGACTTTTCTTTTTTTAATTATTGTGCCTCCAGACACTAGACAATGACCATTTTAGGGTAGAAAACTAAGAGGCTGGTATGTTTAGGGTTATTCAAAAGGATTTGGGTGGCTTCGATTTTGGTAATTTTTAGAACATAACCTTGACACATCAAATTACCACAACCAAATTCTTAAAAAATAAAATGCTATGTTTGCCTGATCTTCTAAGAATCTCAATTTTTTTAAAAAAAAAATTGGCTATCTCATTATTCATTGCTAAGGAAAAGATTATCATACTTCTATATCATGATATTATCAAGCGAAGGTAAAGTTTGTGAATTCAAGTTCATGTCACTTAAAAAGATATGGTTGATGAGTGAAATCAATTGATTTGAAACATATGTGTGTAGGTATTTGATGAGTTTATTTTTAATAGTAATCGCTAACTCTTGTGAGATTTTCTTCATATGTTATTACAAAAGAAAACTTTTTTTTCCTTTTTATTCTCTTTCTTCTTCTTCTTTTTTTCTTTCTCTTTTTTTTTCTCTATTTTTTTTTCAATGTGCTTTCTTTTTTTATTATTATTTAGAAAATTAATTTAAGGGGCTTTATTCTTAAAAATTTCTTACAATCAAAATCTCACAAAAATCATTCAAAGCATTTAATCTTTTGAGAATGAATACAAAGATAATATTGAAGGGGATATATGTAAAAAAAAAAAAATTATTCAAGTGGATGAAAGTGAAGACATCATGAAAATGCATCATATTTATTGCCTACATGAAAAAAAGTCTAAGTGACCCTTAAATGAAATCCAATAAAGTCATTTCCAATTAATTCTAGCATGTCTTCTAATTTTTAAAATTATACCCTTATGCAGTTTGATTCAAATTTGACATTTAGCCTTGATTACTTATCAAAACTTATTAACCTGTTTTGATGAGATTTTGAACCTTATGTCTGAAATCTAGGTAGCTTTCTATGGAATGACCCATATTTCCATTGTTATAATTACATGTAACATTGGCATCATACCATTTGAGATATGAAGGTTTCAATGGTTCTAAATGAATAGATGCAATATGGTAGGTCTTTACCAAAAAAACGTATAGGTCTATAAATGTCATAGGGATGAGATCAAGTTGACTTTTATCTATTTTTGTCTTTCATTTGAAGGATAGCACCATAGGTGCAGAGATAGGAACTTAGGATATCTACTGAGTAAGTGTTTAGGGAATAGCATACTAAATAGGTAGTTATGGCATGTGAGGCTGAGTAAATGATTGAGAAGATGGATTTAGGTGTGAGACATTCAGAGGTTGTACAAAATTCAAAGGTCTAATGCCAAATATCTGAAAAGGAGGTTGAAAACAAACACTAAAAAGATTTTAGTGCGGGTTTGGATTTGGGATTGTTGGTGAAGGTTGTATGAGACCTTGTGACTTTATTTTGGACATCAAACTTTTAAGTTCATTCATTTGTGTAGTTAAGTCATTCATCCCTTTCATGAGCTTATTCAAACTTTGATCTTTACTGAAGACATCATATATATCGGGATCTTTCTAAGGGATGTTGGACCTAGCAAGGACTAATTGATCTTGATTTGATTGAATTGGAAATGATGATGATCCTTGAGGAAAAACAAACTTAACCCCATCATAATTTTTAACCATTTCTATCAATTAAGCAATCTATTGTTTTATATCCCAAAGGTCATGCCCGAATTCCTCTTGATTCAATTATAATGCATTGATTCTTGCTTTCAATTGATCTCTCATTTATGCACTTATGATATCCACTAAGATAGATATTTTATTTGAGAGGTTTAAACCAAAAAGTCTATGTTATTACTTTTGCTAAATGAATGCCATAAAACCTATTCCAACACATAAAATATATTTATGAATGCATGAATATGATAATGATGCCAGAGAAAGTCATGAAATACAAAAATGCTTGAAACAATGGGTTTTCATATGTACAAGGCTCTAAATGATAAAAATTTCATCACCTATGAATGTGTATGCAAGGAATGTAATGCCCTATTATAAGGATGGTGGCGATATGTTCTCATGAAATGCAATTTATACAATGCATGTTTTATAACACCCTACCATTCATGGATCCTTATGCATGAAATGCAATGTCATACATTATGAGTAATGAGATGTATACCTATGATTGATGCAACATACTTATATAAGATGCATTGACATATTATATGCATAAATATGTCTAAGAAATACAATGCTTGTGTTATGCAAACCTAATGAGGTTGACACTATTTTTAAGATATGCTTAAGATGGAATGCATATACTATCTATTAAGATGTGCATGAGATAAAATCTATGCACTGTCTATTAAAATGTGCATGAGATGTAATACATATACAATATTCTTATTTTCAAGTCCAAAAACATAATAATGTATGTAAACAGGATCGACAAATGAAATGAAAAAAATGAAACAACTTTGACTCTCTCTCTCTTTTCTTTTTCTAAAAGAAGGAAAAATTTCAAGATACACATTTTTTATTAAAAAAAAGAATGACTAGGATTAAATTTTTTTTCTTTTTTTTTATTTTTTATTTGGCCATTGAAGAAAAAATTTAGGAAAAACTCTTTTTGTTTTTTTTTTTGTTTCTTTTTTATGTGTTTGTTAGATAATACTAAAAAAAATCTTTTTTTTTTTTAAAAAAAATTGTTTTTATTATTGTTTTTATTTTTTGGATTTTTTTTCCTTTTTTGGTTTTGTTGGATGGTAAAAAGAAATTTTATTTTAACACATTTCATCATGGAATCCAACTGTATGTCGCAAGAAATTTTTTTTTTAAAGAATGCCTTTTTTTATTTTTCTTTTTTTAGGTAAAAATTTTAGTCTTATTTACACCATTATTACTCATAAATATATATTGTATCAAAGTGTTCCTTACATGTCCTAATTCGGATAATTTCTATAAAAAAGATCAATAAGGCTTTACCTAAAGTTGCTTTTATAAAGTTCATTATATGCTAGGCTGAAAATTTACGCATCTAAAAGTTTTCAAATTGTTCCTCACATTATCATCTATCATAAACTAATGAGGCACCATAAATCTTCTCTCATTGTAGGTTTCGAATGGAAATGGTTCAATTTGAGTGTGAGTATTTCACTAGCCAATGTGGAGGTTTACACTTCATGATAACGTAACTGCTTTATATTTTCCTAAAAAGGTTTAGAGCCTAGGTATAGAGTTTATGCATATAATATAAATGTGAGTGCGAATAAAGGAGCATACAAACCTTTCACACTTTCCTAAAATACCCTATCTTAATTGCCTCACAATTATTAAAAATAGAATAAATATCAACAATTTACAATAAATGACATAATTAAAATATACATGAATTGTAAAACACACACAATTTTTTCTTTTGAATTTTATGTTCTTTTAAAAGAAGGAAATTAACATCACAAAATTTGTTTTTCAAATTTTTTTCTTTTTTTAATTTTTTTTCAATTTTTTCACTTTTTAAGAAAACAAAAAAAATTAAAATCAAGGAATTAAGGTTAAACACTAATTAGGACCATTAAACCAAAATATAATATAACATGCAATTGATTTTTGACTTGATTCTTTATAAAATGTATCCATAGTGGAGTTGTCTAGTTGTCATGATATACGATTCTCTATAAAAGCATTTTCAAAATAAATCAAAATAAGGAGTCGCCACCATTTTATTTAAAGGTGTGATTAGCTACTCAAAAAATTTGTCTTTTTATTAAAATATTCAAAAACGAGTTTAAAGTTTATTAAAAGAATATTTTATTGTCTATGAAAATTAGAGGTGGGCCCGAGAATTGATTACATGTAGAAAAAAATTAGCACTCCCATAGCGCCTATCAAAGACGGTACCAATTAATTGCATGTTATTCTTAGATTTTGATAAAAATGGTCCCATTTTAGTGTTTATAAACTAATTCTTTTTTTAAAAAAAAAAAAGAAAAAAGCTTAATTTTTTTTTAATTTTCTTTTGAAAGCAAATCATTTTTTTATTCTTTTTAAAAATAAAATGATTTATTTTTAGATCAAAATAAAAAGGTTCTAAGTATCATGACACTTTTTTCACTCTCCTATATTTAGGTAGAGCTTAAAAAATATCCTTAACTTAGAAGTTTTTGATTAGCTCCACAAAAACTAAGATTACACCTCGCATTAATGGTAGCTATTGAAAGTCCTCCATATTTATGCTAGATCTCAAAAGTTAAATTATTTAAGATGTCATCTTTTCTAAAAACATTTTTTCTTAAAAAAAAACTTCATTTATAAAACAAATGCATGGAATGCATGAGTATAATAATATATAATGAATGCATGACAATAAAATATGAATGATAAAATATGAATGCATAATAATTAAATAATGCATGTGATAACAAAATAAAATGAAATGCAAATGCATGAATGTGATCAAGTTGCTTTTAGGGTTTAGGGGTTAGTGTAGGGTTTGGAGTAATTTAAGGTTTAGGTTAGGGTTTTGGCTTTAGGGTTTAGGATTAGGCTTTGATCTAGGGTTTAGATTTAGGGTTTGGGTTTAGGGCTTAGGTTTAGGGTTTAGGATTTAAGTTTAGGTTTAGATTTAGGGTTTGGATTTAAGATTTAGGATTTCAGTTTAGGGTTTGGATGGGACATGCATATGAAAAATTATGGAAATGCTATTGATAAAATGTAAAATTTGAAGCATGTAACAACATTATGGAAATTCCATTGGTAAAAATGCAAACTTTGATGCATGTAACTAAATTATTGAAATAACATTGATAAAAATGTAAATTTTGATGCATAGGGAATACATGTAACAAAAATTACTAAAATGCCATTAATAAAAATACAAACTTAAATTCATAGAACATGTATGAAAACAAACATATTACAAACTTAGATATATTTACAAACATATTACAAATTAAATATGCATGCAACAATATGGTAAATATGGATCAAACACCAAAGGGTTTTAAACAATCAAAGACATGTTCCACCATTCTATTTGTTTTGAAACTCATGCAAATAATAAAAAATCTCCAACACATAAAAAACTTGAGAACAAAACAAAGACACATGCAAGCAAGTAAAGAATCAATAGCATCTAGCCACCAATTAAAGAATGATGGTTCGGCCAAGCATGGGAAAGCTTGGTCGAATGTTTCATTTGGCTTTTCACAAAATACTACCATTTTATTTAGCTTAGATTTGCATCAAACATCAAAACAACTATCATGTGAAAATATTTTCATCATAAAAGGAATTTCATCAAATATGTAGTAAACTATTAAAGATAGAAACCATAAAAACAAGAACACTAGCCATACACATCATATAAACTACTAATATAATAAAAAATCATGCAAACAACAAGTAGTATAACACTTAAAACATCCACAGATATTCTTTAAAGAAAGGAAAATATAGGAAATGACCCAAATGAGGTTTGGCCATGGTGGAATGTAGACTTGGCTAAACTTTCCAAGAGCCAATTCATGGTGGATTTTTACTATATCTTGATATATTTTCTTTCAAACCAAACTATGAATTAGTTGGTAGAATTTTTGAATCAAGATTGGATTTAAAGAGATAAACAACTATGAATTTTCTCACAAAAAAAAGTATGAACAATATGGAAACTGTAGAAAATGATATGGAATGCAACAGAAAAACTAGTAGAGATTATACCTCAAAGATAGCTTTCAAATTTTTTCTATTTTCTCTTTTCCAATGCCACTTTTCCCAACTACCTCCCCCCTCATAGTCAACCTAAATGATGAATAAATATCATGTAATTGAATAATGGCCCTTGATATAAGATACATCTTAAGGCTAAGAATCCCCCCTTGTTTATTCACCATGTAATCGCCTTTCACTCTTTGATCAAGGCCTTCAAATGATCAATGGTCCATGATAAATCCAACATAAAATAAGGCTCTAACTACTGTTGGAACCTTGTGAAAAAACCAAATAACCCTTGTTAGAGTTTTCGCCTTTTTGTGCAATTTTTTTTGGAAAACAATGTTCTTTTCTTCATTTTTGTGATTTTAAAGCACCAAAAATATCAAAATAATGTGGAATTATAATCTGAAAGTTTTTATGAAAAACCGACTTGGGGAAGCTCAAATTACTAAAATGCCTTTATACAAAACTACCCATTAAGGGCATTTTAGTAATTGCATACATTCTGAGGTGCAATCAAGCTTTTTAATAAACATGTCATAACATTTAGGTTGGGAGAACCTACCCATTAGACACAAAAATCATGGAATCGCCACCAATTTTTTTTAGTTAGGTGTGATTGGCCACCTATGTGAATTTATCCTTTTTAAGATTGTCCTAAGTGTAAACTAAAAATCCCTAAAAAGAATAAATTATGGTCTATATCAATATAACTAAGGTTCATAAGTCGGTTACATGCAAGTAAGGTGTTAACACCCCTTTATGCCCAAAATTGGTACCACATTAATTATGTATTATCTTGCCTAAACCTTAATCAAAGATGGTTTTTATCATGTAAATTAGAATCATTACATGATGATACATAAAATTCTATTAAAATATCAAATAATCATGCAATCATGCAATAAATATTAACAAAATCATACCATGCAATAATTATCATGCAAAAATCATCACACATATATATAATAAAATCATATCAAATATCATGTAATAATATCATGCCTAGATCATGCTAAAATATTCATGTAAGAATGTTATGCAAATATATTAATTATCATGCAATAATAATAATCATGTCAATATGCAAATCAAATATAATCACATAAATACGTTAGTAATATAATCGTGCAATTATGCACACAATAAATATAAAAATATGCAATTAGATATCATTCAAAATTAATATAATATCATATCATGCAGTAAATATAAAATCATGCAATAATAATAATCATACAAATAAATATATTAATAATCATACAATCACACAAATAAATAAATTAATAAGCATGCAAATAGACATGTAATTAAATATATAATCATGTAATTAACAATGTAAAACTTGTAATTAAAAATCTAATCATGCAATTAACAATATAAACATGCAAATAAATATATAATCATGCAACTAACAATATAATAAACATATAATCATGCAGTAAAATATATAATCAAGCAATTAACAATATAAATCATGCAATCAAATATATAATCATGTAATTAACAATATAAAACATGCAATTAAATATCTTATCATGTAATTAACAATATAAAACATGCAAATATATATTATCATGCAATTAACAATATAAAACACACAATTAAATATACTATCATGCAATTAACAATATAAAACATGCAATTAAATATAGTATCATGCAATTAACAATATAAAACATGCAAATAAATATATTATCATGCAAATTAAATAAGTAATAATACAAATAACAATATAAATCATGCAAATAAACATGCAATTAAATATATAATAATAATAATAATAATAATAATAATGCAATCACACAAATAAATAAATTGATAATCATGCAAATAAATTAATAACCATGCAAACATATTAATAGTCATGGAAATATATTAATAAATCATACAAATATATTAATCATGTAAATAAAATATTAGGCAAATAAATTATCATGCAAATATAATATTAATCATGCAAATATGATATTAGTCAAACAAATTCAGGCAAAAAAAAACCATGTAATAAATATAAAAATAGAAGTAAGCAATTAAGTATTATAAAAGTAATGCAAAAATCACCAAAAAAAATGAAGAAAAGCATTACCTTAATGGATCACAGGTTCCAACAATTTTTCACGTTTCAAAAACTGATATTTCTTACTATAAATCGTAGCAGTCCTTCTCAAAACTCTAATTGGATCTTCTTGTAAATTTTTTTTTCTTGATTGCTTCTTCTTTGTTGATTCAAAACTTTACCCAAATTTTGCTCTTTTTTCAATGACCTCTATTTGATCTTAAAACAATTGTTTGAGGCTCCCTTTTAATCTTAGATTCAAGGTCCTTATATAGGGATTGAATTCCTTTTGATTTGAAAAAAATTAATTCAACCGAATCTATGATTTTTCTCCGAATTTTATTGTTTGTGCAATCTTCCCTTTTTCAATCGATTGAGCCCTACATCTTTTCAAAATTATTCAACCATTAAAGTTGAAATTTGAGATAGAATCTAAGAGTTGAATTGACTCCAAGATTTTTCATGCAAAATCCCACATTTTTCTTTTTTCTTTTTACCCTTTTTTTTATTTTTTAATCTTTTTTATTTTTTATTTTTTACTAATTGAATTTGACTCTTTTGACTAAAAAAACAAAAATTAAACTAAAAAATTAAAATACAAATAAAATTTAGGGCTTAATTTTTGGGTCAAAAATTCACTTTTCCTATTAAACCCAATCGAACAATTAAAATAAAAAATCAAAGCCCAATGAATATAAAAAAATCCTCATATAAAATAGGGTGTCTACAGTTATCCCTTTTTGTGCATGTTCTATAAAATAGGAATTATACAAAGACAAAAGACATCCATTTTGTCCATATCAAGAAAAATAAAAAAAGAAAATTGTAGAGGCTCCTTCTTAGAGTTTTGAAACTTTTTTTTTTTTTGAAAAATGCTTCCCTACAATTGAGGTTTTAAAACTTTTGAAAAATAAAATGCTCTCCCACAACTGAGGCTTTGAAGAAAAATAAAATGCTTCCCCACAACTAAAGCTTTGGAACTTTTAAAAAATAAAATACTCCTCCACAATTGAGGCTTTGGAACTTTGAAAAAATAAAATGCTCCCCCACAACTAAGGTTTTGGAAAAGTAATATACTCCCCAATAACTAAAGCTTTTAAACTTTTGAAAAATAAAATGAGATCATATTTACCTTTCAAAAAGTTTCTCCTTGATAGAGACATTGAAACTTAAAAAAAAATCTTATTTTAAATTGAGTTCTGTATTTTATTTGAATCATCATTGATTGCCTTCCAATGTCTCTTCTCAAAATTATTTTTTCATCTAGTTTTTCTTTCCTGCTTTCCAAACATATACAATGAATGAAAAGATTTTCCATAATTCTCAAATTCAGTTTCAAAATTCAAACTTTAATTTTTCTTCCTTTCAAAAATGCATGATGCATGGGATGAATATGATAAACACAATGTATGCATACAATGAATGCATGAGCTAAAGCTTTTTCAAAATTTCATCCTAATTTCACAACTTAAACTTTGATCTTTCTTTTCCAAACATGGAAGTGCATGAGTGCAATAAATGTGATGATATATGCAACATGTAATGAATGCAGTGAATACAACACATGAATGCAAAATTCCTACCCAATTTCAAGCTTTAAATTTTCTTTTCTTTTCCAAATATGCATGATGAATGCCATGAATGAGTGCAATATTATCAATATGATGCATGTATGTAATGTGTGTGGTGAATGTAATGTGTGCTATGCAATTTATTTATCCTTTCAATTGTGGTAAATCAAAGGGTTCTCAAAACTCTTGATTTATCTTCTCACTTTCTTTAACTCTTAAACACTTGTGATTTTCAACAAGAGTTATCACGCATCATCAAGTAATCTCATCCATTATATTATACAAATCCAAAGTTTCCTTCTTTCAATGGGATTTGAAGACTTTTCTTCATGTCTTCTTTTCAGCTTTTCATCATGTTTTCCTTCAACTTGTTTAGAGCTAGCTAGTAAATGTATCCACTGATTTGTGACCCAAAACTCCTTTTCATTAGCTTCATTATTTGATTTCAACATTTGGAATGTTTCTTTTCATTTGTAAGCCACAAGGATCAACATCATCTTAAACTTCTTTCATCTTTCACATTTCATTTCAATATGCCCTAATCATTTCCAACTTTTTCAAAATAATACAAGAATCTTTCATAACAGTCATTTATTCATTTATCATCATTTCAATTCAACGCCAAATGTATTTCATCACATTTCTTTAATTCATCTTGAAAAGAAATAAATGGTGAAGAACAAGAAAAATCAAGAAAGGGTATTCATTATAAGAACAAGTTTAGTAAATAATAAATAGGCAAAAGAATCATTTTCAAATGAATCAAGATAAATGCTGGGAAGGGTACACAATATCTAAAATAATGAATATTCAGATAATTCTAGATAAATTAATTCTGAATTCTTTTACAAAAGCTTATTCCATTGATATTCTTGATATTTCATCAATTCAGTCATTATCCCTATTTCTTGGGGAACCTTATTAAGGTTGTTTTTCCAAGTTTCCTTTTTGTTACTTGGGTTTTTAGTTTAAGTTTTCTTTCTTTTTTTTTTATTTTTTCTATTTTGTTTTGAATTTTGTTTTGTTTTTTTTTTTTTTTTTTTTGCACATTTTTTTCCCATCCTTTCCTTCTCATTTCACTTTTTCCCTTAATCGATTAGTGACATCTCGATCAAAATTCCCAACATTCCCATTGCAAGTTTGTTTTAGTACAATTCATTATTCTCCACTTCAGTCATTCACATTTAATCAAAATAGACTTTTAAAAGATGTAACATAGGTTAGGGTGAAGGGTTATAAAAGAAATGGATAAAGTAAGCCCAAAATTAATTTGAAGGGTTATAAATCAGATGATCATTTATTATCATATAGAGTAGCTTAGTTTTTTTTGCCCTATTCCTTATCAATTTTTTTTTTTTTCACATTTTTTTGATTTGCACTTTCATCCTTTTTTAGGAAAGATCTGAGTACCAAAAAGTTTTTCTTTCTTTTACCCTTGAAATCATTAGGGACCTTTACTTTTTTTTTTCTTTGTTTTTATCTTTGTAATCAAGCCTATTTCAAACTTTGCCTCCCAATGTGGATGGTGATCCTTGGTTAGTGTTTCTTTCAAAGAAAATTTAATAGGCTCAAATGGGATAACAAATGGATAATTTTACTCATTGTGTGAAAGGTAAAAGAAAAATGATCATTTCTTATTTCAAATATAAATACTCTCAATGAAGAATATTTATTGACTAAAAGCAAAACTTGTGAGTGAACCATCATAAAGAAAACCCACACATTACATCACTTTCATATAGGAATGAGCGAAATCCCATGCTAGTTTCATTTCATGAAACTTGTCTTCTTTTATTTTAATGATCCTAACAGATTAAGAATCTCAACTTATCAATTCCATCAATATGAATAATGCTTTGAAAATCGAATCCTAAATTATTGTCATTATTGTCTAAACATTCATTATTTAGAACATGAGAATGGGTGAAATATGAAAGGCATGTATATAAAAGTAATGGAATAAATAAGAAAATGTAATGATAATGCATCTATCACTTTGTTGAAATAATGAAAGACAAATAAAATATTAGCATAAAAGACTTAAATGTTCCAAACTTACATTATTTCTTAAAGTTCTTAAGGTGATAGACATTTATAAGAACTTTTTTAAAATTATGCCCCAGTGTGGTTAAGTAAAGGGTTCTTGATGACACATGTCCATACTTCTTGATCAAAATCCACGAATCCATTTTTTACCAAACTTTGCACTTTATACTTTAATGCTGTGTAATTTTTTTAAGCATAACCAATAATCCCATGATGATAGTCACAAGTAGCATTAGTATTATACCACTTAGGGTAAGGAGGCTTCATAGGTTTTGAATAGGCTTGCAGTAGATTATAAAAGGTTTAACCCAAGCCTTATACACCCTTCTTCCTTTACTACATTCACCATGTTTTTTTTAACTTTCTCATAAAACTCGATTTGAGAGGCATCCATCATATTTTGTAGCTTTTGACAAAAAGTATCACAATGCTAGATATAATGCCCTAAGCCCCTTTATGATATTTGTAAGACTGGTTCAAATCTATCTTATCACAATAATTTTTGTGACAAGGGTACTAGATAAATCATGTCTGCCTTAACCAAAGCTTGAAAAACTTATTCGAATGGAGTTTTGACATCATCGACACTTCCCTTAATATGGAAAGTTTTACCACCATTTATAGCATTAGTTGTTTCAGCATGAGTTGGTAGGGGATTCCCATTGAAGTTTGGTCCTCTGAAGGTATCAAATTTTAACACAACCTGGTCAATGAAATGTTATACCTTATATTTCAAAGTAGGGCAATTTTCAATTGAATGAACTATATTTTTAGCATGGCAGTCACATCTAGCATAGCATCATACCATTTAGGGTAAGGGGGCTTTAATGGTGCCACATGGTGAGGTACTATAAGGTGACCTTCTACTAACTAAAAGAATAGTTCAGTGTAAGTTATAGGAATGGGATTAATTCAGGTCTTTTCTTAGGTAGCTCGAGGTGCTCTTGAATAATTAGCTTATGCATTTAGCTGGGCAATAAGAAAAAGGGCAAGGCCACGCATGGGGGTTATAGGTTGGACACTAGATTGATAAGTAGGTGGTGCAGGGTGGTAAGGATAGGGGCTTGGTGAAATGTTATAGGTGGAATGATAAGGGTCTTGGTATGTGGAGTATAGAGGATATCGAGGGTACCTTTTGAATTATGGCCCTTCATAAAATAGAACCTGAGCATTAGCCTCTTTCTTTTTGGGTGTAACTCTTTTTTTTGCACTAGATGTTTCACCCCCTTTTAGCTTCCTATTCTTAATAACATTTTCAATGATTTTTCCAGAGATTACCATATCAGTAAAATTCTTGGTGGTGCTGCCAATCTTTTTTTCATAGTAGGGAGCCTTGAGAGTATTGACAAATAGAACTGTGGTTTTTTTTTTAGTCAATGAGGGTTGAACTTAAGCAACCATATCCTTTCACTTTTGAACATATTTTTTAAAACTCTCACTTGCCTTTTTTTCATGCTTTGAAGAGACATACGATCTGGTGTCATGTCTATAATATGCTTATATTATGCAACAAAAGTCCTTACAAGTTTTCTTCATCCACAAACATGAGATCTATCCAGTTGCACATACCACCTAGCTGTTGAACCATTAAGACTATCTTGAAAAACATGGATAATAAATTTTTCATTATGAGATATGTAGCCATTTTGCAATAATACATCTTAACATGTGTAATAGGGCATTTGGTCTCATTATACTTTTCAAACTCAAGCACTTCAAATTTTGGTGGAATCACCACATCAAGGACTAAGCAAAGTCCAGTAGCATTTATTAACCCATAAAAATCTGTCCCCTTAATAGCTCTAAGCTTTTTTTTAATAATGTCCATCTTTTGGGTTTCAGAGTTTTCTTTAATTTCAACAAAGCCAATCTTTAGCTTTTCTTGCTTTTTAGGATCATCAATATTTAACACTTGTGTAGGATCAGGCATCTTGATGTCAAGAACAGGGGTAAGGGAAGCAGGAGTAATATTTGTTGGCATGTCAGTTTGCACATAGGGATAGTTTGCAGTGAATGGGATTTGGTGCTAGGTCGCTTAAGACACCTGTGTTGAATATGGGCCAAAACAAGAGGGATATATTGGATTAACCTCATTTTGTATCAACACCTCTTCTATTTTCTTCCTTTTGCTCATATTTTTGAACAATTCAGTAATAGTTTCCAACTGCCCTTTCAATTCTTCTTGTGACTTTTCTAGCTTATAGAGGTAAAGAGTGTTTTCTTCTTCCATGATCCTTACCTGATATCTAGTTTTGTAATGTCTCAAATTATTTAAAGATTGAGCTATCCTTGAATCTTGATTAACCATAATTTTTAAAGAAATTAGGATGACTTATTATCATGTACTTTGGAAAGATATTTACGTATGAATGCAATAAGGAGGATTTACCATATAACAATTATTAACAAAGAAAATCTTTATTAAATTGAAAGTTATTTCTAACCAAATCCAATATTACATCCATGAAAAGTCTAAAATTTATTGTGGAAAAAAATCCCTAATTTGTCAATTTGACCTTGCACTTTATTAAGGAAAGCTAGTAGCTTTTGGCCACGTGTTCCCACTGGTGGTACCTTTATCTTCCATTCTTCAACTTTTTCTATCATGTCCTTGGCTTTATTTGTAGCCATAGTGATTTGATCATGTAGGCATTCCAATTGGTTATATTTTCTCACATATGCTTCCTTGGCTTGTTCACATTCTTCATTCACAACACCCATTTGTGTTCCAATTTCAACCATTACACCATTGAGCATTTAGACATGCTTTGTGTTTTAGAGAGTGCTTCATCTTTTTCTTGCATTTTTGCTTGCAATTGTCCATTTTTTTTTCAAAAATTGAGCTAACTCATGATTGGTGAATGACTATGTGATGTTGAGATAAAAAAAAATTCTTCCATTCAACCATTTCTTGTTTGAGTGTTTGAATCCTTTGGTCTATTCTTGCCTCTAACTACCTTTTTAGCATTTTGTTTTCCAGCTCCAATTCATCTTTTTCAACTTAGAGCTTTTTTTTAGCGGTTTTCACTACCAATAAGAGATCAAAAAGTGATGATTTCAGTGGGCCATTTAGAGTTGTTTCTTCAAGGATTTTAATGTCTTTACCTTACCTAATATACCACACAAAGTACTCAAGGGTAACTTCATTTGAGCGTCTTGTTCTATCTTTTCTTTGAGGCCAATTTCAAGGTTACAGGATTTTGGCTATCCTTATGGAGGCATTAGTTTTAACATATGAGAACTCTATTTTACTAAGTCCAAAAGTGGTTGGGATAAACTGTTCATAGCCATATTATCTTTGCACCATGATGGGAGAATAACTTACTGCACCACAAAGCCTAACAGAGAAACCCAAAGCTTATCTTTACAACCATACATCATTAGTTCATAAAGCATCTAAATAGCTATCCATATCACATTTTGGCTAGTGAGCTTGCATAGAAATAAGATCCATGCTTCATTGAACTTTTATGTAGGCCATTCATTCTCATAGAATTCTTTAATGGGAGTGCTTGTAATGAAATAGGGATTGCAAAATTTACCACCATTATTTTCGATATGACTTTTATCTAAATGGTTAAAAATTGAACACATCCAATAATACGACCCTCTCTGTTTTGGCGACAGTGATTTAAAAATCTAATTGTCTTATTTAAAATTACAGGAATAGGGTTGATTTTGTAAATAAATTGATCAAATAAATTCACCACTGCAACATTAATATAACCCATTACTTTTGGAAATAGCATCATCCTATATAAAGCCAATGCTATCAAATCTATTCCTCTTTTAGTGCCAAAATATTTGAATAAAAAGTTATGAACAATAGACCGAAGAATACCAACACTTTCATTTTTTTCTTTTACCCAATTATCAATGGTTTGGACATCTATGGCCATCATTTGAGTAAGCTTTTTGCGATAACCAATCATTTTATTTTTCGAATATACTTTGTTAGGATTAGGGAGATCCAAGCAAAGGAAAGTTGAATATTCTTCAATAGTTGGCATCATGTCAACCTCATTCAAAACAAAGCAGTGATATGAAGGGTCCCAAAATTGAACCATGGCCTTAATAAGCTAATCATCCATAGGGAATAAAAAAAGTAATGCAAGGTCCCTAAATTTTTTTTGGAAAGTCTCCTTGGCAATGACACTCCATTGTTTCCAAATACTAACTAAATCGCTATGATCATTTCATTTGAGATTGAGATAGATTTTGGCAAGTAGAATAGTTACTTAATTGATTGGCAAACAATCATATTTTTTAAGTTGAGATTCCTTGAACTTTATTCTGAAGCTCATAAAGAACTTTGATAGGCTCTCTATGGATGTAATTAAGATTCTCTTTGTTAAGATTATTTTGTGGCAATTATTCCTTATATAAATCTAATGATGTGTGCATGCAAAATAAAATAGAGAAAAAGGTTAGTTAACATATACAAGGAATAGCATAATATATACAAAGAACAATATAAAAGGTTAGTATGCAAAAATATTTACAAGGAATAACACAAATTACAAGAATAATAACTATCCCATCATGTGTCTTATTTAGGTTTTTTCTAATAAAATGAGGGTAAGGCTCTAACCTAGGTTTGGATTCTTAGGGTTTATGTACATGCTAGGTTCAAAGGCTTGACAATCTAAAGGCTCCCAAATTGTTCCCTATATCATCGTCCATTATGGACTAATAGGACACCTTAATCCTTGCCCACCATTATAGGCTCAAATGAAAATGGTTCAATTTGAGTGGAAGTTTACGCTAGCTCACACGGAGGTTATTACCTCATAAGAGTGTAGGTACTTGCTCCCTTATAATAAAGGATAAAGCCCGAGTATAGAGCTTATACATGAATGCAAATGTGGTGTGTGTAAAGGGACATACCAAATAACCAAATAAATTAATGCACATAAAAAATTAAAATTTACAAAACAAGAAAACAATAATAAATAGGTTATTAATATGAAAATCACAAATAATTACATAATAAAACTATCAAAGCAAGGCTTATGATAACACATAAATAACTAATGGCTTGACGCTCTATAGTTCTTAGTGGAGTCACCAAATTGTCATAACGTTTTGATTGGGAAAACCTACCTATTAGACACAAAAATCATGAAGTCGCCACAAATCACTTTTAGATAGCTGTAATTGGCCTCCTATGTGAATCTGTCCTCTTTAAAGTTATCCTAAGTGTAAACTAAGGGTCCCTAAAAAGAATAAGCTTTGGTCTACATCAATAGAATTTAAGGTTTGGAATTCGGTAACATACAAGAAAGGTATTAACACCTTTTTATGCCCAAAATTGGTACCACATTAATTATGTTTATCTTGCTTAAGCTTTAATCAAAGATGATTTTTATCATGCAAATCAAAATCCTTACATGGTGATACATAAAATTCTATCAAAATATTCAATAATCATGCAATCATGCAATAAATATTAAAAAAATCATATCATGTAAATATCATCATACAAATACATAATAAATCATTTCAAATATCATGTAATAATATCATGCCTAGATCATGCTAAAATATTCATGTAAGAATGTCATGCAAATATATTAATTATCATGCAATAATAACAATAATGTAAATATGTAAATCAAATATAATCACACAAATACATTAGTAATATAATCATGCAATTATGCATATAATAAATATAAAATCATGCAATAATAATAATCATGCAAATAAATATATTAATAATCATACAATCACACAAATAAATAAATTAATAATCATGCAAATAGACATGCAATTAAATGTATAATCGTGCAATTAACAACGTAAAACATGTAATTAAATATCAAATCATGCAATTAATATAAAAATATGCAATTATATATCATTCAAAATTAATATAATAACATATCATGCAATAAATATAAAATCATGCAATAATAATAATCATGCAAATAAATATATTAATAATCATTCAATCACACAAATAAATTAATAATCATGCAAATAGACATGCAATTAAATATATAATCATGCAATTAACAATGTGAAACAAGTAATTAAATAGCTAATCATGCAATTAACAATGTAAAAGATGGAAATAAATATATAATCATGCAATTAACAATATCAATCATGCAATCAAATATATAATCATGCAATTAAATATATAATCATGTGATTAACAATATAAAACATGCAAATAAATATATTATCATGCAATTAACAATATAAAACATGCAATTAACAATATAAAACATATAAATAAATAAATTATCATGCAATTAAATATAAAATAATACAAATAATAATATAAATCATGCAAATAAGTATGCAATTAAATATATAATAATAATAATGCAACCACACAAAAAAATATGTTGATAATCATGCAAATAAATTAACAACCATGCAAACATATTAATAATCATGCAAATATATTAATAAATTACACAAATATATTAATCATGTAAATAAAATATTAGATAAATAAATTATCATGCAAATATAATATTAATCATGCAAATATAATATTAGTCATGTAAATTCATGCAAAAATAAATACCATGTAATAAATATAAAAATAAAAGTAAGTGATTAAGTATTATAAAAGTTATGCAAAAATCACCAAAAAAAATGAAGGCTAACATTACCTCAATGGATCACAGGTTCCAATAATTTTTTACCTTTCAAAAACTGATGTTTCCTATTATAAATCTTAGCATTCCTTCCAAAAACTCTAATCTTAGAATTCTTAGCCTTTTTAATCCCATTTAGTTGTGAATTTTTATGATTGACCCGAGTTTAATCCGATTGGACTGATTGCGACTAATTTTTACTTTCTTTGACCAAGTTTGACTATGAGGCATCGGGGTCAAATTGGTCCTACATTGATTTTGAAAACTTGTCAAAATTCAAAAAATATTGGATTAGAATCAAGTTGGATTTTAAGGGCATCACAATTGGTAGAATTTTGCTTAGATAAAATTTGGTGTCTACAATATGTTATTTCTAAAAGTAAGAATTTGAAATGAAAATGATAATTTCATTAATATATATAAATCATCATTTAAAACCAATATTGTACCCAATAGATATGAAATGAAAATGACAATTATGTTATTATGAACAATTATATTAAATGAAGTAGATATTAGATTTATTTATTTATTATGTTATTTAATCTTCAATATTCATCTTTTTTAATTTCTTTTTTTTATGAAGTAGATAGCATAAAATAGGAAAGTCGACAAAAAATTTATGACTAAACTTATTAATAGTTAAATATACTTACACCTCATATCTTTATACTTATGTTTCAATTCTAAGTATTAGATTTGTTCAACATTCATGAAAGTTTATTATTTATTAGACTACAATAAGAGTGTAAACTATTTCCCATTCCATAAAGCTAACTAGTTTTATGCACCTTAGACTTTCAAATTTTCTAAATGTTAAATTGAACATGTCCTTGAGACTTGAGTTAGTTATTTTATGTTACATAATAGTTATTGATTATTCACATGAAAAGACAATTGTTGATTATTATAATTATTATAAAAAAAATAGAATAATGTGATATCCATGTTGGAAACTTTTTTCTTATTTTAGATTACTAATATTTTAATTTATAATTTTGAATTTACAAATAATATGAATAATATGAATAATTAAATATTCATAGTTATAACAAAAAAAGGAAAATATTATATTTTCCTTTTTAGATTGTAAAATTAACGAATGCAAAACAATCAAATTAAATTACATAGTGATTTCATGATTTTTGTTTAATATGATTTGAGAATGATTAGTTTTAAAGTTTTAAAATATTATCTTTTTAATAATTTTATTTCCCATTATCTTTTAAAAAATAGCGATTAAAAATTTAATTTGATTAACAAATCAAACATGTGACCTTAGATTATGGAGTATATCATACATGATAAGATGTAAAATTTATTGTGTGTGTAGTTCATTGTATTTTTTTTTTTAATTTGATGCATAAAAACCTGAAAAGTGTAAAGAAAGTTTCAACTAAATTTCATCATTTTTCAAATTTGAATAAACTAATTTTAGTTAAAAAAACCCCTTGATTGGTTTTTAATTCACTCTAAATAAATAATTATATGTATTATTTTATTTGACAAGACAAAAATTTCAAGAAAATTAGTAAATTAATCATTCTTGAATTGAATATGGTAAAAAAAAACAAAACTTATTATTCAAAATCATGCATATAGTATAAATGTATAACAAAAAAGTTTCAAATGAAAACTTTTAGCCTGAAAGTAAAAGAAAGGAAATGAAGAAGCCTTTCTTTACCTTTCTTTTGTTTGGATTTCATATAAATTAAAATAAAGGAAAGGGATGCATGCTTAATCTACTTGCTTCCTTCGCATTCTCTCATTTTTTTAATTACTACAAATTGGGGGAAAGGGAAGTCAAAGGGAAAAAAAAAGAATAAAAATTTTAAAACTTGAAATAACTTTTATACCCTTATTTTTTTATATTCCAAATAAAGCTTTTATTTATTTTCAAATCTAATTAATGCCAAATCTTCTTACAATCCTTCATGAACTCATAGTCTAAAAAATATATATTTTAAAAAACAAGATATTACCTTATTATAAAGCAAATCCCTTTAAAAAAACAAAAAACGAAAAAAGAAAATTATTTAATTTCATATTATCGTTTTAATACATAAATCAATATATATAATCGTAAAAAAATAAGGTACTAATTCAAAGAATCAAATTAGTGTCCTAAATCACATGATCAATGTTGTTTACCTTGTTATTTGTCTAGTCATGTAATATATTCATAAAATTAATTTAAACACATGTATCATGCATCGTGGGCAAAGACTTGGGATATTTGATTTTTATATTTTATAACAAGTTTTTAAAAGATATTTGGTTTTTTACAATTACAAATATTTTACATTATTGTGCATTTTAGTTTTAATATTTCACCAAAAAAGTTTAGTTTGATATTTATATGTTATTTTATAAAAAGAAGCTTATAATTAAAAAAAAAAGTTATAATGAATTATTTTCTTTATTTTTCTCTCTTTAAGCAAATAATAGTTGTTATGATTCTTTTTTTTTCTTTTATTAATTTAGCAATCCATATAAGATTATATGTATCATTTCCTTTCCTCTAAAAATTTTTCTTTCCTTTATTTTCCTTCACTAATATTTATCCAAACATAACGTTAGATTTAGTAAAATGTTCTTTCAACTTTAGTATTTATTCATTTTCATTAATGTTTTAATGTTATTATAAAACAATTAGAAATTTAATAAAACTCTGCAATATTAATGAGTCAAATATTAGAGAATCATAAACTATTATAATTATTATTTCCTTAACTTTCATAAAACATTTATTTTTAATAGTGCACTACATAAACATATTAAAAGGAGAATTTATCTTAATTATTATAACTTCTTGTTTAAATATAACTTATTTTGTAGAGTTTTTAAAGCAAATAAAAAGAAATAATATTTTTTAGTGTTAGATTTTTTATTAACTACTTAATGCTTAACTTTTTTAATTAAAATAATGCAAAAAATAAACTATAAAAAATCAGGATTTATTTACATAAGTACCACCTATAATTTAAGTTTTCATTTTTAGTAAATTTATTTGAATCAATATCAATTTTTTATTTTATTTTTTAAATATAATTAATGTTAACCATAAATTATTAAGATAATGAATTTTTTTAATATTATAAAAAGTTTGCAACATTAAATTAAAAAGTTTTTGCATCTTTAAAATAAATCAATTTCTTTTATGTCAAATAAATGAATAAATGAATTTTTTTATTAAAGATTATAATAAGTAGATTCTTTTGTTTATTTTCAAATCTATATGAAATTTGACAAATATAATTAAAAAATTATTATTTTATATAAAATACATTTTAATATAAATGCCTCGACAAGTTACATACAATATGTTTTTATAATATGATTAAGTAATAATTAAAAGTATATATAAATTAAGCTAATATTTAATTTTATATAAAACCAAAATATCTATTAAATAAAAGTGGTTAAAAACCAAATTACATGTATCTTTGATATCACTATTCAAACCATCAATAACAAATGTAAATAGCAAATTAATATATCTAACAAACAAATAGTTTCAAAGAGGGAAAACAATTACAATTTAAAAATAGTCTAACTAATGATAAATGGAAAGTCACTTATATAATAAAAAAAAAAAAAGAAAAACTATAAGCCATAAAGAAAATAATAAGTTTATAAAAATATTAACAAAATCAGTTAAAAATTTTATAAATGCGAAGAACATCAAAAGTCAAAAACTTGTATAAATTTAATGCAACTGAAAGTATAAAAATAATAACTTAAATGGTTGAATTTTATGTAATAAAATTAAGAGATTTAAGATTTATTTGAAATGTCATGTAACCAAATACTACATAATTTAACATGGAATTTATTGAAAAAGTTAGTTTTATTATTTTATTTCACAAGTAAAAAAATTAAAAAAGAAAAAGAGATTTTAGTAAATCAATCGTACTGGAATTAAAAATTGTAAAAATGAGAAAAATTCATTATTCAAATTCAACTAATTATCATAAAAAAATCATGTAGATATAACATGAATGCGTAATGGAAAAGTTCCTAATGAAAACTTTTAAAATATCCTTTCAACTCTAATAGTTATTTATTTTTATTAATATTTTAATGTTATTATATGGAAAAAAAATAGAAGTATAGTGAACTTAATAAAATGATGATTAAATATCAAATAATCATAAATTATTATTATTATTTTTTCTACTTCCACAAAAT